>NW_017617306.1:932500-1532500 GCF_001879475.1 Ipomoea nil
GGATGAATCCTTGAACACGTTGAAGTGATAACCAAGTACCACTGCACCGTTTTACCAGAAAAAGGGACCAAAACTACGCATTTCTAAAATCAAGAAATGTTTGGCTAAATGTAAAGACAAACCACACTAAAATTTACAACGGTCCCTAACTACTGAAGTGACTGATTGAGAAACAGGACAATTGGAAGCCTAAACAGTTGCAGAATTCGAAACACAGCATCAAACAGAACTCCTATGCAGAACATAAGACAAAATCGAGAATTTTAAATCTTAACCACTAGAACACTCAGCTTTAAACATCAATAAAAAGTCTTCAACTTTAACACCGACAGTCAGCTGTTACTCTGTTTGTTTACCAATCAATAATGATGCCATAATCCAGCATAATTACACTCCAATCCCAGTCTTCACTCCCCTAATTATATATAAAGTGTTTTTTTATCAACTAACCAAACAAAACCAAACGTTTCTATCAATCCCACTGGCCACAACCACCATGGGACCACCTTACTTAGATTTTTTTTTTTTTTTTTTTTTTTTTTTTTTACATCCAACAATTTAAAATTTAAACCTGCACAAATGGCTCCCCTTAAATTTATTAAACAATTCTTGAATGACATTTTAAGGCGCTAAAATTTGAAACACATAAATGCAGAGATATTTGATATAATGTAAATTCAAGAAAGAATTAGGCAAATTCAGCCAAATTGGTCAAACTATTATCTTTACTGTTGGGGACATTTAAAGAGTATGCTTTGTCCCACATTGCTTACTTACCTTTCCATCTCTCACTATTTAAAGTACCACTCTTTTTAGAAGGTTTGAAGTATTATGAAGAGGGAATAAGGGAAGATCCCGCGCGTGCCGCCTGCTCGGTTCGGTTCGCAGGTGTGGTGGTTCGGTTCATGCACAGAGAAGTGAACGTGTGATAGACAATGTGTGGAGTTCCTTCCCTTGCTCTCCCTCCCTCTTTGTAGGGCTTCTTTGGTCTGTAATGACAATGTGTGGAGTTCCTTCCCTTGCTCTCCCTCTTTGTAGGGCTTCTTTGGTCTGTAATGAAGGAGGTGTTTCACATCCAGTATATAAACAGAACACCTTCATGAATCCTGGTGTTTCATACATCCAGTATATAAACAGAATCCTGGTGTTTCATACATCCAGTATATAAACAGAACACCTTCATGTTACCTCACCTCTGTGTAAGCAGCGATATCCTGGTCGCAAATCCTTTTAAGGAAGTGTTTTAGACAATGTGTGGAGTTCCTTCCCTTTGTAGGGCTTCTTTGGTTTGTAATGAAGGAGGTGTTTCATACATCCAGTATATAAACACACTTCTTCATTACATTAAACAGAACTGAACCTTCATGTTACCTGAGATATTTCAGAACCATATGTTCAACCTTCATGAATCCTGGTGTTTCATACATCCAGTATATAAACAGAACACCTTCATGTTACCTCACCTCTGTGTAAGCAGCGATATCCTGGTCGCAAATCCTTTTAAGGAAGTGTTTTAGACAATGTGTGGAGTTCCTTCCCTTTGTAGGGCTTCTTTGGTTTGTAATGAAGGAGGTGTTTCATACATCCAGTATATAAACACACTTCTTCATTACATTAAACAGAACTGAACCTTCATGTTACCTGAGATATTTCAGAACCATATGTTCAAAGTGATTCTTCCCTTTGTAGGGCTTCTTTGGTCTGTAATGAAGAAGGTGTTTCATACATCCAGTATATAAACACACTTCTTCATTACATTAAACAGAACTGAACCTTCATGTTACCTGAGATATTTCGGAACCATATGTTCAAAGTGATTCTATGTTTTCCTGTCGAAAGCAGCGATATCCTGGTCACAAATGCTTTTAAGAAAGTGTCTAAAACACACGCCACAGATATAATCCTAATAATACACCTTACATCTATTACCGTTCGAAATTAGCTTGTTCAAAGCAGAAGCAGCTTGTTCGATTTTGCAGCAGCACTTGCGTCATCCAGCATCATTTCTATCCAATAGCTTTGGTTGATTTTTACACATCACAAGCGAATCAGCACTGCATCATCATTTCTATCCAGTAGCTTTAGTTGGCAATCGCACATCACAAACGAAACAACATTTACAACCAAAATGTTACTAATTCCTCATCATTTAAAAAGAAAAGAAAAAAAAAAGTCTAACTGGGTTACCAGCACTGAGAGCTGAGCCGACAGGTCAGATGCCGAGTTGTTGTGGCTGTCGGCGGAGAAAAGGGGCTCGAAACCGGCAAGGGGTCGCTCCAAATGCTGGGAAAATTCTTGCACTCGTCGGAACCGACACTGACACACTTATTCTCCGGTGGAATTAAATCAAGTCGTCAATGAGATCAAAGAAGCTACCGCAGTCTAATTCATCCATGAAATTTGACCCCATGCTACCAATTAAACAAACAAGCCAAAATCTGTTAGTACATTACTCGACAAGGAAGACGAGTTCTGTACAAAGAAGAATTATTTATGGCAAATGACATATTTACCCCCACTTTAGACGGTCGTGACGGAATAAACTAACGGAAGGATGACAACAGGTCAGATTTCGCAACTCGGAGAACCACGGATGGTAATTATGAAAGTTAAGGACGGTAGGTGGTGAAACCACCAAACTCGAGGGACCTTGACTAGTATTTACTATATATATATATATATGTATGTATGTATGTATGTATGTATGTATGTATGTATGTATGTATATATATATATATATATATATATATATATATATATATATATATATATATATATATATATGAAGGTTCAAGTGCGGCGGTGCAGCGTCACCAATAGTTCAACAAATATACACCATCAACGTTAGGAAAATACACCACAAAAACACACACATATTAGGTACGCATCACCAAAAACACCTCATTAGGTGTGATTAAAAACACCATAGAGTGTTCGGAAATACACTATTGGGGGTGGTGAGTTATATGGTGTATTTTTTGGGACGTGTTGTGTATTTTTTGGTGTTTTTTTTTTTTTTTTTTTCATTTCAGTGTGGAGTGTTTTTATTACATTGTTGGTGTATTTTTGGAATCCCGTCGCACCGCCGCACCGTAAGCCTCCGCCGCATTTGAACTTTTTCATTCCAGTGCGGTCAGTGTAGCTGCACCATTAGGTATGAAAACACGTACCAATAGTGTTAGGAAAACACACATAAAAAATGCACTAAAAAATGCACCATTAGCTACGAATCACCACAAAACTCACCATTAAGTATGCATAAACACACCACACAGTGTTCAAAAATGCACAATTAGGTGTGGCAAGGTATGGTGCATTTTTTGTGTGGGTGGTGCATTTTGTGGTCCATTGGTGCATTTCATTGTTGTGCATTTTCTAACACTATTGGCGCATTTTTATATATCTAAAGGTGCGACCGTTTCGACCTCACGTTAATGCATGATCGTATTTGAGCTGACATTTCTTTCTTTATATATATATATATATATATATATATATATATATATATATATATATATATATATATATATATATATATATATATATATATATAATTAGGTTCTCGTGCTGTTAGGGTGCTCAGGTACGGTTGTGAGGTTTAATCTGGGCCATTCATCTCGCTTAAATCAACGTTCAGTATTATCAAAATTTTTAAAAAAAAAATGTGGTGGCAATTTTGTAGTTTTTGCATTTAGGTCAAAATTAATGTGAGTGGTTCTGTGATTAATGTGCGTGAGTTTTGTATATAAGATGCTTGAGTCTTGTGCATTAGGTGCGTGAGTTTTGTGCTTAATGTGTGTGGGGTTGTGCTTAATGTGAGTAGTTGGTAAAACTTAATGTGTGGGCTTTTGTGTTTAAGGTGTGTGAGATTTGTTCTTAATGTGAGTGGATTTTGTGCTTAATTTGCATAGGGTTTGTACTTAATGTGTGTGAGGTTAGTGATTAATGTCAATAATTGTTGAAACTTAAAGTCTGTGGGTTAATACTTAAAATGTGTGAGTTTTGTGCTTAATGTGCGTGAGATTGTGCTTAATGTGCGGTGGATTTTGTACTTAATGTGCTTGAGTTTGTGCTTAATGTTAGTAATTGTTGAAACTTAATGTCTGTGAGTTAATACTTAAAGTGCGTGGGTTTTGTGCTTAATGTGCGTGAGATTGTGCTTAATGTGCGTGGGTTTTGTAATTAATGTGCGTGAGTTTGTGCTTAAGATCTAACACTTAAGGTGCATGGCTTTCTTCCAAACACACGTTTTTTTTTTAATCTTCATTGATTTGAGCCGTTGATCTAGATTTGATCAACGACTCAGATCTAATTAACTGCACAACCGCACGGGAAGCTATACCCGCACATGAACCCCTATATATATATATATATATATATATATATATATATATATATATATATATATATATATATATTTATATATTTACATAAAGAGCGCAGCTATACATAAAGAGCGCAGCTATCGCAAATGATTATAATTGGGCGTGGAGAGAGTTATAGCCATCCAATGCGTTTCCATGGAGAATAGTACCCAAAGAGGATAAAAGGTTCCGTGAATATTGATGATGATGTTTTTTGGGTGTGGAGAGAAACTCGCAGTTATTATTTTTAAGGTGTGTTTGAGTAAATTTTATTATTATGTAAAAGTTTACAATAATGTACTAAGAAAATCATATACATACGACGAGTTTGATGAAAAGAGTATTGAGAAAAATACATCGAATTTTTCACTATTTAATACGAGAATCATGCTCTAACTACTTAATGTTTTAATACAAGTTGAAGTTGTCGTGCGTGATGTCTTGAAGGGAACGGGCTTAAATGGCTGCACATTGTTGGTCCCCTACTACGTATGAAGTTTCAAGAATTGAAGGGCTGTCTTGCTTTCAACCCTGCATTATATATTCGCTGCATGCATTTACATTTACATTTACGTCTCCCATGGGGACCAAATATATGCACGTCAACTCAAGAATAATGCTCTTCTGTTTTCTACCCTAAAAACATAAAACTTGGACATGCATGATATGTCTTCTATTATAGTATTTCCGTCTAAACAAACACACACATAGAAGTTTACTCAAATGCGGCTACGGCCTCCCGTGCAGCCGTTTGAAGAATATACCAATAGTGTTAAAATTAGGTACCAATAGTGTAGAAAAATACACAACAATGAAATGTAAAAATATACCAAAAAATACACAAACACACCCAAAAAAAAAATAATACAATATATAACTCCCCACTCCTAATGGTGCATTTCCAAACACTGTGTGGTGCTTTTATTCATACCTAATGGTGTATTTTTGGTGATGCATACATAATTTCTGCGTTTTTTTTGTTGTGCATTTTCTAACGTTGATGGTGTATATTTGCATAACTATTGGTGTAGCCGCACTGACCGCACGGGAAGGCGCGGTTCCTATATATATATATATATATATATATATATATATATATATATATATATCTAATTACAATCATATAGGAACCCATCTTTAGGTAGGAACATATGAACTAATCTAAGCCTTTTATTTTATTTAATCTACGGTTCATATTTTATCATTTTTAATGGGTTTTTTCCGCTGATTTGGTTTTATTTTGGGTAAGTAGGGTTATTTTGGGAACTTCAGATCGTGTACGTGTGTGGAAGGGGAGCAAATCTCGCTGGATCTTCGCAGTCTGATTTTGAGTCGTTAGTTGGACTCTCTCGTCGACACCATTTTCTCACGCTAGAAGTCTATTTGCTTCAAGCCATCCCTAGTCTCTGGTTCAGTTCTCCGTCTCAAATGGCCGACGGTGATGGTAGGAACACCAAACGCCCCCATTCGGCGACCAGGTCGTCCACTGCTCGATATGGGTTTTTATTCTTTATTTTTTTAAAGTTTCGATTTCCTTTACAATTTGTGTGTATTTTAATCATATATGAGGTGTATAGTTTTTGATTTTGCCCCTCTCGTATTTGGTTGTTGGTGTTGGGTTGTGGCCGCTAGTTATGACGTTTTTTCCTTTTTTTTTTTTTTTTTTTTTTGTTGTTTTACCTTTGGATTTTTTGTTGTTTCAGTTGTTTTCCATTTTATTTTATTTTTTGATTTTGTTGTGGTCTAATTTTTGTGAAGCTCTTTGGGTTCGATGAGTGATGATGCAGAGCTAAGTAGGAAACGGAAGAGAGGACTTCATTGATTGAAAAGTATGTATTACAGAGGAGATGGAAATCATCTTATATACAGAAGCTAGCATAGCAGAAAGAAGAAGAGGGAAAGACGGTTACATTGAACTATTTGAGAGATAAGAAAAGACCATGTTGCCCTTTCATTGTGAAGCTTCATTGTCATCTTGATCAGCTGCCTCTGTTACCCCCCGTAAGCTGGAGTGTGAAGGTTTTGAACACCCAGCTTAGATAGAAACAAGTGAAAGAGAGAAGCCGGGAGAGGCTTGGTAAATCCATCCGCAATTTACCCAGAAGATGAGACAGACAAAAGCTTTACAAGTCCTTGATTAATTTTTTCACGAACAATGTGGCAATCGATTTCGATATGCTTCGTTCGCTCATGAAAAATGTGATTCTCCGCAATGGCAATGGCGGATTTACTATCGCAAAACACAGCAGCTGGTCTGGACAGTTCAACCTGCAAATCACCAACCAAGGTCTTAATCCACTGTGTTTCACAAACAGTAGCTGCAAGAGCTCTGTATTCCGCTTCGGAGGACGATCTGGAAACGGTAGGCTGTTTCTTTGTTTTCCAGGATACGAGAGCCGAGCCAAGGAATATGCAAAAACCCGTGATAGACTTGCGAGTTTCTGGACATGTTGCCCAGTCGGAATCGGAGAAAACGTGGAGCAGCAGTTCATTATTTCTGGGATAAAAGAGGCCTTGTCCAAAAGCCCTTTTTATGTAGCGTAGCACGCGATGGGCAGCAACTAAGTGTTCGTGTTTTGGTGAATCCACGAACTGGCTGAGCTGTTGCACAGCGTACGTGATATCCGGTCTCGTGGCCGTTAGATATGGAGTCGACCAATGAGACGCCTATAAGAAGCAGGATCTGCTAGCATACTGCCTCCATCTTTTTGTAGCTGATGACCTGCAACCATGGGGGTGCTTACGGGCTTGCAAGCCAAGAAACCGGACTCAGAGAGGATGTCTAAAGCATATTTCCTCTGGCAAATGTTTAGGCCTCTACTGGTGACATGAGCCTCAATGCCCAAAAAATAGCCTAGGCAGCCAAGATCCTTAATTTTGAATGTATCATCAAGAAATACTTTAAGCTCATGAATTAGAACCATCTGAGGGCTTGTAACTAGGATGTCATCAACATATATTAGGATTGCAACGAATTGCTCACCATGCCCTTTCATAAATAGAGAAGGGTCGGATTTGGACTGTGTAAAACCTTTGCTAGCCAAGGCAGTAGTCAATCTGGAGTTCCATTGACGGCTAGCCTGTTTAAGGCCATAAAGAGAACGTATTAGCCTGCAAACTTGTCCTGACTTAGTTCCCTGAAAACCGGGTGGTAGCTTCATGTATACCTCTTCATCCAAACTGCCATGAAGAAAGGTATTATTTATGTCAAGTTGATGTATATACCAGCCACGCGATGCAGCAATAGCCAGAAAAACTCAAATTGTTGTGAGTCTAGCAACTGGTGAGAATGTTTCTATATAGTCAATTCCCAGTTGTTGAGTGAATCCCTTCGCGACTAGCCTGGCCTTATAACGCTCTATAGAACCGTCTGCTTTAAGCTTCGTCTTGTACACCCATTTGCATCCAATGGGAGCCTTGCCGGGGGGTAAATCAACTAACTCCCATGTATTATTCTCTTGTAGTGCTTTGATCTCAGTTGCCATTGCTTCTTTCCAACACTCATGTTGTATGGCCTGACTATAAGATTTTGGCTCATCAACAGATATGATAGCCATAGAGAAGAGTTTGTGAGATTTGGTAAGCTTGTCATCAGATATCACACTGGATAGCAGGTGTGGGGAGGACCCTGCCTGTGTTACTGGATCACAGTAGTAATCGTACAGTTTTGTGGGAGCACGGCGAAGCCTTTCTGATCTTCTAGGCTGCAAAAGAGATTCATCAATCACCATATCATCATTCTGGTCACCAGAAGTGTGACTTAGACTTGTCTCAGCATTCTCAGAGGATGAGCTCAAAGCAGGTTGCATTTCATCACTTGGTTGGCCATGAATTAGATGATCACCACTGGGAGCCTGGGTAGGAACATCTGATGTTGATGATCCTTCAAACACCACTGGTTGATCAGGACTGGAAACACCTCTGTCATGCAAATGAAAGTCCAGAGGACTATCAATGGGAATGTGAGGAAGAGATGGCTGCTCAAGCCACTAATTTTCAGCACCTTGCTTTTCAATTGTGTGCATAGGAAATTGGTTCTCATAGAACGTTACGTCTCTGGAAACAAAAATAGAGCTATCCCCCACATCATACAACAAATATCCTTTAATCTCTGCAGGAATACCAATGAAAATACATTTTCTCCCCCTTGGAGCCATTTTGTGTCGATTGTGAGCCAAGGTGGCAGCGTAGCAAAGACAACGAAGACTTTAAGGTTTTGAATATCTGGAGGCTTCTTGTATAACCTTTGATATGGACTTGCCTAATCAATAACTGAAGACGGCAGTCTATTGATTAGGAAAGTTGCATGCGGAACGCAATGCCCCCAAAACTGTAAGGGGAGACTAGCTTGAAAGCGAAGAGACCGGGCAACACTGAGTATATGTTGGTGTTTTCGCTCTACTATAGCATTCTGTTGTGGTGTGTTAATGCAAGATTTTTGATGGATGATCCCATTTGCAGTGAAGAACTCGTCCATAAGAAACTCCTGCCCATTATCACTGCGAATCACCTTAATCAAAATACCAAATTGAGTAAGAACATAAGCATGAAACTTGCGTATGAAGTGCCTAGCCTAAGATTTTGTTGTCATTAAATGTAACCAGGTGAATCTAGAATAGTCATCCACAATGGTTAAAAAGTATCGTTCTCCTCCTAAGGAACAAAAGGAAATGGCCCCCAAATGTCCATATGGACAAGCTCAAAACAGGCAGTTAAAGTTGTTGTACTCAAAGGAAAAGGAGAACGTTTTTGCTTAGCCAAATGACACACATCACATGCCAGATTTTTATTTCTTGAGACATCAATTTCAGTAAACAAATGCAATTTACTAATAGGGAAATGGCCTAGTCTTTGATGCCAAATATCTACACTATTACACTGCATTAGAGCTTTCTTTTCAGGCTTCTTTGGAGGCTTCTTCAACAGGTATAATCCTCCATCTCCTTTAGCTAAACCAGCCATCAGACCAATCCCCTGAATGAGACACTGTCCATCCACAAAAGTTAGAATATGTGTAGTGTCTTTAAGCAGTTTACTCACAGATATAATATTAAACTTGAACGAGGGGATATGTAATACTTCTCTTAGCCATAGACCAATGTCAATCTCAATATCTCCTGTGTGTTCAACATTGACAGTCTGTCCAGTAGGTAGATGTACTGCAATGCCATCAACTTTATTGTAGCTAGCAAAGTAATCAAGGGAACACACAATATGGTTCGTAGCCCCCGAATCAACAATCCATGAAGCTGAGCACAAAGTGACAGAATTAACAGAGTTAGGATTGAGATACTTGCCTTCATCAGTGAACTTGATGTCATCGAATTTTGGCACCAAAGCAACTGCTGCACTAGTATTCGAACTAACACTGGAATTGGATTGTCCTGCTGGTGTTTGAGTCTGAATGAAGGCCATTAGCTTCTGCAATTGATCAGGCGTAATGACTAGATCTGCTACGGTTGCAACCGGTGATTTTCCTTTGGATTTATATCCCGGAATCCATCCCGGGGGATAGCCGTGTTTTTTATAACACTTCTCCATCGTATGTCCTATCATGCCGCAAAACGTGCATTTAGGCTTAGATGCATTAGACCTTCTTCCATTATAGAAGTTTGGAACTGCTGCCACATGATCTCCAATAGCAGATCCTTGACTATCCTGAACTGCATTTGAGTGGATGATGTCTATGTTTCCCATACTCAGATTAGTTAGAGTGATTTTCCTTTCTAGCTTCTCAGCCATAACATATATCTTATAAACTTCAGGCAAAGGATCAAGAGCAAGTACGTTCGATTTCAGAGTGTTATATTCATCGTTTAATCCTTGTAAAAAACAGATTACCTGATCGACTTCCCTCTCCTTTCAGATTTCGTCAATGAAGAGGTCACAGGCACAACGCGGAACGCATTTGCAAGTAGGAATAGGCCTCAGATTTTTTAGTTCCTCCCACAGAGTACAGCTTTTGGTGTAATATTCGCAAACTGTCAGAGAACCTTGCTTCATGCCATAAATTTCGCTCTGTAGAATTGAGATGCGCTGAGCATCACGCTGAGAGAACCTCCGTCTCAGATCCTGCCAGATATCTCTTCCTTTGTCAAAATGCATTAAATTTTGAGCGATCTGAGGATGAACGGACTTCAATAACTATGCGCAGACCAGCAAATTGCATCGACGCCAAATAGAGAATTGCGGATGGTCTCTGGATGGGGTTGCGACACTTCCATCGATTAATCCCCATTTATTTTTCACTTCTAGGACTATTCTCATAGAAATACACCAACTGCTGTAGTTGGAGCTTCCTAGTAATGGCGGATTGACGAGAACAGTGGAAGGACTATCGTTGGCGCTAAGGATGAAAGGACTGTCCTGATCATCGGCGTGAAAATTCCTCTGCGGCTGATTCTCCAGTGGAGTCGTTCCTGGAACGACCGGTACTTGCGATCCAGTGATCGGAGTGGTGATGTTTGGCGACTGAGAGGCATCACCGTCGCCGGAGACTGCGGCGTCATACGAGCCGAATCTCCGCTCTGATACCATGATGAGTGATGATGCAGAGCTAAGTAGGAAACGGAAGAGAGGACTTCATTGATTTAAAAGTATGTATTACAGAGGAGATGGAAATCATCTTATATACAGAAGCTAGCATAGCAGAAAGAAGAAGAAGGAAAGACGGTTACAACGAACTATTTGAGAGATAGGAAAAAACCATGTTGCCCTTTCATTGTGTAGCTTCATTGTCATATTGATCAGCTGCCTCTGTTATTGGTCGGTTAGTGCGCACTTATTGTTCTGATTCTTCATTACGCCATTTGTTTTTACCTCAGTTCTTCACAATTACTTTTTTTTTTCTGTGTGATTTTGTTTTTGATGTTTTTACATATTTTTTATTTATCTATTTTGTGTATGAGTTGGTTGCTGAACATGATGATGTGTGTTGGTATGTGTTAGTAATCTTTGAGTTTCTTGAACTGGTGTCATAGTTGATCACATGCAATTAAGCTTTAGTTTCTAAAGCTATAGTTTATTTGCTTATATTCTGGACTATTAAGGAATATCCATATGCATACCTATGTTCATATTAGAGTTTCACAAAGAAGTATTTTGATCTAAAGAAATCAAATTGAAATATGAAAGTCTGAAGAAATGTTGATGATTGACGGTAATTAGGTTACCGGTAATAATAATATAATAACGCTATAAGAGAGTAGCAATCGTTGTATTGCCTTTTGTCTCAGTATAGAAAGTACAGTGTCTTTGTCCAGAGTATTGAACATCCCCCTCCAAGCTGAGGGAGTCCCTACTTATACAAAAGCTGCAAACGGTAACAACATGAAGCATAAAAGGGGAGCTAAGCCTTTAATTCTCTCTCATCAATGGTGACATCAATGGTGGCTTCAATGGCAGTAAAGGTGACAGCCGTTGGAATTCTGCCCGTTGGAGTTTTGCCCGTTGGGTTTCCATG
Source organism: Ipomoea nil (assembly GCF_001879475.1). Classification (NCBI taxonomy): domain Eukaryota; kingdom Viridiplantae; phylum Streptophyta; class Magnoliopsida; order Solanales; family Convolvulaceae; genus Ipomoea; species Ipomoea nil. The sequence continues at coordinate 944,327 of NW_017617306.1, forward strand.
TGGTGTCGGGTCAGATGCTGCTTATGATCCGGGTCGGGTGCCAGCACCATTATCCTGTCACCAGTCCCCCCTATTCCCGAGTCTACGGATGTGTTTGAGTTGACTAGGGCGTAAGACTGAATTTGCTTGATATTGTGCAGAATCCCGGTTGATCCCGAGTATGTGATTTTATTTTCCAAATCACACATGATTTTTTTTTATGCTGGCCGAGACGGGCTGCGGCTTAAGCTAGCCGAGGCGTCGCCTCGACCGATCGTGGCCGAGGCGTGCACCCCGGCCTATCGTTCGTGGCCGAGGCGTCGCCTCGACCGCTCGTGGCCGAGGTGTGCGCCTCGGTCGATCGTGGCCGAGGCGTCGCCTTGGCCGATCATTGTTGAGGCGTCGCCTCGAACAACCGTGGCCGAGGCGTGCACCTTGGCCGATCGTGGTCGAGGCGTCGCCTCGACCGATCGTGGCCGAGGCGAGCTCCGGCCCCTCTTTTTTTTTTTTTTCTTTCATTCTTTCTTTCTTTGTTTTTTTTTTCTTTTTTTTTTTTTACGGAGAGGCTGAGACACCGCCTCGGCAAGTGGCCGAGACGCGGGCCTCGGCCTGGCCGAGGCGTGCGCCTCAGGCCCTAGGCCGAGGTACTGCGCCTCGGCCTGGCTGAGGCGTGCAGGCCCTAGGCCAAGGTGCTGCGCCTCGGCCAATAGCCGAGACGCGTGCCTCAGGCCCTAGGCCGAGGTGCTGCGCCTCGGCCAATGGCCGAGACGCGTGCCTCGGCCTGGCCGAGGCGTGCGCCTGGCGACCTTTTTTTTTTTTTTTTTGGCTGGCCGAGGTGCGTGCCTCCGGCCGATCATGGCCGAGGCGTCGCCTCGACCGATCGTGGCCGAGGCGTGCACCCCGGCCGATTGTTCGTGGTCGAGGCGTCGCCTCGACCGCTTGTGGCCGAGGCGTGCACCTCGGTCGATCGTGGCCGAGTCGTCGCCTTGACCGATCATGGTTGAGGCGTCGCCTTGACCAACCGTCGCCGAGGCGTGCGCCTTGGCCGATCGTGGTCGAGGCGTCGCCTCGACCGATCGTGGCCGAGTCGTGCGCCTCGGCCGATCGTGGCCGAGGCGAGCTCCGGCCCCCTTTTTTTTTTTTTTTTTTTTTTATCGAAGGTGGTGCTAAGAACCTTTTATTTGATCAAAGTAACCTGGGCAGACCATGATTACAAAATATTGTTTACAGATCTGAGCGGACCACGACTACAAAATATTACTTATAATATCTAATTAAATGTTCTGAGTTCCATACCCGATCGATCATCCTTGCAGATGGTGTGGACTTGAAGGTCCTTTCCGCCAATCTTTTTGCATGCTTTTACGTAACAACTGCGTGCTGCTCGCTGGTCTCCTCTGACGACTCCTATCCCACTCGTAGTAGGGAACTTCATACACAAGTGTTCCACCGACACTATGGCCTTGAGGTCCTCCAGTGCCGGTCTCCCCAAAATGATGTTATGCACACAAGTGAGTTTTACCTCGATGAATTCCACGTCAAGTTTGTGAATGTTAGGGCTCGTGCCTATCTCCACTGGTAAGACCACTAACCCCTCCGTCTCCACTGAATCACCCGTAAATCCAGAGAGTGGGGTACGTACTTCTTTGAGCTGGTTCCTAGGTATCGCTAATTTGGTGAAGGCATCGTAATACATCACATTGACTGAGCTTCCCGTGTCGACTAAGATGCGGCGGACAATGACATTGTTGACGTCCATCTCAATCACCAGGGCGTCATGATGGGGTAACGGGCCCTCTGGGAGGTCATCATTAGAGAATGTGATGGCCTCCTGTCTCTGTTTCTCTTCTCTAGGAAGACTCACCACTTCTCCCACGTATAGCTGCCGGCTCCACTTCTTTCTTTCCGCAGGCGTGTCACCCCCTGCGGGTCCACCATAGATAAAGTGTATGGTGTGCTTCTTTTGTCGTCTGGGCGCCACCTCGATTTCTTTCTCGCTATCATTCTGCTAAGATATTTGGTCGTGTTCTCTTTTTTTGGCGTTCGAGGTGGACGGCTCTGTGCCATCCGCATTCCTCCAGAAATTTTTTGGTGGATTGTGTTGCGGCTGTTGCTGCTGCTGGATGAGTTCTTCTATTTGTCTCTTCAAAACGTGACACTCATCCGTATCGTGGCCGGTTTGCCTATGAAACCTGCAGTACTTTGTTTGGTCCGCCTTCGGGGAGACCTTCATGCACTCCTCGGGGAATTCTACCATTCCCATCTCCTCAGCTTGCTTTAGAATGACACTGACGGGATGGGTAAGAGGAGTTAGATTACGCAAGGGGACCAGGCGAGGTCGTTCGTGGTCTCGGCCTTTCCCTGCGGTCGGGTGGTTCGAGAGTGGTGCCTGGCTGGGCGGATCCGCTTTCCCAAGCTTCCCACCTTTCCTACCATCCTCTTTGACCTTCTTCTTCCTGTCGACGTCCTCTGCTTCGGCATAGCGGTTAGCCGTCCTTATCAGTTCTTCGTAAGAGCGGGGGTGGTGGGCGTTCAACTGCTTGTGGAAATACCATGATCTTAAGGCATGGATAAATATCGGGATCGCCGCCTTGGAGTCGAAGTCGTAGACATTATTGACTTCCTTTTTCCATTTTATCAGGAAGTCTTTGAGGCTCTCGCCTCTATCTTGCTTCACTACACAGAGGTGAGAGAAGGGTTTCTTACGCTGTATGCTACCGGAGAAGTATGTCAGGAAGCTCTTGGGCAACTCCCCAAAGTTTTGGATCGACCCATCAGGGATGGTGTTGAACCAGTCTTGTGCCGCTCCATCCAGGGTGGACAAGAACGCTCGGCACATGATGGCGTCCCCTGCCCCGATCATTACCATAGCAGCCTTATACCTTGTCATGTGGACACGTGGGTCAGTAACCCCCGTGTACTCCTTGATAGCGGGCAACCTAAAGTCCCTCGGCAAAGGTACGTCCATGATGCTTGGGGAGAATGGTGCTGCCATCCGTACCTCGGGTTCCGGCGACTGCTCTCGTGCCTCCACCCTTCTTGCTAACTCCTCGATTCGTATCTGCAGCCTCTCGACCAGGGCCGAATCATCAGGGTGCCGGCGCGGGGCCGGCTGCCGCTCCTCCAAGTGTCGGTGTGGAACCCGCTCATCAACGCGTCGCTTCCCCGCCGAGTGCCAACGCGGAGCCGGCTCTTCGACGCGTCGCTCCTCCAAGTGTCGACGTAAGGCCGACTCATCAACGTGTTGGCGTGGGGTCGGCTCCCGAGACTCGCCTACCTCCTCTGTGGGTGATCTCTCGGCTTCTCTGTTTTCGTGTTGGCGAGGACCTCTGGTAGAGGATCCCTCGGCCCGTGATCGTAATCTTTGCCGCACGGGCGCCCTCTGTCCCAATCGTTCTGGTGCAGATTGGGAAGGGCCTGGTTGTCGTCTGGCCGGTCCACTTCTTTGGGTCTCCACCCCTATTTCCTGGGGCCGCGGCGGGGGCACTTGGCCTTGCAGTCCCACCGCCACTTGGTTTAGCGCCACCGTCACTGCTCGTTGAATGGTCGCTTGGAGGTTCACGACTTGGTTCGCCCCTCCATTGTTGAGTTGGTCTCGAAGGTCCCCGGGCCTCCCGTTGTTGAGCTGTTCTCGGAGGTCCCCTCCGCGATTGTTGGTGAGTTGGTCCCGGAGGTCACCTGAGGCATTGCCATTGTTCACGTTGCGGGAACCGTGGGAGCTGCGGGACACCATTCTTTCAAGCTTGCTGTTGAAAGAGGAAAAGAGTTGTGTGTGTTGTCGCCTGCTTGAGTGTTGGACTCAGGCTCTCAATGAAAGCACCAATGACGGTAATTAGGTTACCGGTAATAATAATATAACAACGCTATAAGAGAGTAGCAATCGTTGTATTGCCTTTTGTCTCAGTATAGAAGGTACAGTGTCTTTGTCCAGAGTATTGAACGTCCCCCTCCAAGCTGAGGGAGTCCCTACTTATACAAAAGCTGCAAACGGTAAGAACATGAAGCATAAATGGGGAGCTAAGCCTTTAATTCTCTCTCATCAATGGTGACATCAATGGTGGCTTCAATGGCAGTAAAGGTGACAGCCGTTGGAATTCTGCCCGTTGGAGTTTCGCCCGTTGGGTTTCCATGTGGTGTCGGGTCAGATGCTGCTTATGATCCGGGTCGGGTGCCAGCACCATTATCCTGTCAATGATAATCCACACATGTATGATGTACACAACTCCATTGATTTTATAGTATGTGGATCGAAGATTATCAAGGGGGAAGCTTCTTGCCTGGTAGTAAAACTCTTCCATAACAGAATGAGTAATGTGTAGGTGGAGAAGAAGAGAAGCCCAAGGAGAAATAGCAACACTCTTAGTGCCTGCTCATTCATATTCATGCATTTTAGTTATCCAAACACCCATAAATCCCCGGGACTACTTAAACCATGTCAAATTGATGGGATGCTATAGTGGTATAATTTGAATCCAATCATTTGCTTACTACAAGAAAACAAGAGTGCTTTATTAATTTATAATTTATACATGGTTTGGTTCTTGTGCAGGATTCATAGCATTGTATGCTACTCTTGCCATCGGAGATGTAGACGGTTGCTTGATTCTAGAATCACCTTTTGATCTAGGAAAAGTTTGTTAAACCTTGTTTAATTAGCCCTCGTATGTTGACGATGATGATGAGTATTGGTAGTGATTTAATTTTCTGTTTGTATATGATAAATAATTTTTATATATATGTTTTTTGTAATTTTTCACAATAAATGTGCACACACTTGTCCATAAATGCACATTCTGTTATTCTAATATGCACAAACTGCTTTTATCACAGGTGAAAACTATTAGGACTCTATTATCCATATTAGACTAGGACTATATTATCCATATTAGACTAGGACTATATTATTCGTGTTAGACTACGATTCTATCTAGCATCTCTATATATTCACTTTCTGTACTCTAAGACATTATTATTGAATACAGAAAACATATTCTCATCTGGTATCAGCTAGGTTTTTTTTTCTCATGGAAAACTTCGATGTTAATGATGGCTCTGTTCTTGGTTCTTCGAAACGGACCGTTACCGAGGTTCCTACGATGCCTGCAAGTGGTAGCCTGTCATCGGCTCATCACTTCGTTTCTTTAAAGTTGACCTCCCGAAATTATCTGTTCTGGCGAACTCAGATGCTTCCATTTCTTGAAGGCCAATGGCTTCTAAGGTTTGTTGATGGTACAACACCCTTTCCGACGGCATCGCCGGCCCTAACGTCGACCGCGGACAGCGCCCCAGCGGCGGTTTCGGATCTCCCCGCCCAGCAGCTCGCTTGGCGTCGGCAAGACAAGGCAATCCTCTCCATGCTCATCTCTTCTTTGTCCGAGGAGACTCTTCGTTTCGCCGTCGGCAAAGGCACCTCTCGGCAGCTTTGGTAGGTAATCGAACAGACCCTAGGTTCGTCTACTCGCTCTCGTGCACTCCGACTACTCGGCGAACTTCAGGGGCTCCGTCAAGGTGATTCCTCGATATCTGATTACCTTGGTCGTGCCCAGATGTTGATTGATGAATTGGCCCTCGCCGGTCGTCATGTTGAGTTGGATGATCAGAATTTATATGTGTTTCACGGTTTACGTCCGGAGTTCCGACCGTTGGTGGCAACTCTAACCCGTGGTGCGCCTGTTCCCCTCCCAGAGGTTGCAGATTTTCTTGTTTCGCAGGTGTGGATTTGTTCGGACGATGGTGCGGCTCTTGGCGCACCGGCGGCCTTGGCCGTAAGCCGTGGTGGTTACGGCGGTCGCGGTGGCAGCCCGCAAAACCGAGGCGGTGGCGGCCGCGGCAGAGGGCGCGACGGTCGTGGTCGGGGGCGGTCCAACTCGGGCCCTCGGTGTCAGATTTGCAACAAGCAAGGGCATATAGCTACGGCGTGTTGGCGTCGTTTCACTCCTGATCCGAACCCTCAGGCGAATGTTGTCGTTTCTGGTGTTGATGGTTCTATGTACGACTCTCATCAGTGGTTCCCATACACTGGTGCCACAAATCATGCTACCCCTGATTCCACATTATTGACGTCCTCTACTGCATATGATGGTCCGGAGACACTTCGGGTCGGCAATGGTACAGGTTTGCCTATTGTTACTGTTGGTTCTACTTCGTTAGCCACTAATTCTAGGTCGTTTCATATGTCTGATAGTTTGCATGTTCATAGTTTGTCTTCTTCGTTATTATCTGTTTAGCGTTTTGCTAAAGAGAATAATGTCTTTTTTGAGTTTCACCCTTCGTGTTTCTTTGTGAAGGACATTCAAACTAGGAACACTCTTTTTAAGGGGCATGCGTTCGGGGGTTTATATTCCTGGCATGCCTCGCGTCTGGCTCCCGCTGCTTTCGTTGCTGCACGGTCTTCTTTCGTCTGGCATATGCGGCTTGGGCATCCACACTCTCGGGTCCTGCATCAAGTTTTAGCCTCTTCTAGTCTTAGTTCGTTTAATCCCAGTGATCTTCCCAATGTTTGTTCCTCTTATCAATTAGGCAAGTCGTCTCGTTTTCCTTTATCGCGTGTTGAATGTACTAGTTCGCATCCTTTAGAATTAATATATTCAGATATTTGGGGCCATGCGCCGATACTCTCTACAAATAGCTTTAAATATTTTGTATTATTTGTGGATGATTACACTCGTTACGTGTGGTATTATCCTATGCGAGCTAAGTCTGATTTATATGCGATATTTGATAAGTTTCGGTCACTTGTTGAACGTTCCTTCTCTCGTAAAATTCTGTCCTTTCAGTCTGATTTAGGGGGAGAATACAAAAAGCTTGGTTCGAATCTCGCGTCATTGGGTATTCGACACAGGCAGTCCTGTGCGTATACTCATGAACAAAATGGCAGAGTAGAACGCAAACATCGCCATGTTGTTGAAACGGGATTGGCGCTAATGGCCCAATCCTCTGTTCCGTCACGTTTCTGGGATTATGCCTTCGAAACTGCTGTGTATCTTATCAATAAAATGCCCACTCGTGGCTTGTCTGATAAGTCCTCACTATCTCTTGCATCGGTCTCCGCCCTCTTACTCATACTTACGGGTTTTTGGGTGTCTGTGTTTTCCTAATCTGCGGCCCTATAATTGCAACAAACTGCAGTTTCGGTCGTCTCCTTGTGTCTTTCTAGGATATCCCCCATCTTTTCGTGGCTATCGTTGTTTAGACGCTAACACTAACAAGGTTTTTATCTGTCGCCATGTGCGATTCTGTTGATTCACAGGTACCCGCACCACGCCCGGAGCCATGGGGTGTTGCGCCGGTTGTGCCTCTTGGTGAGCCAAGTGATGTATCGGCCTTTGATCCTCCTGCCGTGCCTGAGCCACACCGCCAGCAGCCCGTTCCTGCCGAGCCGTCCGTGACCGAGTCCGAGCGGACAGTCACGGACCAGCCGCCTGCCCGGCCGAGGGGTCGACCCCGTGGTCGATCCCGTCCCGCGCCCTCGCCCATTCGGTCTCATACGATGAATACGCAGAGCTCGGGACTGCATGATTATGTTGCTCTATCTACTGACATCACTACTGAGCCTACATGTTTTACTCAAGCGGTTAAGTTTCCCGAATGGCGGGATGTAATGGATTTGGAATTTAATGCCTTGGTGCACAACAATACATGGCGGCTTGTTCCTTTTAAATCAGGTATGAATGTGGTTGGCTGTAAGTGGGTAAGTGGGTGTTTAGAACCAAGAGGAAAGCTAATGGTTCGATTGAACGTTACAAGGCTCGTTTGGTTGCCAAGGGATTCAATCAGGTTGCTGGTGAGGATTTCTTTGAGACCTTTAATCCCGTGGTTAAACCGACTACGGTACGTCTTCTTTTATCCTTAGCTATTTCTCGTGGATGGACTATTCAACAGTTGGACATACACAATGTTTTTCTAAATGGCAATCTCGTTGAGACGGTTTATATGCGCCAGCCCCCTGGCTATGAAGACAAAACGATGCCCGGGCACGTTTATCTCCTTCAACGTTCTTTATATGGGCTTAAGCAAGCTCCCCGTGCTTGGTTCACTCGTTTGCATGATTTTCTGGTTTCTGCTGGTTTCTCACCTTCCAAGACGGATGTCTCTCTATTTATATATTCACATGGGAATACTCGTCTATATTTTCTGGTTTATGTGGATGATATTTTGGTTATGGGATCTGATCCGGCTCATGTGACTGCTCTTATTGACAAGTTGGCTCTTGAGTTTAAAGTTCGTGATATGGGTGTGCCCTCGTTCTTTCTGGGTATTGAGACTGTTCCGTTGTCTGATGGCATGCTTCTGTCTCAACAACGGTACATGAAGGATATTCTAAAACGAGCAGGTATGGTTGATTGCAAGCCCGTGGCTACTCCGATTTCAACCACGAAGGCCGAGACTGATGTCGTGGTACCATAGGCTGATCCCACTGAGTATCGTAACTTTGCAGGTGCTCTGCAATATCTTACGGTAACTCGGCCTGATCTTTCCTATGCAGTCAATCGTTTGTGTCAGCACATGCACTCTCCCTCTACTGCGGATTGGGCGGCTCTCAAGACGGTGTTACGGTATGTAAATGGGACACTACATCTTGGTCTTAAGATTACGTCTTCTCCTTCTCTAGATATTCATGCATATTCTGATTCGGATTGGGCTGGCAATCCTGATGATCCCAAATCTACTAGTGGTTTTGCTGTATTTTTGGGGACCAATCTTGTCTCATGGGTTTGTCGAAAACAACGTACTATGGCTCGTTCATCAACTAAGGCTGAATACAAAGGACTGGCTGATGTTTCTGCAGAGGTTATTTGGCTCGTCTCTCTGACGAAGGAAATCGGGTTTGCACCACCTTCTGTGCCCAAACTCTGGTGTGACAATCTGGGAGCTACGTATCTGTGTGTTAATCCGGTGTTTCATGCTTGCACCAAGCACATTTAGATCGACTACCACTTTGTTCGTGATAAAGTCGCGAAGAAGGAATTACAAGTCAATTTTATTTCTACCAAAGATCAGATAGCGGATATTATTACTAAGTCTCTTTCGTCTGTACATTTTAATTTACTCCGTTGCAAGCTCAATGTTTTGGCTGACCAACCTTGTGCTTGAGGGGGAATATCAGGACTCTATTATCCATATTAGACTAGGACTATATTATCCATATTAGACTAGGACTATATTATTCGTGTTATACTAGGATTCTATCTAGCATCTCTATATATTCGCTCTCTGTACTCTCAGACATTATTATTGAATACAGAAAACATATTCTCATCAAAACACTTAACAACTGATGTGCACATTATATTTATCGCAAGTGCACACAGTTCACAACAAATATGCACATGTTTGCGAACAAGTTCCTACCTCACATCCGTAGCGTAGTTGAATACCGTTATGCGGTTGAACAATGCTACATACCTGAGCTAATTTGAACAGGTTGATCAATACTTTTGTTTAGTTCATTTACGCACATTTATGTTTTCTGTTTATGATGTTTGAGAGTTAATTCTTGGGCGTTTTATGTCTTTTTTTTTTTTATCCTTTTTTGTTGTCTGAACAAGTTAGTGCATGCACATTCGTATATATGTGCATGCACGCATTCCTGAACTCAAGTACACACGATATTTCGTATAACATGTTTCTTGAGCATGATGGCACAAACTCGTTGATGTAAGTGCACACTGTATTTCTTATAACAGTTTTCTGGAGCATGATGGCACAAACCCGTTAACCCAATCGCACACGGTAATTGATATTACAGTTTTCATGAGCATGATGGCACAAGCTCGTTAACCCAAGTGGACATGGTATTTCGTATATTAGTTTTCTTGAGCATCATGTCACAATCTCGTTTACCCAAGTGCACACCCGAATCTATCAACCCAAGTGCACACAGTTCAACTCAAGTGCTCAATAACCTATTTTACGTCTTCCATACACACACTAATCCTGCACATGATGGAACACACAATGTAACCCATGTGCACATCCCAGCCTGTCACATCCCACACACTCATTCTATACGTTATCGCACATTTTTTTACGCAAGTTCACACCAAAGTCTATAACATCATCCTGGTTTTCGTGAATTCAATCTCAGTTTTTTTTGGCACATTATGGCCCACATAATTCAACCTAAGTGCATGTTAACTTGTTTTACTCCTGTTTATGGGCACACTAATTTTACACATTATGGCACACATGGTGTGACTCATGTGCACACCAACTTCTTTTAAGCCTTTTTGTGCACACACTAATTCTGCACGGAATGGCACACACGGTGTTACCTAAGTGCACACATAGCCATCACATCATTGTGGATTCTGAGATCTCATTTTGTCAGTATCACTGCACATTTTGGCGCGCACAGATAAACTCAGGTGCACACTGTGACAACCCAAAATTTAATTTTCTACATTCCGTTTTAAGAAATTCCAAAATAGCCATTTTTCACTCTTCCAAAATTTTTACAATGAAAATGGTGTTTAAATTAATTAATTTGAGCTATGTTTTAGATAAATTCAACATTGAGATTTTTCTATTTCAAAAATCCTAAATTCTCGGGTACATTGCGTACTAAGTTTTTGATCCAAAAGTCAATCTGAGTGAAACTGGGAGAAATCTGAGAAGCCTAAACTAAGTGGTTGTCTAGAAAGTATTTTTGGAAGAATGCATTTTGACCCCCAAACTATTTAAAATCATCTTTTTAGACTATGGTCCATGATGCAAGGTGAACCTTGAGCTTTGTCTGATCTTTTATAGAAACAAGCCAAATTTACTCTTTTGCCATCCACCAATTATTGGGTATCAACCTAGGGTTTTGCACCCATATAAATAGAATAGTATCCCCTTCATTCCTCTTGATCTCTTCCATTTGCCTCCTCTACTCCAAGTCTGTTAGTAGAGAAAGGAAAATCACAGTAAGATTTCATCTCATCCCTTCATCTCTTTTTCCTTAAGGTTTCCATCCTAGCTTTCAATGTCTGAGATCTTTTCTTAGGCTTTGTATGTGTTGTTTGTATTGGTTGTTGAGGTGTTTAAGAGGTGAAGGAAGTGGTGTTTGAGTAGAATGGAGGCTGAGATCCACACAAGGAGGAAGAACAAGAAGAGGTATAACCCATTGACTCCCACCTCTTTACTTAGACTCTGTGAAGTCAAGTTTATTGATGAAAATGTGTAGAAATGTTATATTATTGATGTTGTTGAGGTATTAGTGATCTATTGTTGATCTATGATGGTGTTGTTGAGGATTTGGGAGTGTGGGATTGCCCTGAGATGGGTTACAGGTGAAGAGAAGGCCTCTGGTGCACCAGACAGCCTCACGGTACTAACCAACGGACCCCGTGGAGGTTCGCCAACTAGTATCATGAAGCGACAGTCCCAGGGGACGGACCCTGGAGTGGTCCGCCGCCCAGGGCCGCCGCTTGGCGAAGCCAAGTGGCAGGGCTCCTCAAGCCCCGCCACAAGCTCCGCCAGGCTAAATCTGTGTAGTGGCCGAGCCCTCTGTGGCTCAACTACGTGTCATTCGAATCGGGACTCGCGGGCCCTTGAGGCTCGTACACTCGAGATCGTTACGACGCACTAGTAGAATTTGACTCCATTGAATTTGGAGTTGAAATGAGTAATTACAGTAGAAATTGTGATGATTCATGCTATAGAATTAATCTGTGTAGTATTTACAAAGAAGGAATATGTGAAGTATTTAGTCTTAGCTATTTGGATTAAGAAGCATGATCATTATTTGCCAAAGTTTTCTTGATTAGCATGTTTAAATAGCCATTGTGAGTTATTGGGAATTTTGCCAAGAATATGAGATGTGTTGTTGTACAGAGCATGAATCTATTTGTCCAGTAAAGTGAAATATTAAAGCACGTTGTCTATTTTGTGTTCAAAGAGCATGATCAATATTTGCTAAGTATATGCTAAGAAGTTTTGCTAAGTATTAAAGTGATAAGCATAAAGTAGCATATTGTTTGCTTGACTTATAGCCAAAGAGAATTTGAGATATTCTTTATAGTAAAGAGCATGTTTAGCATATCATGAACTAAAGTGCATAAGTGGCTTTAAGTAAGCCTAAGTATTCTTTCAGAAACCTATATCTATTTTGGAAAATCATTATCTAGTTGCATTGAGAAGTTGCATGATATTTGGTTTCCAATTTGTAAGAAAAGTAATGTTGTTGAGAAGCTATGTGCATAAGTTTGCATAAGTAAAGTTGTTGCATGAGATTGAAATGCATGAGTTATATCTATATGTATCTAGTGTGAGTAATTCGAGGTTTTGGAGGCCCGTTTGGACTATGTCCTTTCGGAAGAAAAGAGAAAGTAAAGCAAGAAACGGACATTGCGATCCGATGTGAAGTAACGAGGTCAATATTCCCGAGTTACTAGGTAGGATACCACCCGCCGGGCTTAGAATCCCGGTTAGGGGGTGTGTACATTGACAAGTACGATACCTGATTCCACAGAGTTTGAGAAAGAACCAAGAGAGTGGTTCTGTGGGCGAGATGAGTATTAGGCGGGCTAGATACCGAGCCTAGATACCATTGACATTATGGTGAAGTTCCTACCTTGTCCACGAGTAAAAGTAAAGAAATAAAGCAAGTCATTGTGACTCTAGAGAAAGAAGAGAAAAGCGAGTATGTGAGACTCAAGTGAAAGAAGAGAAAAGCGAGTCATTGTGACTCTAAGAAACCACCACAGAACAAGTGTTCCTTGTTACAAAAGAAAGAGTGTATATGTATATCTATCTATACTTGTACTAAAGCTTCATGCTCATCTTATTGCATGATTATAAGAGTTGCATGTTTTACATGAAAGTATGATAAGAAACATGAATTTATATTGTCGACAAATCATTATATGATAGCTTGAGATTGCTTATTGAGATATTTGATAGCATGAGATTGCTTATTGAGTTATTTGATAGCATGAGATTGCTTATTGAGTTATTTGATAGCATGTGATTGCTTATTGTCGGAGTTATTGAGATATATGATAGCATGAGATTGCTTATTGAGTTATATCATAGCATGAGATTGCTTATTGAGTTATTTGATAGCATGAGATCGCTTAGCTTATTGAGATATATGATAGCATGAGATTGCTTATTGAGTTATATGATAGCATGAGATTGCTTATTGAGTTATATGATAGCATGGGATTGCTTATTGAGATATTTGATAGCATGGGATTGCTTATTGAGTAATTTGATAGCATGAGATTGCTTATTGAGTTATTTGATAGCATGGATTGCTTATTGAGATATATGATAGCATTAGATTACTTATTGAGATATTTGATAGCATGAGATTGCTTATTGGGATATATGATAGCATGAGATTGCTTATTGAGTTATTTGATAGCATGAGATTGCTTATTGAAATATTTGATAGCATGAGATTGCTTATTTAGATATTTGATAGCATGAGATTGCTTATTGAGATATTTGATAGCATGAGATTGCTTATTGAGATATATGATAACATGAGATTGTTTATTGCGATATATGATAGCATGAGATTGCTTGTTAAAGTTTAAATATATTAATACCCATCAGTTGAGCATGAGTAATGTATTATGCCATGATTACATATATGTGTATATGTGAAAGCATGAGATTGATTGTTGAGTCAAATGATTGAGAAAGTATGCCTATTTGGTAATTAGGTTGCAAGTATATAGAAATACTGTTGAGCATGTTCAAGTGTTGATTAAGGTGATTGAGAATACTTGAACTAAGTGTGTGAAACAAATGTTTTCCAAAAGTATATTCTATAGTACTTTACAAGGTTGAGTGGCGTTATACTTAGCTTCGTGCTAACGGGTTGTTTTCTACTCGTTTTTTTGTTAACCCCTTTCAAGTGGACCCAGTTCTTGAGAGCGATCGAGTTATGCTAGATTAGCTTAGAGTGCTAGTTGTAGTCTAAACTCTTTTCTGTTATGTTTATTTTGGGACTTGGTTGTAGACCTAATCAAATGTTTTGATGGTGTTGGACACCGGAATTTTATTCCCCTAGTTTGTTTAAAGTTAGTTAAAGCTTGACTTGTTTAGATGTTTTCCTTGCCTGTGCAATCACCGTGCCTGGTATCTCACATGCTGCTTTGCTGGGTGTATTGTTCTCGCTTAGTAATTTTGCTGCTCAAAGACAGGCCGGTGTGGTTAACTCTTACTCTAATACGGAGTAATACTTTGCACAATTCTTTGCATATTCATGTATTTCTGGAGGGGATACTACTATTGAACGAAGGTTCAAGTACTTTGCTCTCTAATATTGCAGATTCTAATCCAGTGATTACCACTAATATTAGAGATGCAAGTATTGTGCCTAATTTAATTTAAATTGGCCATCTCTTATTTATTGTGCTTAATAATAGTGTGCCAATGCTGTTAATGGTACCGCTAAGCTTCATCTGGGCTTAATAATATCTTTAAACCTTTGCAAATACTGTAAGTCAAAGTGGCGTGCAACGCATATTATTGTTGCTCTATAGGCTACTGTGCCATTAAGTGGTAATGGAAATAATGAGATCAATGAGTGAACTACTAGCCAAGTGTACGTGGTAGTGTATGTGGACCTTGTAACTCAATTGCGATCATTAATAAAGAGGTGGATCACAACCCCTGGACCGAAGGGCTCTGAACGATTGTTTATACAATATACAAATATATTTCATGTCTTGGTCGAAAGAAGATAAAGATTAAAGAGATATGTGCTGTAAGAGACTCCCCAAGAACATACAAAAACTCTATCAGACTAAAGAAAAAACTTCCGCTGATGTGAAGAACTGGATCCAAGCTTTATGAACGGAGATAAAACTTTAAAATAGCATAACTTTGTGCTCGGTGAACGATTTTGGATGATTTTTTGTTTTAAATCGCGTATTTTTTTGAGACGGATGCAACCAAACAGCCAAAGGCGGTTTGCGTCGCCAATTTTGTCTAAAAATGCCTATTTTGCTCTGAATTCTAAAACCTACAGCATTGATTCACGGAATAAATTACGTTTGAAATATAATGCCTATTTTGCTCTGGATTTTTTCTGTTGTTTGTTATGTCATTTTATTACAAAGAATAAATGGCAGTCAAAAATGTATTCTCCTTGCAATAATACAATACGTATTCCCATAAAGACCTTGAAGGTATTAGACAATTCTGGAATTCTCGTGTATAGTTTATATTTTGTAATAGCTTATGCATTTCCAGTATAAATGCATTCTACAATAATAATAATAATAATAATAATAATAATAATAATAATAATAATAATAATAATAATAATAATAATAATCTAAAAACATAATAAGTGTGGATGAAGGTTATATCCTTCCTTTATGTCCCTTTTTTCCATTAAGTTTTATGATACACTATACAATAAATGTTGTACTATATAATATTTTAGACAAACATACCCCTATCGTTACAACTTCCGTTATCTTTTACACTATGGGTGACCCCCTGGGAAGTCCTCGTGTTGCATCCCCACCCCTCTTTTTAATTTTTTTTTTTTAAATTTTAACGACAAGCGGGTAAGTAAGGAGGTTCTCGGTTTGCGCGGTGAGAAGGGGTCAAGTACATTTTGCGCGCAGTATATGACGGATGCGATCATACCAGCACTAATGCACCGAATCCCATCAGAACTCCGAAGTTAAGCGTGGTTGGGCGAGAGTAGTACTAGGATGGGTGACCCCTTGGGAAGTCATCGTGTTGCATCCCCATCTCTCTTTTTAATTTTTTTTAAAAATTTTAACGGCAAGCGGGTAAGTGAGGAGGTTCTCGATTTGCGCGGTGAGAAGGGGTCAAGTACATTTTGCGCGCAGTACATGACGGATGCGATTATACCAGCACTAATGCACCGAATCCCATCAGAACGCCGAATTTAAGTGTGCTTGGGCGAGAATAGTACTAGGATGGGTGACCCCCTGGGAAGTCATCGTGTTGCATCCCCATCCCTCTTTTTAATTTTTTTTTAAATTTTAACGGCAAGTGGGTAAGTGAGGAGGTTCTCGATTTGCGCGGTGAGAAGTGGTCAAGTACATTTTGCGCGCAGTTCATGACGGATGCAATCATACCAGCACTAATGCATCGGATCCCATCAGAACTTCGAAGTCAAGCGTGCTTGGGCGAGAGTAGTATTAGGATGGGTGACCCCCTGGGAAGTCCTTGTGTTGCATCCCCACCCCTCTTTTTAATTTTTATTTTTTAAATTTTCACGGCAAGCAGGTAAGTGAGGAGGTTCTCGGTTTGCGCGGTGAGAAGGGGTCAAGTACATTTTGAGCGCAATACATGATGGATGTGATCATACCAGCACTAATGCACCGGATCCCATCAGAACTCCGAAGTTAAGCGTGCTTGGGCGAGAGTAGTTCTAGGATGGTGACCTCCTGGGAAGTCCTCGTGTTGCATCCCCACCCCTCTTTTTAATTTTTTTTTTTAAATTTTAACGGCAAGCGGGTAAGTGAGGAGGTTCTCGGTTTGCGCGGTGAGAAGGGGTCAAGTACATTTTGCGCGCAGTATATGACGGATGCGATCATATCAGCACTAATGCAGTGGATCCCATCAGAACTCCGAAGTAAAGCGTGCTTGGGTGAGAGTAGTATTAGGATGGGTGACCCCCTGGGAAGTCCTTGTGTTGCATCCTTACCCCTCTTTTTAATTTTTTTTTTAAATTTTAACGGCAAGCGGGTAAGTGAGGAGGTTCTCAGTTTGCGCTGTGAGAAGGGGTCAAGTACATTTTGCGCGCAGTACATGACGGATGCGATCATACCAACACTAATGCACCGGATCCCATCAGAAATCCGAAATTATGCGTGCTTGGGCGAGAGCAGTACTAGGATGGGTCACCCCCTGGGAAGTCCTCGTGTTGCATCTCCTCCCCTCTTTTTAATTTTTTTTTTAAATTTTAACGGCAAGCGGGTAAGTGAGGAGGTTCTCGGTTTGCGCGGTGAGAAGGGGTCAAGTACATTTTGCGCGCAATACATGACTGATGCGATCATACCAACACTAATGCACCGGATCCCATCAGAACTCTGAAGGTAAGCGTGCTTGGGCGAGAGTAGTACTAGGATGGGTGACCCCCTGGGAAGTCCTCGTGTTGCATCCCCACCCCTCTTTTTAATTTTTTTTTTTTAAATTTTAACGGCAAGCGGGTAAGAGAGGAGGTTTTCGGTGTGCGCGGTGAGAAGGGGTCAAGTACATTTTGCGCGCAGTACATGACGGATGCGATCATACCAGCACTAATGCACCGGATCTCATCAGAACTCCGAAGTCAAGCGTGCTTGGGCGAGAGTAGTACTCGGATGGTTGACCCCCTGGGAAGTCCTCGTGTTGCATCCCCACCCCTCTTTTTAATTTTTTTTTTTAAATTTTAACGGCAAGCGGGTAAGTGAGGAGGTTCTCGGTTTGCGCGGTGAGAAGGGGTCAAGTACATTTTGCGCGCAGTAGATGACGGATGCGATCATACCAGCACTAGTGCACCGGATCCCATCAGAACTCTGAAGTTAAGCGTGTTTGGGCGAGAGTAGTACTAGGATGGGTGAGCCCCTGGGAAGTCCTCGTGTTGCATCGCCACCCCTCTTTTTAATTTTTTTTTTTTTTTAAATTTTTACGGCAAGCGGGTAAGTGAGGAGGTTCTCGGTTTGCGCGGTGAGAAGGGGTCAAGTACATTTTGCGCGCAGTACATGACGGATGCGATCATACTAGCACTAATGCACTGGATTTCATCAAAACATTGAAGTTAAGCGTGCTTGGGCAAGAGTAGTACTAGGATGGGTGACCCCCTGGGAAGTCCTCATGTTGCATCCCCACCCCTTGTTTTAATTTTTTTTTTTTTAAATTTTAGGTTCTCGGTTTGCGCGGTGAGAAGGGGTCAGTACATTTTGCGCGCGAAGGGGGAAGTCCTTGTGTTGCATCCCTACCCCTCTTTACGTTAACGAATATGTTCGCGAACGTGTTTGTCAACGTTCTCGAATACGTTCACAAACGTACGTGTTCGTTAACGTTCACAAACATGTTCGTTAACAAACACGTTCGCGAACATGTTGGTGTCCGTTCATGAGCACGTTCGTGAACCTTTAATAAACAAACACCTGCACATGTTCATGATCACAATTCGTTCGTGAACAAGAAATAATCTACGTTCATGTTCGCGAACGTTATTAAACGAACACTAAACGAGCTTGTTCACGAACATTATTAAACGAACACAAACGAGCTTGTTCACGATCTCTTAGCAAACGAGCATACAATTGTTCAAGCTCTGTTCGTTTATTAACCTAGCTCTAATTTTTGTTTGTTAATGGTTTGTTTACCTTAACAAACGAACATAAACGAACGTTTACCGAACACGAACACGAGTAGTTTGTCGAAATCTCTGTTCGCTAACACCCCTAAGTGATACTACTTCTAAGTCGAGGGGTGTCACTCGTATGCAAAAAATCATTCTGCAGCGTTCTACTTTGGGGAAACAACAAATTGAGCTTGATGGATTGGATCCTGTCGTCGGGCCAGCTAGCAGTGCATTTAAAAGTTATGTTGCATTAGTGGGACGAATCAATGTTCCTATCACAATATACCAATGGATGAATGTCCCAACAAAGACTAAGAATCTTATTTGGAAAGAGATCCTGGTAACTGACACACGCTTTTCGGTTACGGTTCTCTTTTTGGATAGCGTCGTCAAGAGGTTAGATAATATGGGGGTCGTGTAAGGATTTGAGGTGTACTAGTGATGAAACGGGGTGCGTGAGAACCACCCAGAGTGTCGTACTCAAGGATGTCAATGCGGAGTAAGGAGAGTGCAAAACAATCAAGTATCACGGTGTATTAACGAGAGATCAACTAAGTGCAAGAAGTGTCGGTTTCAACATGTGTTCAAGAGAGTGTAAGGGAAAGGCATAACAAAGGAAACAAAGGAAAGGAATAAAAGAAACTATAAAATAGAATGCAAAGTGGATTGGGGCTCTCATTCCTTTGTGCGTGCGAGGTGAATCAGGGCTAGTGTTGATCTAATCGAGCGAGATGACTTCCAATTTCATTCACCACTCGATTACTAGGTCTTTCATAGGTGTGGAACCACCGTCCCGTGACCACATTCCGTATGAGCATTTCAACAAATACTTTGTCTACATCTCATTCCGGGCCTTATCCTCTCGGATCTGAGGGCGGGAAATGCAAGGAGACAAGTCTAGGATTAAGCCACAATCTATTGTCGACCTACTCCTACTCAAACCTCTAGCATATGTTGTACACCATACACAAGAGTCCATTCAAAGTCTCTTCACAACAAGACATCAACACAAAGCCAAACAAATAGATCATTACCAAGGTTAAAAAAATCGCTAGGCGCCCAGAGGGCGCCTAGGGACCGCCTAGGGCGCCTAGAGCGCCTAGGCGGGCGCCTAGGTGGCCGACCGCCTAGCGCCTAGGCATCGATTAATCGGCGCCTAGGCCCGATTTTTACAACACTGGTCATTAAATATTTAGCCCAAATAAATGGGATCCAATCCACTACTAGAATTCTAGCCAATCATTACAAAGATCAAGATCAAGCAATGGCAAATAGGCAAAACAAGATATTATCAAAAGGAGAACAAGAATAGTTTTTACCCAAATCCAAGCTAGATCTCTTCAATAGATGATATGGGATGAAGATCCAAGCTACAAGCTCACCAAACCTTCAAATCTCCTTTACATATTAATTGGATCTTGGCTAAAACCTTAGAAAGAAAGGAAGAAAACTAAACCTAACCTAAAGCTTCTCTCTAAAACCTCTCTCTTAAAATTGTAGAACTAAAAAATACCGAGACATACAAGCTAAGAATATTCATCCACATCTTTTAGCTTGATGAGGTTATAAAAGGTTGGAGAAGATAATGATGGAAGCGAAGATGAAAGAAAAACAAGCACGTGTTCATTCAGATCCGTCTTATACAATGAGTCCTCCAAGTCCTCCACGTAGAGCCAAAAAGTGGAAGAAAGAAAGAATGGATAAGTCAGGAAATTTTTGCACCGAATCAACTAGATTGGTGGTGGAAAAATTGTAACTTTTTTTTTAAAGCCAAATGAATCAGATTGCATTAGCCACCACGGGCTGAATAAATGAAGGAGGTATATCCCTCCATAATGAACGTCCTGCTACTGCAGTTACATGTTTAGATAAGGAGTGCGCCACATGATTGGCCTCCCTATTAATAAAACAAACAAGAGTTTTAGGCAAAGCACTAATTAAACGATTACAAGTCAATAGAATGAAACCAAAATAATTGCGAAACGAACTAGCATAATTAAGACCCGAGACCAAAACTGATGAGTCCGTGTAAATTCTTCCACCTGAGTACCCATTATCCTTCAACCAAGAGAGGGCTTCACACATCGCCATTGCTTCCGCTAGGAGAGGATCATACGGACACGCCAAAGGACCATTTGCCGCCGCCACAAGAGGAGTCACCACCCAAAACCACAAAACCATAAGCCGCCGCATGTTGTGTACCGTGGAAGCCGGCGTCCACGAAGCAGTGGAATGTTGCTGCTACATGGGGGGTTTGTGCAGAAGCTGCCGCGGTGTGCAGTATGGTGTGCCTACTGCATGCACCAATCCGCCGCTGTTCACATTCCATCCAAGAAGTCCAGGACGCCGCATGCCGACGAAGAAGCAAATGTGGTGCCGGCAAGCTACCCTCCCACACCGCCGAGTTCCTAGCGGTCCAAAGAGCATGGAGCAAACCACAGATTTGGCCTTGTACATCAATACTAAAACATGTTGCACCACCGAGCCACTCCTCCGTCCACTGCAAGAAACTCCTGTTGGCAAAAGAGAGGATTTGAATTTGAGACATATGCCAAACATTGACAGCATATGGGCACGAACAAAAAATATGCAAAACACACTCCTCATATAAACCACATGACGGGCAAATATTAATTAGGTCCACCCTCATATTTATCAAGTTATCAAGCGAGGGCAATATATTCAAGAGGGCTCTCCATAGAAACACCTTCCACTTGGGGGGAACCTGCAACTTCCAGACATTATTCCACACAGGAGAAGGCTGTGAATTTATAAACCCAACCTCCTATAGCCATCCTTAACCGAGTAGCACCCCCTTAAATCCCCTTCCCAGTATCACATATCATCATAATCCAAACTTACAGGCAACTGCAATATAAGCATTGCATCCCGTGGATTAAAAACCTGTTGTAAATAATCACCATTCCATCTACCCGTGTGGGCATCAATCAGATCTGAGACTAACATTGACTGGCCATTATTCACCTGTTCATATTCAACATAAGGGTTTTGGGCATCCGGTAGCCAAGGGATTGTCCAAACTAGAGTAGATCTTCCATTGCCAATTATGCGCCTGCAACCGGACTTTAACAAATCCTGACTGGCCATAATGCTCCTCCATACGTAACTAGGATTACCACCCAAAACTGCCTCATAAAAGGAAGTAGTCGGGAAATACCTTGCCTTAAAAACACGAGCCATTAAGGAGTTGGGATTAGTAAGTAGCCGCCATCCTTGCTTGCCCAACAGGGCCAGATTAAACTCATGCAAACGCTTGAAACCCATTCCTCCAAACTTCTTGGGTTTGCACATCCTATCCCAAGCTAACCAATGAATGCTACTGTCATCACCACTCCGCCCCCACCAATACCTGTTCATTAGTCTCTCCAAAGAAATACATAGGGAAGTCGGGAGTAGGAAAATACTCATAGTATAAGTCGGCATGGCTTGTGCTACACTCTTCAAAAGGACCTCCTTTCCTGCCTTGGACAACAATCTTTTATTCCACGATCCAAACCTCTGCCTCAGCTTTTGCTCAACATAAGCAAAAAAAGCCCTCCTGTTCCTGCCTAAAATAGAAGGCAACCCCAGGTATTTCCCAAAATCATCAGCTTGTGCAACTGTCGAGGTCCCCGAAACGAGTTCCCATGTCCCCTCGTGAGTATTACGACTAAAAGAGACACTGGACTTATGAAAGTTCACCGCCTGGCCAGAGAAAGACTCATAGACACTCAGACACTTCTTCACCTCCAATGTTTCCTGCAGATTGGCTTTAAAGAAGAGCAGGCTGTCATTTGCAAAAAACAAATGCGAAATGGGTGGTGCCCCCCGGGCCACCCTGCATCCATGAATAAGGCCCTTAGCCTGAGAATCCTGCAAAAGCAAAGATAACCCTTCTGCACAAATGATAAACAAGTAAGGTGACAAGGGATCTCCCTGCCGTAACCCCCTTGTAAGCACAATCTCCTCCGTAGGCCTACCATTTACCAAAACTCTATACCGCACCGTTTGGACACACATCATGACCAACTGAACCCATTTTGCATAAAAACCCAAACCCATTAACATGTCCCTCACAAATGACCACTCCATCCTATAATACGCCTTGGCCATATCAAGCTTTAACGCGGCCCACCCCACCCGCCCTAGCTGTTTCCTTCTCAAGTAATGGCCAACCTCAGAAGCAATTAAAATATTGTCCGAGATCAACCTACCTGGGAGAAATGCACTTTGTGATTCCGAAATAATACCTTCCAACAAAGGTTTCATACGATTTACTACCATCTTAGCCATAACCTTGTACAAAACATTGCACAAAGCAATTGGGCGTAAATCAGACACACGCTCAGGGACACATTTTTTAGGGATCAAGACAATATTTGCATCATTCAAACATACAGGGAAAGATGGCTGAGAAAGACAATTAAGCACAAAGGAAGTGACATCCTTACCAATAACATCCCAGAAAGCTTGGTAAAAACCGGGATTCATGTCATCCGGACTCGGGGATTTATCTTTGCCCATAGAGAATAATGCAGCCCGGACCTCCTCCGGCTCAAACGGACGCAACAGATGAGCATTCTGGGCTTTGGTCACACGCGTCTGCATAGAATCAACGTTGAAAGGCCCTGGAGTCGCCCCAGAAGCAAAAATTTGCTTATAGTATGTAGTGACCAGAGAATCCAAAGCTTGACCCTCCTTCTAGACCCCATTATCATCTTTCAATTTCACAATAACATTCTTCTTCCTCCGTTGTGACGCGAATTTATGAAAAAACTTGGTATTCTGATCTGCCCCCTGAAGCCAGTGCTGCTAAGCACGCTGCCTCCAGAAAGCCTCCTCCTGAGATAGAGCTAGATTTAGACAATTATCCAGCTGCGCAAACTAGGCCAACGAAACAGGATCCCGGCTACCCCGTAATTTATCCATCTTCTTTCTTAGCTCACCAATCCGTTTACCGAACTTGTGATGGCGGTCACCACCCCACGCTTTCAGCCCCTTACCACACAAATCAAGCCTAGCCTGCAAATTCAACCCCTGTGAACCGGCCCATTCCTGCTCCACCACCCCCCTACACCCCTCATCCAACAGCCACGCATTCTCAAAGCAAAAACCACGCGGCCGAGTAGCATGCACCGACCCATAAATATCCAGAAAAAGAGCCGAATGATCCGACGAATCCGTACGAATATTATACAGCCTCGCCTTATCATAACAACCCAGCCAGTCCATACATGCCGCCACCCTGTCAAGCCGCTCTTCCACCCAGTCCACTGTACCCTTACCCCGCTCCCATGTAAACGGATAACCAATCATAGGAAGAGACAACAAACCACAATCCTCCAGGGCCTCACTGAAACCTTCAATCAAACCATTCGGGTGCGGTAATCTTCCCCTCTTCTCCGATTGGGCCAATAAATCATTAAAGTCACCCAAGACCACCCAAGGTAACTCAGAAGCCCCCTTAAGTGATCTCAAGTAATCCCATGAAGTTCTTCTCCTATTCCTCTGCGCAAAACCATAATAACACGTGAGCCGCCATTGTGGCCTCCCCGGGAGAGACACCACAAGGTCAATATGATTACCCGAATAACTGATTAGGCTAGCATAATTGTTTTTTGCCCATAAAAAACATAATCCACCCCTACGGCCGTCACTGTCAACCTTGAAACACCCCTCAAAACCCAATTTTACACGAAGCCTCTCAGAATGACTCCCATCTACCATCGTCTCCATCAAAAACACAAAATCCGGCTTCCTTTTGGAGACTAGGTCCTCGACTTCTCGAACCGTCCGTGGATTGCCCAAGCCACGGCAGTTCCAAAATAAGGTACTCATTGGGAACGGTGGGCCTAGTCCCCAGGTCCCACCAAACGAGAAGAACTAGTATCCACCTGCATGTCCCTGTCTACCTCCACCACACCACCATCCACACCCCTACGCCAATTCGGATCCACCCGAACCCCTAACTCCATCCCCAACACCTCCACTGCCGTTCCCTCCGGGCAGTTTCCGGCTCCCCCTCATGACACCCCACTGCCCACCACCCCGACAGCCCCTACTGCCGAAATTCCCCCAACCGGAGCCCCACGAAATCCTATCTCATAGCGCCGTTCCTGCCCTAGGTGAAACCACCTATCCCCCAACGCCTTTGCCGGATTCATACCCCGCCTTCAACGCCGGCCCATACAAATACTGATCAGACTTCAATGGTGAACGCCTCGCCTCCAAACAGAACTTGTCCGTATGACCTAGCTTGCCACAATAATAACAGAACATATGCAAGCGTTCATATTTAAAATTCACCCACGCCCACGAACCATCCCGGAGTATCATTTTCATGTTGCGCTTTAATGGCATAGCAACATCATGCTTCACCCGCACTCTATAGAACGTAGACCATGGCCTAGCAAAATTGCGTTCATCAACCCGCATGTATATCCCAACAAAGTCCCCAACTTTCTCCAGCACCTTCTCCGTGCGATAACCAATCGGCAAATCAAAAACCTGAACCCATAAGTCAACCAAATTTAATATTACCTGCGTGGGGTGTTCATCACCATTAAGGGGCTGGCAAATCAGAGTTGCATTCTCGAAGGCCCACGACCCCTCCTCCAACACACGACGCCTGTCCGCTTCGTCGAAGAAGGTGAATAGATAAAGATTAGGCTACACGTCCACCACCTCTATACCCATTAACGGACGCCATGTAGAAGCTAAAACCCGCTTCATCATCTCGTTCTTGATGCTTCGGTCTGTCAAGAACCGGCCGACTATCGACCAAGTTTGCTGCACCGACGTGTAATCAAGGCCGCCGGTTGGCTCATCCTCAAATCGAACGCCCAGGTCCTCCTCTTCCAACGTGATGTCTGTTGCACCATCAACAATATCCTGAACATTTATGCCAACAAGCTACGTGTTTCGGTTGTTGTTCGCTAATACGATCGCAAGCTACGTAGAAACCCTAGAATCCAGGGTAGAAAGTTAGAGAAACCCTAGATACCAGGGTAAAGGTGTAGTAGAACTCTTTTAATAAAGGAATACAGATTACAAATTGTAACTAAATATGTTTTAATTTACTACATTAATAGTAATTATTATTGAATAACTTTTATATATGTTAGGATGCTCTTGAGTTGCAAATTTATGAAGGAGAATTTGTTGATGATGGACGAAAAGATTCATTGAATGTTGCGTTGGGTACTAATGAGCATTTTGAACGTGTTAGAGCCATGGGCAGAGGACATGTCATCAAAAGCATATTTGGCCATGCAAAATGTCGCTAAAAGCCTTCTGAAGGTGTTCAACGATTGGTTGATGCTGTTGTTGATGCACGTGTTGATGCTGCTGTTTCACAAGCGTTAGAAAAACAAAATCAGCAATTTAATTCTAGGCACGAGGAATTGAGTCATCGATTAACTCAGCAATTTGAAACACGAATAGTTGAGATGATGCAGCAATTTGGTTCTCTGTAGACTCCTATTCACCAATATGTACAATCAAAGCAGCAGAATGATGTATGTGTGGATGCTGGGCGACAATCTCACAATGACAAAGCTAGTTCCCCGAACCCTTTTGATAATTTATCAGTTGTAAGTAGTCGTTTATAATTAATCTTACTATTATTTATTTATAACATTTTATATGACTCTTAATTACAAATTAATGCAGTTAGGGGCACGATGTCAATTGTTCTTAGAAGTTCCAATTAGATGACGTCTAGTGGCATATGGGACAGCTTACATTGGTGGACAGGTTCATGGGGTTGTACTGGATATAAATCAAGTGAAGGTGAGCATAAATAAAGTTATTGATCCAAGTGCACATGCACCATTCCCCACCAGTGAGGTTCAGCTTCTAGGTGTTGCATTTCAACACTTTATTATTTGGTCAAAGAAGCTGGTAGAGTTATGTACTGAAGCTGATGCGGTATGTACACTGAAAATATTTTTATTTTAAAATAGTAAGTAATTTACTTTTTAAAATAATAATTCTTACTTGTATTATAATTCACTGTTAAAAGAAAAGGCCAAACTGACTTTTCAGTCGGATGTGCAATCCCATCATCAAGAATTCACTATAGCTGATCCAGATTCTTTGACTGTTGTATGCAAAAAGGCCTCTAGAATAGCTAGCAGTCTTGAACACAATCTTGTGATCCATGTGGCTCTTGGTATTATGGGAAACATTGAGTATGCCTTTCAGCTTGAAAGTGTTGAGATAATGCGTTTCTTAAATATGGAGACCATCGATATTTCTCTATTTCAGTTCTTTATAAGGTAATAAGTCCTTTAGTATTATTTGTTCATAATAGTTTTATATTTATTTATCATCATAATTTTTAGTAATAATTTTTAGTAATATATATATATATATATATATATATATATATATATATATATATATATATATATATATATATATATATAGCCCCATATGTTCTCAAGTAATTATTAATTACGTTTTAAATAAAAGTACTTATATATAATATACTTCTATTATATAGTATATTCACTTAAAACTAAAAAAATTACTTATTTATAGTGGTCATTGGATGCTGATGGCGATTTGTCCTCGAATAAATGAAATTTTTTGGTTTGATTCAATTGGTCACGGGCCACGTGAAGACATTAAACAGATAATGAAAACGTATGTAAATTTATATATATAATTTATAGTTATTATTAAACTAGTGATGCCAAGTATTTACATATATTTTATGTCTTATATTAATATATAGGTGTGTCACTGCAACAAGCATGTTGTATGGAAAGAAACAAAATCCTTCACCGAAATGGACTACATGTTCGGTAAGTACTTCATTCACTTTTGTAAAACATGCAAGCTTATTTTTTTTTATTAAGTTTTTTTAATTGTATCGTAATTCAAATGTAGTGTGCTATACAAAAAGGAACTACTGAATGTGGCTACTATGTGATGAAATTCATGTTGGAAATTGTTTCCAACAACCTATACAAAAGGAATGGATAAGGCAAGTAATTTAATAATATATCTTTCTCCTTCAAATTTTTAAAAATACTTGCTTATTTATTATTTTTTTTATTTCTTTTGAACTTTGTAGACTTTGGAAAGACTAGGAAGATTGCCTTACAATAAACAAGAGATTGATAAAATTAGAGACAAATGGTCTAAGTTTCTTATGATGAATGGGTTAATAAAATACTTCTTAGTTGCTAATTTACATTTAAAATTAGTTTATGTTTATTAGCTTGATGTTTAGTAGTTTTGATGAGTTGTGTTATTTATTAGTTTCAAA
Source organism: Ipomoea nil (assembly GCF_001879475.1). NCBI lineage: Eukaryota > Viridiplantae > Streptophyta > Magnoliopsida > Solanales > Convolvulaceae > Ipomoea > Ipomoea nil. The sequence continues at coordinate 971,857 of NW_017617306.1, forward strand.
TTAGTTTATGTTTAGTAGTTGAATTAGTTTAATGAATTGTGTTATTTATATTAGTTTCAAATTAGTTGATGTTGAATGTTAAATTGCTGCACAAGTTCTGAAAGTTGATGTGAACTAAAACTGTAAAAACTATACAGGTTTTGGTAGAAATCATAAAATAATTTTATTAATAAAAAAAATTATAAATACGACGTCGGATTTTAGTAAAAAACCGATGTCGTAATAATTAATAATAATAATAATTAACTTACCATGTCGGTTTTTTACGAAACGCCGACGTCGTATTATTTTTATAAACAAATATGCTACTTACGATGTCGGTTATTTGTATAAATCAACGTCATACGTGGCAGGTTTGGCACTCAAGTATGGGTATGAAAGTGATTATTAATGTTTGGTTGATTGATTTTTAAAACACTATTATGAGTTTTGAATACCCTCATTAATGGAAAAACTCATTTCCTTATTTTATAAGGGTTTCATCCCATTATTCATCCTTAGCCTAATCATTCTCATTCCACCCTATTACCAAACATTCAAAATACTTTCACCAAAACCCATTAACATTACCATTACCAAGTATTTGATACCCATTTCGATTCCGATTCCCATGTGCGAATCAAACACACCCTAAGTTTAATTTTGACCGATTCATTTCCTAAAGGTTTACCAAATGAAACAATCTATAAAATGGATAATGGGATGAAATTAAAGCCCATGAAATATCTACAAGCTAAGTGAATAAGGAAAATGAAACTCTCATCAATTTCGCAGTAGATCTAGAGTTCAATTCACTACAAGAATACATACATTTAGTGACAAATCTTTTGTGACACTTCATAATTTAGTCACAAATAATATCCTTTTTGTGACCAAAAACATAATTCGACACTATTGTAGTCGTGGTTTTTCTGGCGTGGTGGGAGGTATGGGCAGTGCCAGTGATTTTTTTTTTTTCGTTCATTCATGTTTTATTTTTGTTTTTGTTTTTGGGGTTTAGGGCTCCGCAAAGTTGGGTGTTTTTTTTTTTTTTTTTTTTTAGATGTTAGACCTGGTAATTTGTACCAGTTTGGGGGGTTTTGGTCTGGCAGTGCTGGGCAACTATTCTCGGTGGTTCATGGTTTTTTACCAATTTTGAATACTGAGATATATTTGGTATTTTTCTTGTGCATACAGTGTTGCAGCAGGATAGAGAATCTCAGCAGTCTAGGTATTCACGAAGCATTCCAGCCGTTCATCTCTGTGGCACGCGGTGTTTCTCCGGTTATTATGAAATGGAAATTCTCTATTTACTTTTTTTGCGTGTGTGTGGAATTGAAAAGCAGGAGTTTTCTGATTGTGCATCGTGGCTTGTGAATTGATCGGTTGAAGTAGAAGCTGCAACATGATAGGCTCTAATTATTTAATTACTTTTCTATTCAAAACCTCAATTATGAGTTTTTCATTTATTAATTTATAGCTTTGTTGTGGGAATGTAAAATGTGCTTAAATGTTAGTTTGCTGATTCTTGTAATGGTTTGAAAATGTGATAGTTTGGTATGGTTATCAAGGTACTCAATTTTTGTTTAAGACTAGTAATTTTGAACGAACATTGATCCCATCTATTAACACTTCTTTCAAATCTCATATTTTATGCTTTCTGTTAGTTGCAACCATTGGCATAAGCTAGAAATTCTGACTAGTGTACTTCTATTTATTTCTCTCTAGTCTTTCCATGGCAAGGAATTTTGGATAACGAAAGGGGTTGGGCTTCTAGTGGTATGTGCGAATCAACTGTTAGGCGTGTGCTGTATACACTGCCACATTTGCTTTGTGCATAATAGTAATGGCGCACGTGCGTAGCCGAATAGAGTTTGCCGAGTGCGCGCATGCGTGGCCCGTGCATTTTACTGTGGTTCTATATATTATTTTGATTTTTGGGTTGCATAGCTGAAAGCCTCTACAGGTCAGTGCGTGGCCATATTCTGACTTGTGCGAAGTACCGGTATGGGTTTTTTTTTTTGGCATTTATTTGTTTTGTTATTTTTTGCAACCAAAATTAATATCATGCGTGGTGGAGAATTTGGGGAGATTTTTTTTAATGTGCGTTTGTTCGTGTACGTTGGTGCGTACTAATTCATATGTGCATATATTAATTTCTTCTTTTTACTAGTTCGGGAATTTTGTTTTCTGTGTTCTTGGAATGTAGGATTATGGTGGTGTGTGCGTAGACGAACATCCGTATGTGCATTGTACTGTAACAATGATTTTGTCATGACGATGGTATTTTTATGTATTTGGTTTTGAGTTTGATTAAGAATATTTTGTTACTTGGAGTGAGCATGAATTTTCCAGGTATTTCTAATTTCATTTTAGTACAAGAATGCAAAATATTTGGTCGTGTGATTTTTTTACGATAGTGTGTGCATAGTTGTGTGTAGGCGTGTGCAATTTACTGTGGTTGTATATATTATTTGACTCTTACTAACTTGTTGAAAGAAATGTATCCAATATGCACACGCCTACATAAAAACTCGCAAAGACCACCACCACTTTCAACTCTTGTGCTCAAAAGGAAACAAACACATACTACTCTTATACTGTTGCTCTTAACAAACATTCCAACACCATAATTTCTGGGGTATACAAAATAAACAGATACTCCATCCGTAACATTTGCAAACGCTTTAGCATAAAATTGCACATAGGGTTGTTCAAAATAACATAAAGAAATAATTATAAAGCAAATACCAGTGTGGTTTGAGCAAAATCAAAACTAAGAAATAACCATAAACACATAAATTCACGCACACACTATAGCATATACTCCCACATAGGGTTGTTCAAAAAAAAACATAAACAAATTGCTGATGCACACACCTAATATCTTTCTACCGTTACAAAAGAATAAACGAAGAAAGAATTTGCAACGCACCGAATTGTACAGTACGCACACGCCTTGCTACAAACTCGTACAGACCACCATGAATTTCAACTCTTGTGCTTAAATAAAACAAAAACGTATAACTCTTGTACAGTTGTTCTTTACAAAATTCCAACGCCATTATTTCTTGAAAAAAGAAAAAAAAACATTGGAACCCCCACATCAATAACTTTTGCACACGCCTAAGCATATACACGCACACAGGGTTGTTCAAAATAACATAAACAAATATTTACAATGCACATACCAGGTTGGCTTGTATCCATAGGTTTCCAGACCTCCTTACGTATTCTAACTCTTATCCAGCTTTGTAAACAATTTACTAGTAGTTCTTTCCATCCATATAGCGCCTAATATTAAGGTAATGATATCAATTTAATTATAGTCAAAAATACATACAATACTCCAATTACTTTTTTATCCTTCATATTTAAAACTATCCTTAATTACTTTATATTTTCCATTCAATCTCATCCACCCATTGGGAATGTATCAATGGGTGTGATGAGATCTCATGATCTCATTTAACATAGGGGTCTCACTGGATCCGAAGCCTATGATAGAAACAAAACATAGGGGTCTCACATCAATATGTTTGTTGTTAAAAATAAAATATATATTTTGGTTGTAATTACCTCAATAGATATATATTGTATGCTTTTATATGATAGAGATCTTTAGGTAATTAACTAAAATTATTCTTTCCATTAATTACTAAGTTGACTAGGGTTGGATGTTAATCAATATAGATATTCTCTTTCTTATTTTTTCCTACCATGGCCGATTTTACTAGCAAAAGAAAAAAAAAAAATCCCCTCTTCTTCCCATCTCTTCATTTCCGAAATTCTAAAAAAAAAATAATAATCTTCTCCTATTCTTCTCAAGAGTTGAAACAATCTACCCGGGCCTAAGAAGGAGAACTTAGAGCATTAAAAGATTAAAAAGATTTGGGAAGAATTTGTTCCAAGTAGGTGGTTGTCCTTTATCTTACTTTGTCCATCATTTTTTTTTTAAAAAAAAAATGAATTTTTGATTGGTTGAAAGTTATGAATGTGTTGACTTCAGGTGAATTGTCAAAATGTTAGGTGCAAAAAACCATGTCCTAATCATATTGGGTATTATAATCCAACTATGATTAGGATTAACAAACCTATTCATACACAAGCTAAGGATATCTGATCCTATAAATATAGACACTCTCAATCACAAGATTTCATGCTTTCAATACCTAACTGTGAGCACGAGAGTCATTGAGAAGAGATACCCAAATCTCCTTGAAAAGTAGTACAAGTGTTTAGGTTACAATAGTTTGATAGGATATCATATTGTGTAATTTTCGTTCCCTAAACCAAGTGTACTTTGAATATTGAGCTTTTAGTGGATTTAGGCAAATTCTCAATTTGAGAAGTGCCTCGCAGCTTAGGGTTGTTTGCCCGAATTGCGTTATAAATTAATTGTGTCACAACGTCAGTTTCAACACTACCGAATCCATCATCTATATTAATTTCAATTGGTATCAGAGCGGGTCTGCTCAAGTTACTAGCACGATCCAAATGGAATTCCCAAGAGAAGGTCTTTCAAACAATAGACCACCGGCTCTACTTGGCACAAACTTCTCCCACTGAAAAGCGCGAATGCAGATATACATTCTAGCACAAGGAGAAGGCGTCTGGAATGCAATAGAAAACGAATGGAAAACTCCAGTTGATGATAAAGGGAATGCAAAACCTAGAATTGATTGGAGCGAAGAAGAGAAAACTGAATATGACTTCAACTCAAAGGCTATGAATGCAATATATGGAGCAGTGAGTGAAGACACTTTTAAATTAATTGCATCAACTCGCATAGCCAAAATTGCGTGGAGTATATTGTGCGATCATCATGAGGGAAACACAACTGTAAGACAATCTAAGCTTCAGATGATACAAACTGAATTTGAAAACCTGAAAATGGGAGAGGAAGAAAGCATCACCCAATTCAGCGCTAGAGTTTTAAGTATATTCGGAGATGCATTCAACTTAGGCGAACCTATACCCGAACATAGGATCGTCAAAAAGGTACTACGCTCACTACCCGGAAGATTCCAAATGAAAGTCACCGCTATTCAAGAACATAAAGATCTGAATACATACAGACTTAGTGACCTAATAGGAAATCTTCAAACCTATGAACTTGAGATGCTACAAGGTCAGAAAAACAATGGTAAAGGATTAGCATTACAGTCCAGACAAGAAGAGAACTTAGAAACTGACTCAGAAACCATGGAACAGTCAATTGCACTACTAACAAAGAATTTTAACCGAGTTCTCAAGAAGTTTAACAAATCCAAGAATAAAAATTTCTCAAACAATCAAGTAAATTCTACAAATAAAAAACCATCCAATCCAAAGAGAAGAGATAATACAATTACTGAAGGAATACAATGCTATGAATGCAAAGGCTTTGGACACATTCAATCAGAATGTGCCACATACTTGAAAAGGAAAAATAAAACATATATAACAACTCTGAGCGATGACTCAGATAGTGAAGAAGATGATAACAACACGAACTTCATAGCCTTCACTACTAGCCATGAAGACAACAATAGTGATGACATGCAAGAGTTACTAGAGGCATACACTCAACTAAATGCCAAATGGGAGAAAATCATCAAGAAAAATTTGGAACTCATGGAAGATAATCACTATTTGAAGAATGAAAAAGAACGAATAGAGAAACAATACAAAGAAGCCCAGAACGAACTACTAGACTTCAAGAACAGAGAAACTAAGCTGCTACAAGAAATTAAGGAGCTTACCGAAAGGCCTAGTACTCCAAGCACAGACACCAGTGAGAATAACCAACCTGAAATACAGGAAGTGTCGCAACAACACTTTCGACATCGAAGAAGAATAAGATGCTACTATTGTCACAAACTAGGACACATCAAAGCACATTACTACAAACGACAAAATGATCATTACTACAGACAAAACAACAGAATATGGCCACCACACAACAGAAATAATAGCAAGAAAGTCTGGGTAAGAAAAGACCAGAATGTTGCATACACCTCCAAAACAAACAAGGAGCAAGATATATGGTATTTTGACAGCGGATGTTCCAGGCATATGACTGGAAATCCAGAAAATTTAGAGAACATACACTATAAAGATGAAGGATATGTTACCTTTGGAGATGGAGGAAAAGGAAAAATTGTTGCAAACGGAACCCTGAATGTACATGGATTGTCAAAACTATCAAAAGTCTTCTTAGTACAAGGGTTAAAAGCAAACCTGATTAGTATAAGTCAACTATGTGAAGATGAACTTAAAGTGGAATTCACAAAAGATAGTTGCAATGTTCTCAATCAAAATCATGAATATGTTATGATCGGAAGAAAATCCACAAATAAATGCTACACATGGGACGGTGATCTATCTTGCCTACAGACAATCGTCAATCAAACACAATTATGGCACCAACGGATGGGTCACATAAACTTCCATGACATGAAAAAAGGTTTAAAGAAGGGAGTCTATCGAGGAGTCCCAACACTTGACATAGATGAAAACAAAAAATGTGATGCATGCCTTGAAAACAAAATAACCCGAACAGCCCATAAGAAAACCTCAGGAATACACACTTCTAGAATCCTAGAACTACTCCACATGGACCTATTTGGGCCAACCCAAACCGAAAGCATAGGAGGGAAGAGATATGTCTATGTAACAGTCGATGACTTTTCACGATTCACATGGGTGAATTTTCTTAGAGAAAAATCTGAGGCATTCACAATATTCAAAACTCTCATCATCAAAATTCAGAATGAAAAAGACGGAAGAATAGGAAAAATCATTCGTCTAAGAAGTGATCATGGAAGGGAGTTCGAGAACTCAAAATTCAAAGAATACTGCGCAGAAAATGGGATTCATCATAAGTTTTCCGCACCAAAAACACCCCAACAAAATGGAGTAGTCGAACAGAAAAATCGAACTATCCAAGAAATGGCAAGGGTTCTCCTAAATCACAAAAGACTTCCATCAAAATTCTGGGCAGAAGCAGTTAATACAGCATGCTACTTGATAAATCGAGTATTCATTCGAAAAGAAACCAACATGACACCATATCAAATCTGGAAAGGAAGAACACTAAATTTAAAACACACACATGTGTTTGGAAGTAAGTACTATATACTAAAAGACAGAGAACCATTGGGAAAATTTGACATCAAAGGAGATGAAGGGATCTTCCTAGGATACTCCTCAAACAGCAGGGCATATAGAGTATATAACCTTAGGACAGACACTGTCATGGAATCTATCAACGTTGTGGTCAATGACACAACAGAAGATTCTTTCACAAATGATGAAGAGATAACTGTTGTCGAAACAACAGTTCCAACATCGCACAACCAGAAATCTGAATCAGAAACATTAGAAAAAGACGAAGTTGTAGACCCTGAAGAAAAAGAAGAAATCCTCATCACTGATGAGACCAGGGTACAGAAAAATCATCCAATAGAAAACATTATAGGAGGACTAAATGAAGGAATCAAAACCGAAGGAAAGAAACGAGACTATCAAAAAATGGAAGAAGGAGACTATGACTACTGCTACACCTCAAAAATTGAACCCAAAAACATCACGGAAGCATTAAAAGACGAATTTTGGGTGGGAGCCATGCACGAGGAATTACATCAATTTGAAAGAAACAACGTCTGGCAATTAGTCACTAAACCAGAGAATGCCAATATCATAGGGACAAAATGGATCTACAAAAATAAAACAGACGAACAAGGGAACATTATACGAAACAAAGCCCGACTAGTAGCACAAGGATACACTCAAGTTGAAGGGACAGATTTTGAGGAAACATTTGCTCCAGTGGCCAGAATCGAGTCAATCCGGCTCCTCATAGCAGTAGCCTGTATTCTCAAAATAAAACTCTACCAAATGGACGTAAAAACGGCATTCTTAAATGGATATCTAAAAGAAGAGGTCTATGTAGCTCAACCAAAAGGGTTTGAAGACCCCCATTTTCCACAAAGTGTTTTCAAACTCAACAAGGCACTATATGGACTAACACAAGCACCACGGGCGTGGTACGAACGTCTCACTGAGTTTCTAGTCAAAAAGGGGTACAAAAGAGGTAGCGTGGACAAAACTCTATTCGTCAAACACTATGGTCAAGACATAGTTATTGCCCAAATCTATGTTGATGACATAGTATTTGGATCAACACTTGAGGATCTCAAAAATCAATTCATCACTAACATGGAAGGAGAATTTGAGATGAGCATGGTTGGAGAACTAACATACTTCCTAGGTCTACAAATCAAATAGCAAGACAGCGGGATCTTCATATCACAAAGCAAATATGTAAAAAATCTAGTTAAGAGGTTCGGACTAGAAGAAAGCAAAGTTGTCAGAACACCAGTTCCAACAACAGAAAGAATCTCAAAAGATATAGAGGGGAAACAAGTTGAGCAAACTCTATATCGAAGTATGATAGGAGGACTACTCTATCTAACTGCTTCTAGACCAGACCTAAGCTTTGGAGTAGGAATATGCGCAAGATATCAAGCAAATCCTACCGAACAACATTTAAAGGCAGTAAAAAGAGTCATTAAGTATGTTAAAGGAACCACCGAATTAGGATTATGGTATTCTTTTGATACAAATCACCACCTATCAGCCTATTGTGATGCCGATTGGGCAGGAAATCTATATGACAGAAAAAGGACCTCAGGAGGTTGTTTCTTTCTAGGAACAAATCTCGTATCCTGGATAAGCAAAAAACAAAGCTCTATATCATTATCAACAGCAGAGGTAGAGTACATTGCAGCCGGAAGCTGCTGCACACAACTACTGTGGATGAAACAGATGCTAGAAGATTATGGAATACATCAGACAACCATGACCATACACTGTGACAACAAGAGTGCAATAGACATCTCCAATAATCCAGTACAACACTCAAAAACAAAACACATCGACATCAGACATCATTTTATAAGAGAACTAGTTGAAAACGAAATTATCAATCTCACACATATCAACACAGAAAATCAACTTGCAGATATACTAACAAAAGCACTTGATGGTAATAGATATGCAAAACTAAGAACCGAATTAGGACTATGTATTCTATGAACCAAATACATGGATCATTTTATGTTCATATATATATATATATATATATATATATATATATATATATATATATATATATATATATATATATATATATATATATATATATATATATAAGCATTCAGTCCATACCGTCACTGCTAAAGAGGCCACATTCAGTCCATCTTCGAAAGGCCCATTCCACCACTAGAAGCCCAGAACCCGGTCCACTTCAAGAAATCCCCAAAATCAATATCACATTGAGCACCCGATCGCGATTTCTCATTCACGGTCATCTTCTACACTCTACAAACAGAGCATCAATGGTAAGAACAAGAAATCAAAGGCATGGAAAGTTATCTCGGAGAGGAACCACCTCACAGTACGTCGGCGCCAGAGTTCCATCAAATCCAGTATGTATCGAAGAAGAGGAATCCACCACCATCATCATGGACCCGATCCCCATCTCACAAGTACCGTTCGAAGAAATCCAAGAAAATCAAAACCCTAGTCCAGGTAATCTTACAATAGATTTACATGGAGATTTCACAATCTCTCCACCCATTGTGGATGAAACTAGAGATAATGTCCGTTCCACCCAAGAAAAGGAAGATTATCTCAAAGATACTGTTGAACCTTCTCGTCCACCCCCTCCGTCCGACAGAGAACAGAGAAAAAGGAAACGATCTGACCCCTATGAAGGGGTAGATCCTAGAGCAAAGAGGCCTAATGATTTTCCAATATCGGCTAGACCCCCCAGAGGAACCCCGAACATTCCTCCCCCAAGAAAGAAAAACACTAAGAAACTGAAAGAAAAGAACACAGAGGATGAGGAAGAATGGATACCTGATGACATAAGAGAAGACATAGAATTTGTAAGAAAACCCACAGACAGAAAAAGGAAGAAACTAACTGCCAAGGAAAAAGGAAAACAAAAGGTTGTAGAAAGTGCTGACCTGTCAAAACTGCCAAAGCCTTACAGTCCAAAATTTTTGACTAGGGAAAGTGCCAAAGGATGGAATAAATTTGTGGAGAAAAACATCATCAATCAGAAACTTCTTGTACTAGATAAGCTGGAAAATCATGAACAATTATCAGATACCCTAACCAAAAACCAACTTCTAGGGTCAGTCACAAATATATACCCCTATGAGGAACAAGCAATCAAGGAATTCTATAGTAACCTTACCAAAGCTACAACCAATCCCACTGATCCACTGTTCGGAAAGACATATCTAAGAGGAAAATTCTATGAGTTCAATCCTGACATCATCAATGATCACCTAGGAACACCTTCAGGGGACCAAAATATTCATCTAGAAAGTGAGCAGGTAGCCAGTGAACTTACAGCCGGAAATGTGAGTTTTGATAAAAACAAAATCAAAGCTGCATCCCTAACTATCAAGTATGCTATACTACAAAAGATTGCTCTCGCCAATTGGATGCCATCCCGACATGAATCAACAGTCAAATGGAGCCTAGCAGAACTACTCTACAAAATAGGGAAGGGGATCAAAATCAACCTTGGGGCTATTATTCACTCACAGATTGTACACTATGCAGAAAACAGAGACTCAAAAGCCCTACTAATCTTTCCGAACCTCATCTACTCCATTCTAGCCAAGCAAGGGTTAAAATCGCAAGGAAAAAAAGTTGAAGTCAAAACCTTGAACACAACCATTAAACTAAAGAGAGGAGCACACCAAAACGACCTCAAAGCTTCAGTTCCAGCAGATGATCCAACTGATCAACAAACACTAGTCAGATACTTCGAAAAAAGGTTAAAAGAACTAGATGATTCAGAAAAACAATTGCTACGAAGACACATGGGAATCAAAGAAGAAAGAGCAGAGATACTACAATGGTTAACATCCCTAAAAGCAGGTAATGAAGAAGATAATCAAGAAGTTGAAGAAGAAGACAGTGACAGTCATGGACAAGAAGATGATGAAGAAAATGAAGAAGAAGACCAAGAAGATAATGAAGAAAATGGCCAAGAGAATGAAGAAGGAAGTAGTGAAAAATCCACCTGAACATTCTCAAACGTTTAGCAAAAAAGGGGGAGAAGTAGTTGTGGATGTTTTGATCTGTTCTAGACAATCTCAGGCTGTTCTGTTTTGATGCAAACAGATTGAAAAATTGTGGATGTTTTTGATCTGTTCCTGACAATCTCAGGTGTTCTGTTTTGATGCAAACAGATTTGAAAAAATTGTGGATGTTTTGATCTGTTCCTGACAATTTCAGGTGTTCTGTTTTGATGCAAACGGATTTTGATCTTTTTTTGTGTCACTCTCAAGGTTCTGTTTTGATGCCTTGATCCATCTGGAGTCAACTATAACTTCAGATGGTGGATATTTTGATGTTTTGATCCATATGGAATGAAACATATTTATGGACGTTTAGATCAACCTAGAGTCAACTATAGCTTCAACTGTAGATAATCCAAATCTACTCCAGAAAGTTTTTTTTTGCTGCCAAGATCAACAGTTGACCTAATATTTGTTTTTAGCTAATCTAGGAAGATGACAAGAAAAATGACACATAAGGACTGGGATCAAACTAAGGGGGAGACAACAAGTCAAGAACCAAGTCTAAAAGATCAAGGTTTTTGCAAAAGTTTGACAAAGGGGGAGAGTGTTGACTTAAGGTGAATTGTCAAAATGTTAGGTGCAAAAAACCATGTCCTAATCATATTGGGTATTATAATCCAACTATGATTAGGATTAACAAACCCATTCATACACAAGCTAAGGATATCTGATCCTATAAATAAAGACACTCTCAATCACAAGATTTCATGCTTTCAATACCTAACTGTGAGCACGAGAGTCACTGAGAAGAGATACCCAAATCCCCTTGAAAAGTAGTACAAGTGTTTAGGTTACAATAGTTTGATAGGATATCATATTGTGTAATTTTCGTTCCCTAAACCAAGTGTACTTTGAATATTGAGCTTTTAGTGGATTTAGGCAAATTCTCAATTTGAGAAGTGCCTCGCAGCTTAGGGTTGTTTGCCCGAACTGCGTTATAAATTAATTGTGTCACAACGTCAGTTTCAACACTACCGAATCCATCATCTATATTAATTTCAGAATGAAATGAAATATTTTATGAAATGACCCAGTGTTATCTGAAAATTTTGGTAAGATGTATTAGTAAAAAATGCATAAATATGAGAATTTGGTTGGTTGATTTTGTTGTATGAATCATATCTAGATAAATTTTATTCATAATAGTTAAAATTTATAATTTTTTTAGTATTAAACATGTATTATGCTAAAAAAAAAGTGTAATGTTTGATTTATTATATGTTCTGTACTTACACATATATATACTTTCGTATGTATTTTGTATATAAAAAAAACTTATTTTATTATTATTGAATGACATATATATATATATATATATATATATATATATATATATATATATATATATATATATATATATATATATATATATAGCCCAATATTAATACATTATATTAAAAATTTAAATTTATTTAGATTTTAGATATTTAAATTATTCTAAATAATAATAATAATAATAATAATGTAAATCATTTTTATACATTTGATATTTATATTTTATGTAATAATTAACATATAACTCATATAACTCAAATATATAATGTGTATATATTATTATTAATGAAGAAGGTAAGAAAATATATGGTGGATGCATGTGCATGGTAACAATAGTGGAAAAGATAACGGAAGTTATAACGGTGGAGGTATGTTTGTCCAAAATATTTTAATGTACAACCTTTATAGCATAATGTACAAAAAAAACTTAACGGAAAAAACGGACATAAATCAGGGGTATAACTTTAATTCACACTTATTATGTTTTTAGATATATATATATATATATATATATATATATATATATATATATATATATATATATATATATATATATATATATATATATATATATATATATATATATAAAAGTATATATTTCCTGTTGTGACATTTCTTAAATTAATTTACTCAATTATTAATATTTATCTTAATTGCAGAATAAACTTCAAGAAGAGGGAGAGAAGAATAAAGAAAAGATTTCAGCTGCACCTCTACCACTTGTTGATCACTTTGATTTGGTATTAAAAAGAAAGTCAAGTTATGCACGTGGTTTAGGTTTTAAGGGGATAACTTCAAAAGTCCAGGAGAAGATTCTTCTTCAAGCAGAAATAGAAGTTTCAATGAACCGTGAAAAGAATTTAGAAGAAGAAGTTGCAAAATTTAAAGAAATCGCACAAGCAGCTTTAAAGAAACAAGTTGTTGTAATCAAGCAAATTTTTGCTCACTTGGCAAGCAATTAAGAGCTTCAAAATATGCTAAGCAATGCATCTCCATCAACTACCTCAAGTGAAGAATAATCAAGACATTTTATTTTAAAACATTTTTATTTGAATTCAGTTGCATTTCTTACATAGTATATATATTTGTTAGACAATGATGTCTTTATATATATATCGTAGTTCGTAGATAGGTTAAGGATGGTTTTCACCTCATATATATATATATATATATATTGGTTCCTGTGAGGTCAGGTCTTCCCGTGCGGTCAGTGCGGCATACACCATTAGGTATGTATAAATGCACCATATACTGTTTGAAAATACACCAGAATGAAATGCCAAGAAATACATCACACAAAAAAAAAAAAAAATACACCACACATAATAGTGTATTTACGAACACTGTGTGGTGCATTTATACATACCTAATAGTGTATGCCGCACTGACCGCACGGGAAGACCTGACCTCACAGGAACTTGACCCTATATATATATATATATATATATATATATATATATATATATATATATATATATATAAGAAATATTATATAAGAATTGGAGAGTAAGATGTTTCAAGGTTTCTAAGATACACTACTTGAAATTTGTAGTTTTGTAGTCCATGGAGAATTTGTTATATTATTAATTTGATATTCGGTCATAGTTATTAGATTGGAAAGACCGGGTTCTTCAAAGAGCAAAAATATCCATAACAATTGATTTTTTTTTTTTGAAAGCCGAAAACACCTTCATTAATCTAGACATGTGAATCGATTGGTTTTTAGTTTTTTCTTGGACCACAATTCTCACTTGAGCGTGCCCCCAGACTTTTAATCCTATAGGAATCATCTTAATATGAGTACTTAAGAACCAATTGTGGTCTTCCAATTTTTAAGATGCATGGATGAGATTTATTTTGATTAAGGTGCAATCCTTTACAAGTTCGTAGTTCGTAGCTTGGTTAAGGTTGGGCTCACCTCATTATGAATATATATATATATATATATATATATATATATATATATATATATATATATATAGTGTAATATTTCCGTGCCATTGAATGCTTCCCGTGCGGTTGTGCGGTTGATTAATGTGCGTAAGGTTTGTACTCAATGTGCGTGAGTATTGTGTTTAATGTGCCTGAGATTTGTACTTAATGTGCGTGAATGTGTAAATGCAGCAGAAAATATGGATGTCAGCTTCTTCCCCATCCCCAGTAGCCATTGCCCCCTCCCGGATGATGATGATGAGGAGGCGTCTATGGTGGTTAAGAATTAGGGGAATAATACAACAGAAATCCACACTTAGTTGGTGTGCAAATTTTGTTGTGCATGCGTCATCTATATAAACATTCAACTGCACTGAAGGTAGCTGATAATCCAGAATCCATGGCCAAATTGAAGGAAGAAGTAACAAGAAGCTTGGGCGTTAATGTGCGTGAGCTTTCTGTTCTGCTTCCTTCTGAGCTCGTAATTATGAACTACTCACGCACATTAAGCACAAATCTCACGCACATTAAGCACAATACTCAGGCACATTAAGTACAAAACTCACGCACATTAAGCACACGACTCACGCAAATTAATCAACCGCACAACCGCGCGGGAAGCCACAAATGCACATGATCCCTTCCCTATACATACATATATATATATATATATATATATATATATATATATATATATATATATATATATATATATATATATAGATTTTGGTTCCTGTGAGGATAGGTCTTCCCGTGCGGTCCGTGCGGCATACACCATATAGATATGTATAAATGCACCATACAGTATTCGAAAATACACCAGAATTAAATGCCAAAAAAATGCACCACACAAAACAAAATACACCACACATAATGGTGTATTTACGAACACTGTGTGGTGCATTTATGCATAGTGTATGCCGCACTGACCGCACGGGAACACCTGACCTCACATGAACCTGACTATATATATATATATATATATATATATATATATATATATATATATATATATATATATATATATATATATATATATATATATATATATATATATAGTGAAAGGTTCCCGTGCATTTGTTGCTTCCTGTACGGATGTGCGGTGGATTAATGTGCGTGAGATTTGTACACAATGTGCGTGAGTGTTGTGCTTAATGTGCCTGAGATTTGTACTTAATGTGCCTGAGATTTATACTTAATGTGAGTGAATGTGTAAAATGCAGCAGAAAATATTGATGTCAGCTTCTTCCCCATCCCCAGTGGCCATTTGCCCCCTCCCTGATGATGATGATGCGGAGGCGGGCTATGGTGGTTAAGAATTATGGGAATAATACAACAGAAATCCACACTTAGCTACTGTGCAAATTTTACTGTGCGTGCGTCATTTATATAAACATTCAACTGCACTGAAGGTAGCTGATAATCCAGAATCCATGGCCAAATTGAAGGAAGAAGTAACAAGAAGCTTGGGCGTTAATGTGCGTGAGCTTTCTGTTCTGCTTCCTTCTGAGCTCGTAATTATGAACTACTCACGCACATTAAGCACAAATCTCACGCACATTAAGTACAATACTCAGGCACATTAAGTACAAAACTCACGCATATTAACATGACGCACATTAAGTACAAATCTCAAGCACATTGAGTACAAATCTCACGCACATTAAGTATAAACCTCACGCACATTAATCCACCGCACATTCGCACGAGAAGCAACAAATGCACCTGATCCCTTCCCTATATATATATATATATATATATATATATATATATATATATATATATATATATATATATATATATATATATATATATAAGGAAGAAATATTATATAAGAATTGAAGAGTAAGATGTTTCAAGGTTTCTAAGATACACTACTTGAAATTTGTAGTTTTGTAGTCCATGGTGAATTTGTTATATTATTAAGGAAAAAGGGTCAAATAGGCCACTGAACTGCACACCAAAGTGCAATTAGGCCATCGAACTCATAAACAATGCAATTGGGTCCCTGAACTACACAAAATCATGCAATTAGGTCCAAAATGACCTGTTTACCTGAAATACAGATTACCAATTTTAAAAATAATTTATAAATATATTTTAAAATTAAAAAAAATTAATTAAAATTATATAATTAAAAAAAAACTGCCGGAGACGAATCGTCTCCGGCAGTCTTTCGTCTCCATGGCTAGGGAGACGAACCTTCGTCTCCATGGCCGGAGGCAAAGCTCTTCGTCTCCATGGCCGGAGAAGAAGTGTTTCGTCTCCGGCCATGGAGACGAAGACGATTCGTCTCCGGCAGTTCTAGTTTTTTTTTTTTTTAATTAATTTTTTTTAAAATTATATTTAAAATTTATTTTTAAAATTGTAACCGCCAACGTCAGCACAATTTAGGTCAATAGGTCATTTTAAACCTAATTGTATGATTTTGTGTAGTTTAGTGACCCAATTGCATTGTTTTTTAGTTCGATGGCCTAATTGCACTTTGATGTGCAGTTCAGTAGCCTATTTGACCCTTATTCCTATTATTAATTTGATATGTGCTTAGGTTATAGTTATTTGATTGGAAAGACCGGCTCAATTGGCAAAAACATCCATAACAGTTGATTTTCTTTTCCTTTCTTGAAAGCCAAAAGCACCTTCATTCATAAATATTCAAAGATAGAACATCATAAAGGAAAGGAGCTGGAGAGCCAAACCACTCAGTACTGTCACTCAATACAAGGACGGAACACTCTAGCTAATTCATGAGTTGCTCGGTTGTCGGTTCCCAAACGATAAACAAAATATAACTTAATACATAAGCAAGCTAGATAGAAGCAAAGGACACGCGCACGACGACAAATTGCCAAATTCCAATAGAATACTACTATTGTCTAACAAGTCTTCAAGTTAGTTTCCAACTAGCTACTAAACATACAATATTACAAGTGAACTAAGTATGAATATATATAGGGATAGAAAGTAGAACTCAGTATTGCATTGCACATACATCATGCATGATTCAAAAACTAAGTACATTACATCTATTATAAAAGCAAATTAAAGCTGAAATGCCAAAACCAACCACTGGGATGCTTTCTTTAAGCAAAGCAATCTTCTTCATTAGTTTGTTAACACTCATCATCAACTCCAACAATATGTATGCATCAAAAACACACACACACACACATTGCAAATCTAAGCTTCAAGAGTATTGTAAAGTTTTAAGCTTCCAATTCAGTACTAAAATACAAGACATGAAGTTTGAGCACTCCTCAGAGTTTTGTGATTGTCTGATACGATTCCAACAACTAAACTCCAAGAAATAGATAGCATATATACATGCATGCATATATTCATTCTCCATGAATTCTTGCAAGCATTGGATTCTTGAATGAGTTTCTACAAACGCCTGGCCGTCCGGGCGGGGCTACAATACTCTCTCTCTCTCTTCCCATCAGATTTGTTCAGCTCTTTGCCTTTGAGCCAACACATTAAAAGCTTCCAAATATTACCTGAAGCCATTTCAATTGGGAATATAATATAACATAATGTACTACTTCCGTAACCAATTTCATTTCAATTTAATTTAATTTGTGGAATTATATATAGCCACAGGAGTGAAAATATAGTATGAAGTGTATGTACTCTAGAAGAAGCATTAATTAATTAAAAGAAGACTGTTGTGCTGCTATGAGAAGTCCCTGTACTATACTGGACTAGCAAGTGAAAACTAGCATTACACATTGGCTCTCTCTATGCAGACCAACAGTGAAAATAATCTATGTAATTAAAACATCTTCTTGTAAAATAATGTTGTCGCCTGTTCTGTGACAAATGCATGAATCAATTCTATATGTATGTATGTAATTAAAAAACTCTGTTTTCTTGAAAACATACCATTGTTGTCTTCTGCCTAAAAGTGAATACAAGGTATCAATTATCAGTTATCCACTTCTGATCTGGCTCTTCTTCACTCAGGCTTTCCTCAGATTCCGAAACCTGTCATGACTCATTGGATTTAATTAAATCTGCTTTGCACAAGTTGAAAAAATACAATTCAAAAAGAGAAAGGGTGACATACATTTAATGTTTCTTTCTTGATAACAACCATATCGTTGTTTCCATAGTCACGTTGTTCGTCCAGAATTTTTTTGGCTGATTCCACAGCAGAATGAAGACACTCCCTTAATTTGATTGACTTCAATGTTGAAATTTCAGCAAAGTCAATTGGGATCTCTCTCAATTTATAGCAAAACCTAATATATAGGTGCTCAAGTTTTGGGAAATTATGACTACTAGCTTCCCAATGCTCGAGAGGAGTGCAAAAAATTTCCAAAAATATTAACTGGCAAAATATCACTTCCTCTTGTATTTTCCACTGTGCACCTCGGAATCCAATATATTTTAACTTGAGGACCTCAAGCCTAGGCAACTTGCTAAGAATATCAATTCCATCGGAATCAAATACCACAAAAAATAATGACAACGTCCTAAGATTTTTCAGGAGAACAATATGATTAGTAAATTGACTATGTATGTAAAACTCAGTACCACCAAAATGAAGTCCCTCAAGCTGCTCTGAAGAGGCAAGGTTCGTAATGCAACCATTGTAATCGTCTCTGCCTTCACAAACAATGCCTACCTTTTTTAAGAATGGAATATTCTTAATGTATTCTTGTGTGCAATCATCAACTCTTATCCTAAAAAGTTTATGAACAAAACTGGGAGGATTTCCATGAATAAAGCCATCATAACAACGAATATACTGTAGTTGTGGAAACTCCGAATAGTTCCCTCCATCATCTGATCTATATGATACGACTTTGGAACAAAGAAGTGTTTGAAGATTCCAAGACCTGGACAATTCTATACCCTTTCTACACCTTGGCTTTAGGAATCCCCTAGCTCTGGACAGTTTTATATTTTGTTTCAGTATTAGCAATCTCAAATGGACAATATCCGTAAGGACCATAACCTTCATGGACTTAGTACTGGAGTAGAGTACTCTTAATAGATTGAAATCATTGAACTCCAAAGATGATTCCTCCAACAAAAAATACAAAAACGACTTCCAGCTTTTTGATTGAGAACGTATTGTAGACATGTCAAAGTTTACAGATTGGATGCTTACCCAACGAAAGCCTTTCTGAGGGAAATCAGACCTATTTTCACTCAGGACAACATGCAAAAGGTTCTCCTTTTGAGCTTCTCTCACACAAAAGGCATGCAATAAATCATGCATCCTAAAGCTCTTAATTTTTCTTCCACAAGGGCTTAGCTGGCTTAAAATGATTAGGTTTCTATCCATAAGTTCTAGCATGTACCTGTTAGCCACTGCATCAAACTCTTCATTCTCAAATGCCTTTACGAGTCCTTCGGCAAGCCATAACCTTCCAAGATTATTAGCATGGATCTTGTGATCTTCTGGAAAAACTCCCAAGTATAAGAAACAAGCTTTCAAGTTGTGGGTCAAATGATTATAACTCAATGAGAGTATTCTCGAACATTCTTCATCATCTAGAGTAGTTGTTGAAGAAAAACTTAGAGCATTGGCAGTATTTTTCCACTCCTCTAGAGTGTTGAGTTTCGAAAAAAGGCCTGCAACCACAATAATTGCCAGAGGCAATCCTTTGCATTTTTCAACTACCGGTCTCCCAATTGTTTCAAATTCACTTGTTTCAAATTCAGCACCGCGAGATTTACATGCCTTTTCATTAAATAGTTTCCAACCCTCACTTTGTCCTAACAATTGCATTTGATGAGAAAAGTAATCTTTGGAGCAGATATGATTAGCCACCTCACCAAGGCGAGTTGTCAACAATACTCTACTACCATTTTCATCATCAGGAAAGCAAGCTTTGACATCATACCATGCCTCTACACTCCATACGGATCCATCACAACCAAGTACCTTTGACACTTCTTGAAACTTTTTTTGAGTAGTAATGCTAGGTCCCCATCACTGCTTTTGTCTGCATCGTCGTCTTTGAAACCAAGAAGATCTAAGAGCATTTGCCTCTTATTGTGATACTGTGATGCGACAGTCCATGCTCGCATATCAAAGTAGGAAGTGATTGATGGATCTTTATAAATTTTCTTTGCTAATGTTGTCTTACCAATACCTCCCATACCTTTAATCGAGACAACTTCTAGCTGTTGGGAGGGATGTTGGATTAGCTTCTCCTTTATAATCTCAAACTCATCTTGTTTTCCGACCATTATTTCCTGGGAATGTGAAGCATGGTGGGAAGAATGAGCCATCGTGATAACTTCATCATCTGCAGGCTTTGGTAAAACATCAAGGGCAGCATTTCTTCCGTGTAGATCTTTGGAAAGCTCATACTCCTCCTTCACTTTCACCAGCTCTTCTTTGATGGCATCAATGTCTTGTATTGCTTGTTGCAATATATAACCAAGTGACTGAGAAGGACAAGTTCTCTCCACTACATCATTATACTCCCTTGGATTTCCCTTTGGCGGATGAAAAATTCGGCAAAGCATTGAGCATCCCCGAGGACCCCAAGTATCCCTTTCCTCTTCCTGATAAAGATGTACTACTTGGAGTTCAATTTCATCTTCTACTCTGAAAGCTACATCTCTGAGTCTGGTTTCCAAGATTTTAATTGCCTCCACACCATCCATCCTATTCTCATCAAATAACTCAATAAGAGATTGGAGCTTTCCATGGAGAGACTGGATCAACTCTATGTTGCGAGGGATGAGTAGTTTATTTTGTTGTAGAATTGGACGAGGCAGAGGTTGCAAGAACTCAAGCTCTAGCGTCCTCATAAGAGAAAGTACAACCACACAGGCCATTCTTCTCTCACTGTCTCTAGCTAGCTCTGTGTAGGTGTAATGTAAATGAGAAAGAGAGTTGTTTATCGGAGTTTGTTTCTGTGAATTGAAGGAAAATGAAGATGAAGATGAAGATTGAAGATAAGATGAATATTGAAGATAAGATGATGATGACTCATCTCAGTGCAATAATTCAAGAGTAGGGGCCATTCTTTCATTTTGAATTTCTTTTTTTGAACTCATCAAATAGTTATTGATTGAGTAACCAATAGAATCTTGATTGAGCCGCAAATCATTGTCAATATGAAAACTTTGTATACTATCTCCACTTGAACCTGTCCAGATCAATCATTATTGTATGGACCATGGTCTTTACAGCTATGTGGACCATAATATCGAATAATGTATATTCAGTACATAAATAATGTACTTTTAGTATATTAAAAATATACATTATATTCAAAAGATGTACATTATTTGAGTATTGAATGTACATTTTTTTTAAAGTCCATTTCTAATATATTAAAAATGTACTTTTTGTTATGATCCACAGAACACTTTGTAGACTATGAGCCAACAATAATTTGCCCTCATCACATTTCCTGGGCCTCGCAAACTCTCGAGTCACAAATCGCAAATTATGCCCTGAAAACGTGTTCACCATGAATGGTGAACACGGGTCCAAACGGTGTCATTTTTACGGAAAATTTTTTTTAGTTAATGTACTATTAACGGCGCGCGTTTGTTCAGATTATGAATTTTCTGTTATGAGATTATGAATTTACAGTTATGTAATTATGAATTTTCTGTTAACAGAAAATTCATAATTTCATAACAGAAAATTCATAATTTCATAACTGCACATTCATAAATCCATGCCTGCACATTCATAATTTATGAATGTTGAAGAAACTTGCGCGAAGAGGAAGTGAAACCGCAAAATGTGAAAATGAAGAAGAAAAGTCGTGTGGTTAAAAAAAAATAATAACTAAAAAAAAATAATAATAACAGTGCACCGTTACCGTTGAGACCATGTTCACCATGGATGGTGAACACGGTTCCATGGCATAACGATTGGTCACAAATACTTGAAGAACTAAAACACGTAAATTAAGTAAAGTGTGACTTGTTTAACAAAATTTGCTAATAATTTCATGTAGTGCTATATTAAATATTACCATCTCTACTCAAATTGATATTTATCTTCAAAAAAAAAAAAAACGAATAACAAATTTTGCTAGCACTGTTTTAACTAGAAATGACATTCTTTAAAAATTGTACAAGTCCACCAATTGAGTAAGTGAAACTAATTAAGTGCAATAATTCCATGTTGACAACAATTTTAACTTTTTCTTCCAAAAAAAAAAAAAAAGTTTGACACAGGGAGAGCGAAAATTTAGAGGTAACCTCAACTAAACTTTTTAAAGTTTGACTCTTTCATTTTGTTTTTTAATCAAGAGTACTACTATAAAAAAATGTTATTAATCTCCTTAATTAAAAATAACATATTTCAATTGACTTTGTTTTTTATTTTTAATTTTTTAATTGAGATAAATCCAAACATGTTGCACTGGTAGCGAGATTTGAGTTCATGTAGATCAGAGGGCATGTGAGATATTACTTGGTGTGATGTATAATTAGTGGGTACAATTCTTTAAAGAGTCTAAAACTCTACCTACTCAATTAGGTGAAATAGAGTGCAACACCATTATATTATTAAATCTTAGTGTTCCATCACTTTCTCCAACTTGGTGCTATAATAATCCAAGATAGGAGCTCCACTATTTTGTTCTGCATGTGTTAAAATATTAGCATAAAATGACATTCACTTTGAGGTAATATTTTAAAAGGGATTTATTATTGCTTTGGGTTGAGTAAAAGTAGATTATTTGAATTCTCGTTATGGATGAGATGAATTTCGTATATTTATACACTCAAAACAGATAATGAGTGAATGAAAAATTATTTCTTAAACTATACACATAAAGTCGAGAAAATGGGACTTTAACGACTTTTAAGTAGTTTTTGTCGCACATTAAAACTAAATGTAACTAGGTTTGAACTAGTATCAGTAAATTTCAACTTTGGATTTGAAATATATTATTAGAAGCAAATGATGATAGCCATAACGACAAATTGTCAAATTCTAATAGAAGACGAATATGTACATATATGCCTATAAATATTCACTTAGGATTTTGAAAGCCTTAAATTAGTGATACCAAAACACTCGGGAGTTTATTTTGAGGTTTGTTAAAATAAAATACAGAATAGACCAGGGAGAAAGGAGGATATCTCTTCATATCTCATTCATCATAGTACAATGATATATAGACAAGATACCATAAAGACATATAATAATAAATGATAATTACATCTGTTACATCCGTTACAAACGTTACAAAACTATTATTAATGTCCACCATAAATCTATTTATAACAAGGTTCAAATTAAATAAAAAGTTATGAAAATTTAATAAATAAATCAAAAGCAAAAGCAAAAACAATAGTGAACAAAATGATCGAATATGACTGTTTTAACTTTGCTCACCCTTTCAATTCTTCTTTAGCTGGTTGTCTGTGTTTTCAAACAATTTATTAAAACTCATACTTCTAAACAAGTAAATATTGTAATTTATGTCCCTTCATAATATGTCAATTATCAATGTCACTCCTGAATTATTATTGGTGTAAACATTGTCCCTCAATTTTTAAAGCGGTACATATATTGCCCTTCCCGTAGTATAAATGTTGCCCATCAATTACATATGCAAACTATACTAAGGTTTTTATTTTGTTGTTGGAGGATGAGAAAGTTGATGAACAAAACTAGAGGCGTGTCATTGTAATTTGCTTGCATTAGTCTGTTATAACCGTTCTCACCACCCTCTATATATGTTGGATATTTAGTGTTAAAACACTCAAGTTTGCTGGGGAAAATGAATGTGTTTATTACCTTCTATAGTTCTATCTCTACTAATTTATACACAATTAACAGAGAAAATAACTCAACAAACAACTCTAAAATATCTCAACAACTTAGAATTAAAACAAGATAATGAAAGACTAATTCAAAATAAAACTAATATGCAGTAAATATAGCATTTTCTATCACTCCTCCTTGCTATTTTTGCTGCAAACTCCAATCTTCTCTCTCAACACTTCAAATCTTGATCTTGGCAATCCCTTTGTCAGAATATCAGCTAGTTGAACACCAGTACTGCAGTGAACCAAGTTAACTTCATTTGCTTTTTGAACTTCTCTAACAAAATAAAGCTTAACTTTGAAGTGTTTAGTCTTGCCATGAAAGACTGGATTTCTTGAAATTGCTATGGCTGCCTGGTTGTCCATAAAAATTGTTGTTGCTTCCTCTTGGGTCATCTTTAGATCAGACATTAACTTCCTTAACCAAAGAGATTGATTAACAGCTAAAGCTGCTGCAACATACCCAGCTTCAGCTATTGATTGTGCCACGACGTCCTGCTTTGTTGAACTCCAACTAAAACAACTGGATCCAAAACTGAAAAAATATCCGGATGTACTTCTCATATCGTCTTATGAACCTCCCAATCATTATCAGAATAACCATGAAGAAACAACTTCTTTGTTTTTTCAAACTTCAAACCATAGTCTAGAGTTCCCTTTTATATACCTAAGAATCATCTTTGCTATAATGCAACTCACTAGCACAATGCATAAATCTTGATAATAAACTTACAGGAAACATTATATCAGGCCTTGTTGCTGTCAAGAACATAAGGCATCCAATAATACTCCTATACGATGTCTCATCAACTTTCTCAGCACCATCATCTTTGCTAAATTTTTCATTTTGAGAAAGAGGAGTACTTACTGACTTGCAGCTTTCTGTGTTGAATTTCTTCAACACCTCCGTGGCTCCGTAGCATATTTTTGCTGTCTAATATAGATTCCATTTTGAGTTTGTTGAACCTCCACGCCTAGGAAAAAACTCATTTCTCCTAGATCTGTCTTTCAAAAGCTTGCATCATTTGAGTCTTAAATTCATATTAGCTTCACATTGCTTCCTGTCACAAACAAGTCATCAACATATAGTGATATAACAATCAGATCATCATCAACAACTTTAATATACAAGGTTAATTCACTCTTGCTCTTGTTGAACCCCATGTTCTGCAATTCTTCATTAATTTTGCTATACCATGCCCTTGGAGCCTGTTTTAGGCCATACAAAGCCTTCTTAAGCAAGTAAACCTTACCTGAATTTGTTGCAAAACTTTCAGGTTTCTCAACAAAAATTTCTTCCTCTAGATAGCCGTTTAGGAAGGCTGACTTTACATCAAGTTGATAAATCCGCCATTGTTTTTGTGCTGCAAATGCTAAGAGGAACCGTATAGTATCTAACCTTGCCACAGTTGCAAACGTTTCTGAATAGTCAACACCATATAGTTGAGCATAACCCTTCACAACCAGCCTTGCTTTATGCTTGTTAACAGAGTCATCAGCATTGAGTTTGGTTCGGTAAACCCACTTCACACCAATGGTCCTCTTATGTTCAGGCCGATCTACAATTGCCAGGTTTTGTTTTTCTCAATCATTCTCATCTCCTCCTCCATTGCAGCAATCCATTTTGGGTCTTTAGCAGCTTCATCATACCCTGCAGGTTCAAATAGTGCTACATTGCACCTTTTATAAATTTCAGCAAGTGACCTTGTACCTCTTACCGGAATATCATCAATTCTTTCATCTTCAAGAAGCTCTTCTGGTTCTTCTTGAATATTTTCAGGTTCATTTTTTGTCCCAATTCCATCTAGCATTTTCATCAAACTTCACGTCTCTGCATACTTTCAACTTAACTGTTAGAGACTGAAAAATTCTATAACCCTTTGTGACATTACTATAACCAACAAAAACTCCATATTCTGCATTTGGATCTAGCTTCTCTCGTTTTACATCTGGTACACAAGTGAAACATAGACAACTAAACATTTTAAAATTAAGAACAAAGACTTAAAACCATACCATGCTTCAAAATGTATTTTTCCTTTTAAAACTTTAGTTGGTAACCTATTTAGCAAAAATACAGTTGTATTTACCGCCTCTGCCCAAAACTTTTTTGGCATTCCTTTCTCAAATAGCAAACACTGAGCCATATCCATGACAGTTCTATTCTTTCTCTCACTCACTCCACTTTGTTGAGGAGTGTAGATTATTGTGAATTGATGTTCAATTCCTACATCTTCACAAAACTTGGTAAATCTATCAGCACTATATTCAGTACCATTATCAGACCGAATTACTTTAATTTTGCAACCACTTTGATTTCAATCCAAGATTTGAACTTCCAAAACACATCAGCAACTTCACTCTTTTGTTTAAGAAAATATACCCAACACATTCGAGTGAAATCATCAATGAAAAGTATAAAATATTTGCTGCCATTTATAGAGACATTCTTCATACCTCCACAAACATCAGTATGAATGAGTTGAAGTTTTTCAGTTGCCCTCCATGTTTTTCCTACAGGAAATGGCAATCTGGTTTGCTTCCCCAACTGACATATCTCACACACTGCTTCAACTCCTCCTGAGAATGACATTCCTCTTACTATCTCTTTTTTCTGCATATACACCAAGGTGGAATAATGAAATTGCCCTAGCCTTTTGTGCCATAATTTAGCTTGGCTAACAACACATGGATAAGCTTTAAACTCTGCCCCATCCCAATCAAGACAAAAACTCTTGTCTTTCATTTTCACAGAAAATAATTCAGCACCACATGAATCAGTTATAAAACACATGTTATTCTTGAAAATAACATAATAATCTTTCTCAAGTAGTTGTCCAACACTCAGCAAGTTTTGACTAATTTTAGGAACAAACATCACATCATAAATTAGTTTTATACCTGATGGTCCTTCAATTGCAACAGTTCATTTACCTTTGACTTCAATATATTGTCCATTACCAATTTTGACTTTTGATATCACTGTCTTATCAATCTCTCTGAACAATGACTCATCAAAAGTCATGTGATTGGTGCATCCACTGTTAATTAGCCAAACATTACTCGAAGTTTGTCTTGCAAAACAGGTCGCAACAAAAAGTTACTCCTCTCCTTGTTCTTCATCCACTACTTGAGCCTGTTGTGGTTTAATTTTGCAAACCTTTTTCACATAACCCATTTGATTGCAAGAGAAACATTCCACATCAGGTCTAAACCAACAATATTTTTCTAAGTGTGAGGTTTTCTTACAGTGGTGGCAAGGAGGGAATTTTCCTCTGTTGGCACCGTTTTGACTACCCTTCTTCTTCCACGGTTGCTGCTGGTTTTTGCCTTTTGGTTGGTTTTGACTCACCTCATTTTCTTTGAATGCTCCCTCAATGTTACTTCCATTCATGTAGGCTCGTCTTTGTTCTTGAGCTTCAAGTGCATGGAGAAGATCTGCTAGAGATATTTCTGACAAATCTCTAGACTCTTCAAGAGAAGAGATTTTTGATTCAAATCTCTCCGGCAAAGTCACCAATATTTTCTCAGCAACCCGTTCATCGGGAAGTTCTTCTCCCAATAATCTGATTTTGTTTACCATCTTCTGCAATCTTTTAAAGTAATCTTTTAATGATTCTGTCTCCTTCATTTTCTGCATCTCAAATTCCATTTTCAAGTTCAAGACTTGCATTCTTTTGGTCCTGTCGTTTCCTTCTTCTACAATCTTTCAAAGTAATCTTTTAATGATTCTGTCTCCTTCATTTTCTGCATCTTAAATTCCCTTTTCAAGTTCAGGACTTGCATTCTTTTGGTCCTGTCGTTTCCTTCATATTCATTTTTCAACAAATCCCATGCCTGTTTTGCAGTTTTACAGGTCATTATTTTTGTAAAAACTTCATCTGTTAGTGCCGAGTGAATGCAGGTCATGGCCTTATTCATCTTCTTCTTTTCCTCCATGTACTCTCTCATTTGGGCAATTGTTGGATCTTCAGGAAGTGCTGGAACTTCATCAATTTCCATCATTTCCCATAAGCCATATGCTTTTAAATAAGTTTCCATTTTCACAGCCCATGCATGGTAATTTTCACCTATAAAAATGGGGGTTTTGACAAAAAACTATCTCCTGCCATTTGAAGGTAAGTTTTTCAGGTTTTATATGATAAGGGTTCCTCACTGATTCACTCACACAGGTCCCTTAAGAAAAAGGGCTTTTGATACCACTTTGTTGGATATTTAGTGGTAAACACTCAAGTTTGCTGGGAAAATGAATGTGTTTATTCCATTCTATCTCTGCTAATTTATACACAATTAACAGAGAAAATAACTCAACAAACAACTCTAAAATATCTCAACAACTTAGAGTTAAACAAGATAATGAAAGACTAATTCAAAATAAAACTAATATGCAGTAAATATAGCATTTTCTATCAATAATTCAATATAAGTTGGTGGTCTCTTGATTGCAATATAATTCTCATCAAAAAAATAATTACTCGGAGTAACGAGTTATTGATCCATAGGGAAGTGTGGTGTATCAAGCACTAGCTACTAATTTATTCTTATGAAGCTAATCTTAATGATTATCATGGATGCTTTACAAAAATACTTAAAAGAAAGCAGAGTAGCAGGTTTGTGAAAACAATAGAGAGAGAATGAGATTCCTGGGATTCAAGTGTTTAATCATCTAGTGCACAACTTAAGAACAATATTAAATCTAGGTTTAAACGAGTGTGAGAATGCAACAAGGGAAAGAGTTACTCTCGAAATCTCTAACCTAAAGTAAGTGAATATTCACTCCAGTGATATAAACACTAAACAATATAAGAACATGCATTCATAAAAAAAATTCCTAACTACTACCTTCTCCCGATATGATGTGCAACAACCAAGAATTAAACTCCTCAACTAATTTTCCCCCTCCCAAGGTGCAACAGTTAAGTGCAATTGTGAGTACCCCAAAATATGCCTAACTCCCATTATGACATACATAAAGCTATGAAACAAGTAATTCGGGCCCTAAACTACTAGCAACAACAATATAATAACAATTTCAACACAAGTATAAAACTCAAATATCAATATATTAAGAATCTGAGAAACAAGCACATAGGTTCATAAACACTTTTTACCCAAGAATCTCTAAGGGAATTTAGCCAAGCATGGCTAAATTATACATAGCAATTATAATAAAGAGTTTACAAATAATCAAAGAGAGTGCAAGAATAAACCAAGTGATTTTCCAAAATCTCCCTAGCTTTCTTCTTGCTTCCAAAGACAAATTGTAGCTCTTGATTCTCCTCTTTCTTGTCTCCAAAACACAGCATAGAGGTCTCTAGGGTTGAGGGAAGATGGGATTTTATAGCGGGAACCAAATCGGGGCGAATTCAGAATTTTCTCGACAAATTTTGGAAATTGCCGAAAATGCTGAAAATCGGACTCGACGCGTCGAACCTTTGGCCGTGAGAAACAGATTACCTACTGTTCATTTTCGATGCGTCGAACGCAAGGCGCCGAAAACATGCTACACACTGTATTTTCTCGAAGCTCAAACGCGGGACTTGCTGGAATTTTGGACGCGTCGAGCCTTTGGCTCAACCCGTCGAACTTGCTGTGTATGCATCCTTCGGTCCACTTTGGCTCCAAACTTCTCCTAGAACTTCTCTTGCTCGTGGAATTGACGTACGATGGTTCTAAAACACTAACAAACACTGTAAAACGTTCAAAACAAGTGTAAACCATATCTAAATAATAAAACAAGGGAATATGCAATAAATGTGACATTTTCATGAACTTAAACCCAACAAATATAATCAAACTAACGCTAGAAACATGTACAATTTGGCTCACATCATCTCCTTCACTCTAACACAGACTTTGATGCACAATGAATACATTCAATAAGACTTCCAAAATCTTCTTTCATCTCTGAACCTCTCCATCATGGTATCAGAAACACGTTGGAACACATGCCGCTGCAGTTTCCGGCGCCAGCGAGATGAGTAAGGTAGTACCTTCAGCTCCGCCATCTCGATCACCGTCGGTCTATGTGACTTCTACAGCAGTTCGGGAGATATCCTTTTCATGAAAAAACATAAAGAGAAACTTATTCGGACCCAGTTCATGTATATGCACCCCCTTTGTCGGTTGTCATGCCATCGCTATTACATCACGGAAACTCACATGCTTTTCCATGCTTGCACAATGAATAGAAGACAAACTCACGCACTATGACACAAAGTCACAAGAAAATCCCTAAAACTCCCCACGTACTGGAAGAAATGGGAGAGAGAGGATAATACCTCGATTTTAGAGAGTTTAAACCCCATCTATATGATACTGTTCCATAACAATCAGGTGCATGTTTGAAGATTCCAAGACCTTGACAATTCTACACTCTTTCTACGTCTTGACTTTAGCTAGGGATCCCTGAGCCTTAGATAGTTCTATATCATTTCCAACTCTTACGAATCTCAAATGGACCATATCCGCAATATTTCTTATCTAGTCCCTCTTACGATTACAGAAGAGTAGTCTCAATTGCATATTGCCATTTCTAAATTTTGAAAACGATTCCCTCTGCAAAAAACTCAAGACCGATTTATAGCTTTTCAAAGTATAATGTTGTATTGTAGACATGTTAAAATCTTCATATTGGATGCCTACCCAACGAAATTTTTTTTGAGGAAAATAAGAACTATTTTCACTCTGGACAACATGCTAAACATTCTCCTTTTGAGCTTCTCTCATACAAAAGGCATGCAATAATACATCATGTGCATCCAAAACCTCTTAATTTTTCTCCCACAACAGCTTAGCTCCCTTAAAATTATCAGGTTTCTATCCATAAGTTCTTGCATGTACCTATTAGCCATAACTTTGCAAGTAGATTGGCGTTAATTTGATCTCGTGATCTTCTGGAAAAACTCCAAAATATAAGAAACAAGCTTTCAAGTTGTGGGGCAAATGATAGTAACTAAATGAGAGTATTCACGAACATTCTTTATCATCTAGAGTAGTTGAAGAAGAAGAACTTAGAGCATGGGCAGTATTCTTCCACTCATCTAGAGGTTTGAGTTCTGAAAAAAGACCTGCAACTACAATAATTGCCAAAGGCAGTCCTTTGCACTTTTTAACTACCGATCTCCCAATCATTTCAAATTCAGCATTGCGAGATTTACATGCCTTTTCATTAAATAGTTTCCAAGTCTCACGTTGTTTTAACACTTTCATTTGATGAGAAAAGTCATTTTGGGTGCAGATATGATTAGCCACCTTTGTAAGGCGAGCTGAGTTGTCAACAATACTCAACTACCATTTCTGTAATTGGGAAAGTAAGTTTTGACAGCATCCCATGCCTCTTCATTCCATATGTTTTCCATCACAATCAAGTACCTTTGACTCTTTGAAACTTTGGTAGAGTCGTAATGCTAGGTCCTCATTACTATTGATGCCTGCATTAGTGTCTTTGGAACGAAGAAGACCAAAGACCATTTGCCTCTTGTTGTGATGTTGTGATGCAACAACCCATGTAATCTTCATAAATTTGCCTTGCTAATGTTATCTTACCAATAGCCTCCATACCTTTAATGGAGACAATTTCTAGTTGCTTAGATAGATGTTGGATTAGCATCTCCAAACAATCTCGAACTCATGCTGTTTTCCTACCATTTTTTCATTGGAGCGTGATGGTGGGAATAATTAGGCATGGTGATACCTTGATTAGTAGGTATTTGTAAAACAGTAGGTATTGCCACTCGAGGTTTGAGTAAGTATTGATCATTACAAAAAATGTTCAATCACTCATTTGTACTCACAATTGGTTATAGGATTTAAATATGATGGTATTTGTAACACCCCTAATCTTTTTAAAACATTTAAAGCCTATAAAATAAAGGTAAATCTATCATTAATCATCCAAACAAAGCGAAACTAACAACGTAAGTATCGGAGTGTTATGCCACATCTAGGTTTGAGAACCTAGATGCACAGGCTAGACTAACTAAACAACGCATAAATTATAATTAATATCCACAATACAATTCAAGGCTCACAGACCGTCTAACTAATATTAAGCTAAATCCACGAGTTCATCTAACGCGCTCCGAAGCTACTGATCTACACCTGAAAAACATTCGGTGTAACAACCGTCAGCGAATAATGCTGGTAATCCACTCTAACGCGTTAAGTACAATATAGGTAGATATAAGAAAATCATTTTGAAACTGGAATACATATATAATCCTAAACAAACTCTAGCTTTAAAACCAAGATCAAGACTCAAGATACAATAAACAGGTTTAGCATTACGAACCAGCATAAAGATACTAGCATGCATCCTAAGTTTGCAAGGCATAATAAACAGGCAAGCAGATAAGTAACAATTAAAGGCAAACAATGGGATCCAATAACAATCAATTTGCAAGTAATCATCAGAACACACAATCCATCTTCCAACCTTATACCAAGTTCCAACCTTTACTCCTCTCCATCCTTATATCAGTTCCAACCTGTACCTCCAGGCCACCCTTATATCGCCTCCCTTATATCGCCTCCCTTATTCCTCCAGAGCAACTACATGCCCCACTCCGTAACCACCAACAAGTCCACCAACTTGGTAGCACCGAAGTGTCATTCGCATGGTCCGTGCCTCTAGCACCACTACCAAGGGGTCAGCGCATATAGCTCTAACATGACACCGCGGCGCTTATACCCTGACCTAAGCCTTTAGCCAGCAAGTCTAAGGGGTGGTCCGTGCCTTTAGCACGATAACCGAGCACTAGTTGTGTTTTCCGCCAACAATTCATTTCCACCAATCACGATCTCATCATCATCAGTCACATCAATCATTGCGCAATGATCACCACACTCATCATCATTCAATCAATCAACATTCAATTAACAATAATAGTCAAGACATGATAACAACGATATACACTACACATAAATTCCTAAAACAGTACACAAAACATCATACGAGACGCATAGACATCAAACGGGGTACAACGGGGCACAACGGGACACGGGGAAACGTCAAACGGAGGAAAACACCCCGCCGCACACCCACTTTCTAGCGGGTGGGCGGTGGGTGGTGGACCACCCGCCGGTAGGCAGCCCACTTTCCAGCGGGTGGCCGGCGGGCAGACCACTGCCCGCTGGGATTCGGGTAGCCAGGCAGCAGGTAAGTGGTGGGGATTCATCCCCTCACCTAGCCCCCACTGGTATGAAGGTAAAAATCCCGGTTCGGGATTCGTTCATGGAACTCAAAACCTTGTCTAAACACATTCTAACACGTAACAACAACATCACAGATTCAATTAACAAAGATTAAACCAAGAATCATTCCAATTACATTCTAACACGATTCCTGAACATGCCAAGACTCGACATCAATCACAAAACGGTCCAGGAGAATCCAGAACCTCAAGAACATCAAGAAATCTATATGCAAAGCCCTACAGATAAGTCCTAGGCTAGACTTAACACCCGAGCATGCATAAACCCACCCAAGATACCAAGAACATCACAACAACGAGATTCACGATATAAACCCTAGGGACAAGCTCTAGACTCAATTAAATACAAGATCACACATATAATCAATCACAACATTAAGATCATCAAGATTATCAAATAAACACAACATAAACCCTATGCAAGGCTCTATCAAGACTCAATCACAGAAACGCATATACAATTATCAAATGAGCCAATAAATAAGATATAGAAAGGAAAATAGGTTTTGTAAAACATGGGTTAAGACTCTAGTTTAGGCAAGAGTCCACGATTCATGGTGGACCACATTAATTAATTAAAGGGAATCCTAACCAAATTAAATCTTTTTTAATTATTATTAACGAAATTAATTAAATAATTAATCCAGGATTAAAGGACATAACACGGGGTGTTACAGTATTAATATATTATTTATTTCCAATTTAATATACAAATAATGTTATTAACTTATTATTTATAAAGTTATTATCATTTTTAAAAAAATTATATGTAGAGGATGAAGATATTAAAAAGGGAAAAGTGTTAAATAGACCTTTTAACATTTGATGAAAAAGTAATTAAGCCCTTAAACATTAAAAAGGTTCAATTACACACTTAAACTCTTTAAAATGGTACAATTAGACCTAATTTATAGGTAAAAACCAAGTTACTGATTAAAAAAATTTAAAATGTATTTTTTAAATTTAATTTAATTTTATTTTTATTTTTATTTTTTATTTTTGACCTGCGGCGACCTTCGCAGCCTCCTTCCAATCTAGAAGGAGGCTGAACTTTGCTGCCGAAAGGAGGTGGATACTGCCTCTTTCCAGTCTGGAAGGAGGCAATGGCGGGCAGCCATCACATCCTTCACGTCTGGAAGGAGGCAACGAACGCTTCCTTCCAGACTGGAAGGAGGCAGCCGCTGCCTCCTTCCAGTCAGGAAGGAGGTGGCAACCGTCACCTCCTTCCAGTCTGGAAGGAGGCAATGACGGCTGCGCGCCTCCTTCCAGTTCGGAAGGAGGTGGCAACTGTCACCTCCTTCCAATCTGGAAGGAGGCAACGACCGCCTCCTTCCAGACTGGAAAGAGGCAACGGCGGCTGCCTCTTTCCAGTTCGGAAGGAGGTGGCAGCCGTCACCTCCTTCTGGACTGGGAGGAGGCAACGGCTGCCTCCTTCCGGACTGGAAGGAGGAAGCACACTACAAGAAAAATCGTGAATCGCGATGAAAAATCGCGACAGACAATATTCCGTCGCAATATAGCGACTGAAAATGCGACGGAATACATTCCGTTGCGAAATGGCAACGAAATTAAATTCCGTCGCGAAGTTTGGCGCAAAGAAAAAATCTAGCTCGCGAAATATTGGATGCAAAACGTTCACGATTGATTTGCTACGGAATTAATTTACGTCGTCCATTGCGCGACGGAAATGGCGACCGATTTTTGTTCCGTCGCGAAATGGCGACGGAAATTACGACCGCTTAGATTCCATCGTTAAATGAATTAAAATTTTGTGTATTGACTATATATTGCGAAGGATGTAACAATGGAATTAATTCCGTTGCAATAGTTTTATTAATTTTTTTTTTCTACTTTAAACTATCAAATTATAGATTAAAACTTATAACCTACGGTATAACACTAAGAAAGCAGTAAGTGAGAAATCTCCTCAACACGCAGAGTTCAGAACACCGCCATCGGAACCCAACAGAGCACCGTCGTCGCCATCTCCGTTCAGCCGTCGGCATCTCCGTCTCTGTGCAGCCGCCGCCGCCACCGTCGCTGTGCAGAACTCCATCACCGTCGCCTCCTCCTCCATTTGTTTGATATCCTTCTTATAATGGTATTTCATTGATTTCTACTATTACTTCTTGACATGCTATAAAGGTTGCATCTTACCTGACCCCAACTTTTATGTTTTATGTTGATTGTGATTGTGTTTTATTGATTGATGTGGGAGATTATAATTGAATTGTATTATATATTGAATAGGGACATAGTCTTATATACAAAGGAAACTCTGCCGAATTTTTTCTTACTTTAATAATTGCTTTTGTTTGTTGAATATAGTTTGTAGGAAGGGTAATTGGGTCATTGTCTATCGTATTATGAACTCTTCAAGCATACACATACCAAACAACACGATGGACAAACATTCAATTCATAGCTGAAAAAGCCAAACAAATTAATGTAAGTTTAATATATTTTAAGTTTTTAAAATATATATGCCTTTACATATATTTTGTACTAAATCTCTTACATATTTTAGGAACAAGTTGAATCCCAACGGGAGATGTTTGCAGAAAATGGGGAGCAGGTGGATGATAATCAATTATACTATGACGCAGTTGGTGGACACGACAAGAAAAGAAGATTTTATGGACTTTCTTCATATGGTTGTTCTGTTGTTCATGGTCCAACTAATGATAACACTTCAGGCAATATGACACCAACATCGCGACCACCCGACAATGCTACTTCTACTTCTGCAAATGTACAACATGAAATTAAGAGTTTGAAGGACACTATTCTCCTTATGCAACAACGACTTGATGCTATTGATGGCGGGGGAGCGGGTACTTCATCATCACTTCCATCTCAAATCAATTGACTTTAATGGTTGTTTGTTAATGTTGTTTAGACTTGAATTGACTATTATTATGTATTAAGTGTGGATTGATAATGTATTATTATGATGTTTAGAGTTGAATTGACTATTATATTATGTATGAAATGTGGATTAGTAATGTATTATTATTTGAACTTAATTTAGAATTATGTTATCTTTTATTTTATTTTAAGATTAATAGTACTTTTATATTAATATTTTAAAAATCATAATTTTTAAAATAATTCAAAACCGCGACGGAATTGCAACGGAATATAATATTTGCGATGGAATATTTGTTCCAAACGATGCGACGGAATTACGACGGAAAATATTTCCGTTGCGAAATGGGCGACGGAAAAGATAATATGGCGACGGAATATTCAGTTCAAAAATAACGATGGATTTGCGACAGGAAAAGTTCCATTGCGAAATGGGCGACAGAATCGCGACGAAATACTTCTGTTGTCAATTGGCGACGGAAGTATTCCGTCGCGGATTCCATCGTCAAAAGTTGCGACGGAATTATTCCGTCTTCTATCAAAATACGACAACGTGATAGACGACAGAATAAATTCCGTCGCGAAATGCGATTCGCGACGGAATATTGCCCATTCGCGACGGAATTTTTCCGATTCGCAATTTTTCTTGTAGTGGCATACGCCTCCTTCCACACTTGGAGAAGGCGACCTGATCTGGTCTCTTTCTCCTCTGGAGAAGACGATCGTTCGATCGTCTTCCCCGGTAGGTCATCTTTTTTTTTTTTTTAATTTTGTTGTTACCGATTTTAAATGGAATCTTTTTGACCTGTTATTCCAGCTGAATAACCTGTTATTGGGATTAAACGCACCAAAATAACAAGTTGAGTAGTCTAATTGCATTTTTTTTTAAGTTGAATAGCATAATTGCTCTTTTGTCTAAAGTTTAAGGGTCTATTTGACTCTTTTCCCTATTAAAAATGATCACTCCATTGATAGACGCGCTTCTAATATTGTTGATGATGATTGATTGATTGATAATTGTACATTCAAGTTTCAAAGGAACCAATGGTGTACTTATATAATTAATAACTTATTAAACTTGATTATTTAAGATTTGTATTTTGATTTATTATTTTAATAATTTATTTTTCTTAAAAATGTTACTGATGAATGATGAATGAGAACGAAGAATGATTTTGATCATTTTATCGATTGATAGTGTTAATAATCATGAATGATTTTGATATTTTGTATGACATTTTTTGTTCTTAGTTTCTTGACTATTTTTTTTTATTTGGTTGATTCAAAACATTGAATTTGTATTGTAGTATTAGACACTTTGACTTGGACTGTTGGATTGTTTGAAATTCGTTCGGAATAGAATGACAAAATGAATGGAATTATGGAAGTATCAATTAAATATATAACAAGAATTGTTTTTACTTCTCTAGTGGATTCTGAATGGAAGAGCTTGGGAATAATTTGAGATTTCTTGGCTCCATTTTATATCTATCGCTAAATTATTTTACGGTTTTTTTATCATATTTCAAATTTGTATTTTGTGAAAATTTGGATGATAGAGCATTTGTTGAGACACAATGAAAGTAGTGATGATTTGCTAAATCAAGATATATTAATAGGAATGAATGGAAAATTTGACAAGTATTTAGTGACTATAGTGTATCTGTGTATCTTATTATTGTCATTGCTTCTGTTTTTGTTTTTTTTTTTAATCCAATGATGAAAACTGATATGATTAAGTTTTGATACTCAAAGTTTGATTCTATGGTTTGGAAAAACAAGTTGGATATAATAAAGAAGATGTATGGACATTTTTCTATCTATGAGACAACTTCAAGTTCAATTCCAACTCCAACTATGTCAATGCATACATCTTATTCAATTGTTCAAGTAAGTGGTTCACAAGCACCACAAATTAATAACTTTGGTGCAAGTATTTTTAATTAATAAATCTCTATCTCTATCTCTCTATCACTATCACTATCACTATCACTATCACTATCACTATCATTATCACTATATATATTAAAATAAAATGAAGTAGGGACCAAATTTTCCCGCCATTTGGTGCATTTGGGAGCTAGTTATATATGAAATATCAAGAGTTTAGAAACTTCATAATCATCATAAACAATTAGTGAATAATAAGCAAAAAGAGTTTAGTGGAGAGGAGAGTAATTCACAAAATTAATATAAAAACATAATAAGTCTCAATCAAAGTTATATCCCTCATTTATTTCCATGTTTTTAATGCTAACCATTTTGTAAATTGTGCTATTAGAGTTGTACTATATAATTTTTTGAACAAAAATACCCTTGCCGTTATAACTTTCGTTATCTTTTCCATTACTTTTACCATGCACATGCATCCACCATATCTTTTCTTATATTCTTTAATTATAACAATATTTGTAAAACAATCTCAAAAAAAAAAAAAAAACAATATTTGTAAAACATTATATATTCTTTAATAAATAAATTTTATTTCACTTAGATTTTAATTAGTAAAAATTTGTTAATTATTTTTAAAGATATAAATATTGTGCATATATTTTTGCGCATCGCGCATAGAAAAGACCGGTTTGAGTAATAATTGTTGATCCATAATTGATAATATAATTAACATTGCTATAATTATGTTATGTTTCTAACATATAAGCATTTACTATCTCCACACCAACTGTAAATGATATTAGCAAAGTATGAATGTATTAATGGTGTTCACATTTACTGCAATAAACAAAACATTATTGCAAATTCCAATAACCACATGTTTTGAATTACAAATGACTTTTACAATATCCAAGACTAACATTAATTAATTGGAGATAAATTTAAAATCCATAATCAATATTTACATGAACATCTACACCTACTTCAACACTATAAATAAGTCATTATCCACAACTAACCAATACTACAATTATATTTTGGTTATGGCTAGAATTGGGAGGATGGTCGTGGCTAGAATAGGGAGAAGAATATTTTTGGAAGCTTAGATATCTTATAGAGCTTTATACCGTGCAATCTGGGGAAGATGAATATTTTTGGGAGCTGAAAAACTCAAGTAAGTTTTTCTGTTTCCACAGTCATTACTTTCTTTGCTAATTTAGAGGATGTCAAAAAAATTAATTGATAAATTTGTTAAATTAATAATAGTCCGTGCATTGCACGAGACAATTACTAGCAGTGGTGTGTTTAATTTGCGGATGTTGGTAGCAGTTGCCATCACAACACCGATATAAGTCAGAGTAGCGGATCGTAGTACGATAATGTTGGTAACAATGGTGTGTTTGCCAAGTTCGTAAGCAGTGGTGGTCAATTCACGTTCAATCAATACGCTACCCCGTCTATCGACATTTATCATCATTCTCAATCACCATTGGTGTATGGAGTCCGGTTATCCCACGATCGGAATTTAACAATGAACCAGCATACTATCCCATTATAGATTTTCAAACAGGACAAGCCTCCGACCAATATGGGATGGGATTGAAACTCCGACTTACACCGCCACTGAGAGAGAAGATGACGAGGACGATATCCTGTTAAGGCAATCAATGCGAACGTGTGTGGCACCGAGTTGTGGAACTCTCTCTCAAAAAATGTATTAATTATCATTTTATGTTATTATGGGATGTCAAGATATTTAGACAATTAATTATATAACTAAAATTTATATTACTATTTTTTTTTAATATATTGCAATCTATATAACTAAAATTTTAATCAAAATAATTATTTATTAGAAAAAAAATTTTAAAAAATAAAATATTTAAAAAAAAAAATCAATTCAACCAGCGCAATTTGCGCTGCACAAAGCAGCGCAAATGGCGCTGATTGAGAACTGTGCAGCGAAGGGTCTCTTCGCTGCACAGGGCACTACGCAGCCTTTTTTATTTTTTTAATGCCATCATTATTATTATTATTATTATTATTATTATTATTATTATTATTAGTACCAAATTATTATTATTATTGCTATTAAAATACTATTATTAGCCATTATTAATATGAATTTATTATTATTGTTATTAAATTATTATTACTATTATCAATTACTAGTAATTCACCCGCGCGATACACGAAAAAAATTATGTTATTATAAATATAAATAAAAAATAGAAAAATTAAAATATTTTAAATTATTTAATATAATAATATTTTTAAGCTTCCATTGGTCAAGTATTTATTATTTTTATAGAATACAAAATTACAATTAAAATTAAAATTAAAATTTTGTATGGTTAATATAATCTCTAATTATGTGCATATTCAAATAAACTTATAGAGAAAATTTACATAATTACATTGATTTATTCTTAATTGTATTTCATCTATATTATAATTTTCACAATACGAATAATAACTAGGATAATTACATTTGGAAAGCAAATTTCAAATTTTGTATGAGTAAATTTAAACTCTAATTGAACATATTTTTTTATATGATTATATAATATATAGCTATTTTATTTTTCAAAAGTACATATTTTATATGATTATATAATATATAGCTATTTTATTTTTCAAATGTTGTGCTTTTTTATTTTATTTTATTTTATAATAAAGGATGTTGTGGCATTAATTATAACATTAATTACTTCCCAAACCATATAGCTCTAATATAGTTAAGATTAGTATGAAATGATTAGTATATTATTATTATTAAATTATTATTATTGTTATTAATTAAACTAGTAATTGTCTCGTGTAATATACGGACTATTATTAATTTAACAAATTTACCAATTAGATTTTTGACGTTCTTTTAATTAGCAAAGAAAGCAATGACTGTTGAAACAGAAAAACTTACCTTGAGTTTTTCAGCTCCCAGAAATATTCATCTTCCCCAGATCGCACGCTATAAAACTTTATAAGAGATCTAAGCTCCCATAAATATTCTTCTCCCTATTCTAGCCACGACCATCTTCCCAATTCCAACCACGACAAAAACATAATTGTATTATTGGTTGTGGATAAGGACTTATTTATAGTGTTGAAGTAGGTATAGATGTTCATGTAAATATTATTGATTCTAAATTTTAAATTTTTCTCCAATCAATTAATGTTAGTCTTAGAGATTGTAAAAGTCATTTATAATTCAAAACATGTGGTTATTGGAATTTGCAATAATGTTTTATTTATTGAAGTAAATGTGAACACAATTAATGCATTCATACTTAGCTAATGTCATTTGCAGTTGGTGTGGCGATAGTAAATGCTTATATGTTAGAAACATAACATAATTATTGCAATGTTAATTCTTAATTATGGATCAATAATTATTACTCAAATTAATTTTGTGAATTACTCTCTTCTCCACTAAACTCTTTTTGCTTATTATTCATTTTGATTTTTTTCATCTTTATTTAATTAAATATGATGATTATGAAGTTCTTAAACTATTGATATTCCATAACTCCTAAATGCACCAAATGGCGGGAAAATTTTTTCCCCTTCATTTTACTTTAATATATATAGAGATATAGAGATAGAGATAGATAGATTATTACTATTATTAATTATTAGTATGAACTCATTAGTATATTATTATTATTATTATTATTATTATTATTATTATTATTGTTGTTGTTGTTGTTGTTGTTGTTGTTGTTGTTGTTATTGTTGTTGTTATTATTAAATTATTATTATTGCTATTAAAATACTATTATTAGCCATTATTAATATGAAATTAATATTATTGTTATTAAATTATTATTATTATTATTAATTATTAGTATGAAATTATTATTATTATTATTATTATTATTATTATTATTGTTGTTGTTGTTGTTGTTGTTGTTGTTAAATTTATGAGTCTTTTTATTATTACTAATTATTAGTTGATTATGAATATAATTATTAAATTATAATTAATATGCTATTATTTATTTGCATGTTGTGCATTTACTGCATTACTAATAAATAATTTAAAATAAAAAGTATTTCGAAAATAAATAGGGAAAGAAGTCATTGCCTTCTTTCGAATTAACA
Organism: Ipomoea nil; assembly: GCF_001879475.1. NCBI lineage: Eukaryota > Viridiplantae > Streptophyta > Magnoliopsida > Solanales > Convolvulaceae > Ipomoea > Ipomoea nil. Next base: position 1,014,038 of record NW_017617306.1, read on the forward strand.
GGAAATGCAAAGGAAATTCAAAGAAAGGCAATGGGATTGCCGTTTTATGGAAATCCAAATCTCAAAAAGGGCAAAATCCCAGAAGTACTTTTGATGCGTTGGTTTTATTAGTAGTGGAAGATGTGTGGTGAAAGAGTGTAAATGAAGGTTGTGAAACTCTCGAGTGTCGAATTCAAGGATGACCGTTCAGAGTAAGTGAAGTGCAACAATCTAGTGTCACAATGTATCAACAAGAGTGGAAACTAGGTGCAAGATAAGAATGTAAGGGAACAAGTATGCTAGCATAAGAAATCAAAGTAATAATGAAAACTAAGGAAAAAAAAGCAAGAATGTAAAGTAGATAGGGTTGAATTGCTTAGTGTGGATTATGATGCTTATAGAATCATTAGACATAGGGAAAGAGGATGCAAATGCTAAGTCTAGGGAATGACTTATGTCCTTTTATAACATAGACTACTAGGACTTGTCTAGGACTTGCCTAGACCATTCTCGAACACCTTGCCTACATTACCTTTCCAACCAAGCCTCGTAGGATTCCTTGAGCTAGGAAATGTCAAGGATGGGAGCTTCAATTGACCTAGCAAAGGTCATTCACTCAACACAATCCTAGGAGTTAGCCTAGCTCCTTGGATGCATACAAAACAATCCATAACAACAAGACATAGAAGCATAGCAATCAATCAATCCCTAATTCAAGAACTAAGTCACATTGGCATCATAATCTCACACATTTACAATTCAAACCCTAGCTAATCTAGCCTACATTAACCATAAGAAACATAAAAGCATTCATGAATCCAAATCTAATTAAAGAAAATAGAAATAAAGAGTACAGATTATACCAAACAAGTAGATTAGAAAATAAGAAGTCTTGCAAGATCTCTTGAATTGGGGGTTGTCAATCTCTTCCTTCAATGAATCTCCCTAGAAAATGTAAGGAAAAGATAAACCCTAATCTAACCTAGCCTAAGAGAGCTGAAGTGAAAGGTAAAGAAATGGAAAAAGGAAGTCTCCCCAAAACAATCCCCTTACACGCTTTTTAATAGCCTTAAAATCTGAAATTTAATTCATTTAAGTGATCTGCCCACGCACGTTGTAAGGCTCGTTGTGAGCTGCGTGGAACTTTATAGAAATTTTTGCATTCTTCAAAGTCGTAACCCTTGAAAAGCCCGAACCATAACCACTTGAATCACCTCATTTGGACACTCCTAGCTCAAGATATGATCATTTTACCGAATTGTCGATGGAATGCCCTGAAAATGACAATGTTTTGCTATTTTTCTACAAATGCAACATAATTAGTCCTTAATCCTAACTTCTATCAAATTAAGCTATTTAAGCATGAATTATGCATAAAGGACTCCAATTATATCACAATTTACCTATTAAATACCCTATAAAACATAGCATCTTTCGCAATTATCAACTTTACATAAAAATGTCTAGGGTTTTAAAACTGCACAAATTTGTCTTCTCTCCTCAAAATCCACACATTTTAGGTAATGACTCCCCATTTCTGCCCTTCATCTTCGACGTCTTCCTCAGCAAACCGACGAATCAGTGAAAGAGAAAACTCAACATCCATGGCTATACACAGGTTGTCTACATCATCTGGTAAGTTTCAATCTCTTTACTTAATTAATTAAATAATAACCCTAAATTTAATTAAATAAAAACCCTAACTCTTTATCTATAGATCTATGTACATCTGAGAGTGTGAAGGAAGGAAAATAAGAGTTGAAAGCCACTCCAAAGATTTAACGGTGTACATGCAGAGCAATCATGTCTGAAAATTTGTATAAAAATATATTCTTAGCTAAAAATAACTTATTTATATATTTGGCAGTGTAATTGTTTTTTTTTTTTTTTTTTAAATAGAGTTGGTAACTATTTAAAATACAAATTTTAGAATTTCTATTTGAATAAAATCTAAATAAAATTATAGATAATTACACCACAACTAACTGGATAGAGAAGATTATAAGTAAAACTAAGCAATCTTTATCTCCCATCACCAAATGATAAAAAAAAAAAAAAAAAAAAAAAGAAGAATTCAAGCATATTATTTTCCTCTAGAGTCACTATTACTCAAAAGTTGGGTTGAATATGATAAATTGTACTTATATTCTCCTTGTTGGATCTCAAGGGTTAACATAGTCAGATCTAATCTGTTCCTTAGCATTCTAAACAGATGAAAGCTATCGATGAAGAAAAACTTAAAATCTGTTCCCTAGCATTCTAAACAGATGAAAGCTATCTATGAAGAAAAACTCAAAACATTAATCAAGTTAGCCCTGCTAAATTATAAAGTCAAGACACAAATAAAAAAAATACAAACACACCATATTTATTGGAAGCTATATATTAAAAAACATATCTCCATAATAATAATGAGATATTCTAGCAATAATCTCTATTATACCTTTAGTTAGATCTCCATGTTTTCTCTTGCATCCAATGCTAGAGAAAACTGCACTGAAATCTCATTTGCTGGAATGAAATTCCAGTTTCTAAAATTTCATTCCGCTATTACAGTTTTACTGGAAAATGGAATGAAGAAAATTCCAGTAAAACTGTAATGAACTGGAATGAAGACTTTGTGAATTGAGATACAATTATACCTTTTTTTAAAACTATCAAACTCAGGTGAATTGAGATTAAACCAAACCATTGTAGAAATTGGTCAGTAGGTTCAATTCTGATCTTTTTTTTTTTTTGTTTTTTAAACAAGAACAAAAATTTATTAACGACTAATAGCACGGTGGGAGGCGAAACCCCCAAGGTCGTACAGGAGAGCCAATTTAGCCTTAGAAGGCAAAACATCAGAAGTGCTAAAATACATTGAAGAGGGGAAAGCAAAACCGGACTCTGCAAGAGCATCCGCAACTCGGTTTGCCTCCCGGTAGATATGCTTAATCTGGGCATCCCACGAACTTAGACAAGATAGAATGAAAATCACCGCGTCCCTTATCCTCCATGGCAGCCTATCCGTCCTCGACGCCGTCAAGTCAGCAAGCACTCGGGAGTCTACTTCAACCTCATAAGGACGTTTGGCGAAAGCTTCACACCATTGAGCAGCAAGCTGGAGAGAAAGAGCCTCGGCTTCGAGAGCTGAAGAGGCTTCAAGACGGAAACAAAGCCCCACCACGAGCTGGCCACATGAGTCACGCAAGCAGGCTCCTCCTGCTGCCCCATCTGCCGTGTAAGCCGCATCTGTGTTTAGTTTTAATCTCCTCGGCGGAGGCGTAATCCATTTGATCCAAAGAGTTGTCCTTCGCGAAGGATTGCCAAAGCGTGCCACAAGACCAGCCTCGAGGAGGAAGTCATCTCCCGGTCCTTTGCGGCGACAGCTTCGCGAGAGAGAGATAAAAAAACAGCTCCCTTTTAATCTTACTGATTGTCTCAAATGCTGAGAATGGCCCGTCTCCGTAGATCCCTTGATTGTACGAACACCACAGCATCCATAGCGTAAGGGAGGGAATCAGCTTCGCACACCAGCCTGCTGCCGAGCCTGAGTGCTAAAAAAGCCACCATGTGGCAAGCCGCTCTTATTGAACTTGCAGCAGCTTGGGGCAGTCCAAACAAACCTGTGAAAAAATTCCAAACCTGACGAGCCATCACACACTGATAAAGGCAGTGTTCTAAATCAGCAGAATTGGCGCGGCAAAGAGGACAAATTGACGACGAGCACACCACCCCAATCTTCTGAACAATGTCTGGAAAGGGCAGGATTCGACGAAGCAAACGCCACATGAAAATGGAGATACAGGAAGGAATTCCATCGCCCCAAATAGAAGTGAAGGACAAGCTCCGACCTTTTTTCATACGCATACGCTGATGAAAATGTGAAGTCACCAAAGGAAGAAGGTGACCAGTACAAATCTCCCTCGGTCTTAACCACTATGTTCTCATCCACAAAGTCTTTGAGATGCTGCATCCTTCTCCACGTAATAGAGCATGCTGTGCGGGAGGAGTCTAGGTACCTGGACTGAAGGAAGAAGGTGACCAGTACAAATCTCCCTCGGTCTTAACCACTATGTTCTCATCCACAAAGTCTTTGAGATGCTGCATCCTTCTCCACGTAATAGAGCATGCTGTGCGGGAGGAGTCTAGGTACCTGGACTGCATATAACTACTCCACAGCGAGTCACCTTGTCGCCAGTTGAAATAGAGTTTGGCAGAATAGGTTTGCTGAATACAATCAAGAGACCGAAGCCCGAGCCCCCCTTCTTCTACTGGAAAGCACAGATTTCTCTACGAGACCCAGTGTCTTTTCAGTTTTCCATTCTCCAAACCCCATAAGAAGTCGACAAACCTTGATTCTAGAGCTTTTTCAATTTGCTTTGGCAGGAGGAGAGATGAGGCCGTGTAGAGGGGTACCATTGAGAGCACATGACGGACCAAAGTTAAACGGCCTCCCGGAGAAAGCAGTTTTCGCTGCCAATTGTGTAAGTAACCATCAATCTTCTCTAGCAAATGATGATAATAAATTGGCCGGTTTCTCCCCTTAAAGAGGTTAACTCCCAAATAACGAAAAGGTAGAGTTGACCTTTGCATACCCAGTATCCTTGACATGGTGTTTGTCCTACCATGCATGCATTTACTGGAGGTGACAAAGAAACTCTTGTTGTAGTTAATTTTTTGTCCCGACCCATCTTGGTATTGATTTAAAACTTCTGCAAGGGTTGTTAGAGAGGCCGAGGAGCCATTTACAAAAATTACGATATCATCCGCGAAGGCCAAATGGGTGACCGGGGGCAGTTTGGTGCGGTAGAGTACGGAGATAACAGACCCACCCCAACTTTCAAGATCAAGGAACGCGAGAGGGCTTCAGATGCCAAAATGAATAGGAGGGGCGAAAGCGGGTCCCCCTGTTTGACTCCCCTAGATGGCTGGAAAAATCCACAACTGATACCATTAACCAGAATTGAAAGCCGAGTTGCTTCCAAGTTGTTCATTATAATGCTTATGAACGAAGCCGGAAAACCAAGCTGTTCCATCGCTGCCCTTAGGAAAGGCCATGATACTCTGTCAAAGGCCTTCATCATGTCTAGTTTGACTATCACATTGGCACCCCGACATTTTTTGTCAAGGTATTGGAGGAGTTCAAAAGCAAGCAGGACGTTATCTTGAATGCTGCGACCTTTCACAAAACCCGCCTGTTCTCGAGAAATTAAATTTGGGAGGATCGGATTTAATCTAGAAGCAATCACTCGAGTGAAAACCTTACTGATGAAGGTGCAGAGACTGATCGGCCTATATATAGTCAGCAAAAGAATCTGGGTGGGCTTTCTTTGGGACTAAAACTATCTGTGCACTTACCATCGCCCGAGGAATCGGGACCCCTATCAAGAAGTCCTGCACTGCCCAGAAAACATCCTCCTTGATTAGGTCCCAGCAATGCCTGAAGAAGCTACCCGAGTATCCATCTGGCCCCGCCGCGCTGTCCGGATCCAACTTCCATACCGCGGATTTAACTTCCCCGCGCGTCAGGGAGGCAATGAGCGCGGGGGAGTGCTGCGCAATCAAATCTGCTGGGAGGCATTGTAAAAGAGCATTCAAGCCCGGTCAATCTTTAGCCGAGAACAGACTAGAATAATAATTAACAGCCTCATTTTGTATATCTGCCTGATCGGTAAGCAAGAAACCCCCCTAGTTTTTAACAGAAGAGATTCGCTGCCTGCGGTGCCTGTCTTTAACCACTGAATGAAAGTATCGAGTGTTTGCATCACCCTCCTTCAACCATTTTACACGGGCCTTCTGTTTCCAGAAACATTCCTCCTGTTTAAGGGCAAGTAAGACATCAGCCTGCTTAGCCTGAAGCGTAGAACGGGTATCCCCGGAGGGATCTTCAGTATGTCTGCGCTCCGCCTCAGTGACTTCCAACTCCAAAGCTTTAACCCAATCAAAGATGTTACCAAAAGTGTGCTTGTTCCACTCTTTCAGAACTCCCTTTAACCGTTTCAATTTGAAGGAAAGAGCTCTCATACTGCCACCATCTGCCGACAAATCCCAGTTGCAGCGAACGACATCCATAAAACCTGGATGCATAAGCCACATACGCTGGAACCGAAACTGTTTTGGGGAGGTCGAGGACTCATTGGCACCATGGAGGAGCAGGGATGCATGATCCGAAGTGGTTCTGGCCAGAACATTAATTCTAACATCTGAGAAGAAATCTCTCCAAGGCGGGTTCATCAAGAAATGATCCAATCTCTTCCAAATTGGGCTCACAGTTCAAACTCCATGCCAAGTATAAAGGTTTCCCATTACATCCAAGTCTAAAAGATTATTTTCACGAATAAAAGCTGAAAAATCTGCAATGCTATTAGTATCTGGCCAAGCACTGCCTCTGTATTCAGTTACACTCGAGATGACATTAAAGTCTCCTCCGAGCAGAATAGGCGAGGATGTATCTAAGAGACCTACAAGCTGTGCCCAGAGCCTTGCCCTCTCCCCTCTTGTGTGCTTCGCATAAATTATAACAAATCGAAAAGCAAACTGCCACGGTGAGTAAACAACTTTACAGCAGACGAATTGGTCACTATCCATCTCGATCTCAACTTCAAAGCTGTCCGACCAAAGCAGCCAGATTTTGGACTCCGATGAGGCATAACCATCAATAAAACCAAACTCCTGCGCCATCTGAATCAAGCGATCCTGAGCGAGCATAGGCTCGATTATTGAAGCAAAGTGAACGCGCTCACGTCTGATAAGTCTTTTGAGCCTACGCCTTAAGGAGAGTAGGCCTCTGACATTCCAGCTGAGAATTTTCATTTCAAACAGTGGGAAAATGAGACTCTAGCGATTTTCCCCGCCGCAAGACGAGTTGTGACTGCCGAAACCTGGGAGGAGTAGTCTTTTCTTGGCCTGTTTTTTTTCTTGGTCACAGTTATAAAATTATCTTGTTTCGAACCCCCCAACTTTGAAGCAAAGACTTTACTTGCCTCCTTCCAGGAATCTAATAAGGATTGAGTGAAGTTCAGTGCATTTTGTATCTCGTCTCCATCCGACAAATGGCCCGGTTGCGTTTCAGATGACTGTGAACGCCGAAGGCCATGATCATCGATAATATTCACCCCCAGCGAGGTGTTGGCGTCTGGGATTGTCAAAGGTGTTGTTGAGCTTCCGACTTCTTGATCATTCAAGCATTAATTTAGGGCATTCAATTCTGATCTTACTTTAAAAAAATAAAATAAATGAAATAAAGAGAACTGTTTTATATTAAAATAATTCAAAGTGTAAAACTGACAAAATTATTTTTTTATTTTTTTTATTTGAGTACAATATATTGTTGATAACGCACCCGGATTGCCTTGGATGTCTGCTGAGGATGTAGATGAGCACCAACAATTAACTGGCCAGACATGTAGTTGATGGTTTCTTGCAAGATCTTGTAATTTTTTATTTTTGCTTTGTGTTTGGATAGAGGATGAAGGCTCTCTGTACGTACGTATATATAGATGTGCATGTGTGATGTGTTTTTCTCCCCTGCTTTCAGTTACAACATACTTCCGCTCACAGCGCAATCTATTTGCCTTCGTGGTCTGCTGAGGACGAAGCTGAGCGAGACATCTTGTTCGTTGATTGTAGAGAGCCGTAAGAGGCTGATGTCGTTGAATATATATCTATATATAAACATGGAACTGAGATGAGGTAGTGGAACTATAATAATTATAGCTATTCAAGCTTGTGTAAAAAATAAACAAACTATCTGTGAAAATTTATAGGCCACTCCCCTATAGATCTGGCTTTCACGAAATTTGATTGGCTGAAATCTTGTGGCTATATATATATATATATATATAGATTAAAAAAATCGAAAAGGGAAAAAGACCTCCAAAACTTTGAGCGCGAATTTACACCAAATCAGTTTGACTTTTTTATATATAGGATAGGATATGCCAAGGCAAATCTAAAGCTTCCTACATCATAATCTCATTGCACGATGAATCCCTCTATGCTACCACCAGTAACCCAATTGCACATGACACACTACCAATTAAAAAAAAAAAAGACATGTACTGAAGATGGATGCAATGACAATGCTACCCAAAAGAGAACTAAGAAGAATTAGAGAAATTTAAACCAAAAGTAGTATTTATTTAGACTATCATTTTTAGACTAAGCATTTAGACTAGCGTTATTACAAAGTTGCAAACATTTATTTTAGTGACAATTATAATCAATCTCTCATATATTATCTTGTATTTATATACTTTAAATTACCGATTTAAATAAACAAATTCAACATTAATTTACCTACGCATGAACATCTCCTATATAATATTGCATTGATATACTTTGAAATACTTATATTTAAAAATAATCATTGGGCATTATCTCATTCACGCAAAACACGTAAAAAAAACTAGTATTATGTATAAAGTTCAAATAAAATTTTTTATATAAATTGTTTGTAGATGATCAAGATATTGAAAATGATGAGTCAGGCCAGATCAAACCAAACATTAAAAATCTTAACTTGGCCTAGCTGACATGCCGTAAAAATGTATCAATTTATTATATTTAACATCTAAAAAGATAATAAGTGTGAAGGAAGATTATACTATTTATTTATGTCCATTTATCCGTTATATTTTTTTATATATTATACTATAAAAGTTGTATTATACAATATTTTGGACAAACATACCCCTACCGTTATAACTTTTTTTATCTGTTCAACTATTGTTACCATGCACATGCATCCACAATATATTTTCTCATCTTCAGTAATAATAATAATAATAATAATAATAATAATAATAATAATAATAATAATAATAATAATAATAATAATAATAGTAAGGATTAACAATAATAATAATAATTTTCCAAAAAAAAATGATGATAATAATAATAATATACACATTATATTTTGGAGTTATAAGTTAGTTTTTTTGAGTACGGAGTTATATGTTAGTTATTTCATAAAATATAAATATTAAATTTATTAAAATATTTTACATTATTATTATTATTATTATTATTATTATTATTATTATTATTATTATTATTATTATTATTATTATTTACAATAATTTAAATATCTAAAATCTAAATAAATCTAAAATCTAAAATTTTAATATAAAGTACTAATATTGGGCACCTAATTTTGCGAACCACGCTTAGAAAATACTAGTTATTGTAATAATAAGTAATAAGTTAAAAATTACTTTTTAAAGAGTTAATTCAATCGGAGGTCCATTGTCTTTGGTGGCAATTCCAAATTTAGTCCCAGACTTATCATTTTTGCCATTTTCTATTTTTAGTAAGGGAATTTTTGTCTCTTCATATTTTTTTTTTTGTTATTTTTCCGGTTTCAACCAGTTTAATTGTTTTAGAACTTTAGGTAACCTCTGATTTTTAGTAACCATATTTTTCAACCAAATTTTAGTAAAGTCCTAAACCAATTAAACTAGTTGAAACCGAAAAAATAACAAAAGAAAAATATGAAAAGACAAAAATGTCCTTATTAAAAATAGAAAAAAATCATGAAAAAGACTAAAAGTGTCCAAAAAACGATATTCTGAGATGTAAAATGGCAAAAACAATAGTCTGAGACAAAATTTGGAATTGCCACCAAAGACAAGGGACCTCCAGTGGAATTAACTCCTTTTTATATTCATTATTCTTATAGTATTTATCTATATAGCATTTATAAACACTTGTTACTTATTATATGAAAAATAAAAACATAAATTGATAAAATAATAATTTATTTTTATATAAATAATTATTATTAAAATAATTTATATTTTATAAGAAATAATTTTGTAATAGATTTATGTTCATGTTTTCAAAAATGAACCAAATTAAAAGAAATAAAAGTTTTTTAAATTTAGCAAAAAAAAAAAAAATACAAAAAATTACTGAAAGAATTGAGAGAGAAAAGTTCAAAAAGTCTTATCAAGCATTCTAAACTAAAAAAAACGAATCATCAAGATTTTCAAAGTCCAAACACTCAGCAAAAATCATCTTTCTATGTTGATGAAAGTTAGCACATAAACCTAGTAAAACAATTTCGTGATTGACCCTAGGTTAGAGCTTCATAAAGTCGTGAAGTACAAGTCGATGAGGTGTTCGTGGATGACCTATTTCAAGGACGGTGGGTAGAAGAAGCAATAAATTTACTTTAAAATTTATTAAATACGTTTTTTAGTTTTAATTTTGATTTGTGCAATTGTGTAGGAGTATGTTACTTTTTTCAGTGGAAATGATGATGATGACTTATATATATATATATATATATATATATATATATATATATATATATATATATATATATATATATATATATATATATATAGAATCGCACTCAGGTGCGAATGCTTAGCCCAGGCGCGAAATAGGAATGAATTCTGTTCGTCCACGTGTCCAGATCTGATGGATGAGAAACACTGATTTTTTAAAAAAATGCGGTGGCATTTTCGTAAATAATTGAACATCGAAGTGCAAGTAAAATGTATTACAAGTGCATGTAAAATGTATTATAGGTGCAAGTAAAAATTTACACTGAGCATCAATACTTAGTTGCACCTATAGTTCTAAGTAGTTGCACCTATAGTTCTAAGTAGTTGCACACATAGTTATAAGTAGTTGCACCTAGGTGTATGAATGTTTGCGAGTGGTTTTCAGGGGTATTACTACCATCTGAACTCAGATCAATGAATGTTAACAAGGCAAAATTACATGCACTTATAGGCGAAAGTAGGTGCACCTATAGTTATAAGTAGTTGCACCTATAGTTATAAATAGTTGCACATATAGTTATAAGCACACCCAGGTGCATGAATGTTTGCGGAAAGTGAATGCTAACAAGGCAAGATTACATGCACTTATAGGTGAAAGTAGGTGCACCTATAGTTATAAGTAGTTGCACCTATAGTTATAAATAGTTGCACATATAGTTATAAGCACACCCAGGTGCATGAATGTTTGCGGAAAGTGAATGCTAACAAGGCAAAATTACATGCACTTATAGGTGAAAATAGGTGCACTTATAAGAGATTTTACTTGCACTTCGATGTTCAATTATTTACGAAAATGCCACCTCGTTTTTTTTAAGTTATTAGATCTGGACACGTGTCGCGCGCTGATTCGTTCGCATTTCCCTCCTGAGCACTTATTCGCACCTGAGTGCATCCCTATATATATATATATATATATATATATATATATATATATATATATATATATATATATATATATATATATATATATATATATATATATATATATATATATATATATATAGGGATGCACTCAGGTGCGAATAAGTGCTCAGGAGGGAAATGCGAACGAATCAGCGCGCGACACGTGTCCAGATCTAATAACTTAAAAAAAAACGAGGTGGCATTTTCGTAAATAATTGAATATATATATATATATATATATATATATATATATATATATATATATATATATATATATATATATATATATATATAGGGATGCACTCAGGTGCGAATAAGTGCTCAGGAGGGAAATGCGAACGAATCAGCGCGCGACACGTGTCCAGATCTAATAACTTAAAAAAAAACGAGGTGGCATTTTCGTAAATAATTGAACATCGAAGTGCAAGTAAAATCTCTTATAAGTGCACCTATTTTCACCTATAAGTGCATGTAATTTTGCCTTGTTAGCATTCACTTTCCGCAAACATTCATGCACCTGGGTGTGCTTATAACTATATGTGCAACTATTTATAACTATAGGTGCAACTACTTATAACTATAGGTGCACCTACTTTCACCTATAAGTGCATGTAATCTTGCCTTGTTAACATTCATTGATCTGAGTTCAGCGGGTAGTAATACTCCTGAAAACCACTCGCAAACATTCATACACCTAGATGCAACTACTTATACCTATGTGTGCAACTACTTAGAACTATAGGTGCAACTACTTAGAACTATAAGTGCAACTAAGTATTGATGCTCAGTGTAAATTTTTACTTGCACCTATAATACATTTTACATGCACTTGTAATACATTTTACTTGCACTTCGATGTTCAATTATTTACGAAAATGCCACCGCGTTTTTTTTTAAATCAGTGTTTCTCATCCATTAGATCTGGACACGTGGACGAACAGAATCCGTTCCTATTTCGCGCCTGGGCAAGCCATTCGCACCCGAGTGCAAGTATATATATATATATATATATATATATATATATATATATATATATATATATATATATATATATAATTGCACTCAGGTGCGAATGAAGCGCGCCCATGAAGGAATATGCGAACGAATCAGCGCGTGACACGTGTCCAGATCTAATAGATTAAAAAAATGCGGTGGCATTTTCGTAAATAATTGAACATCGGAGTGCATGTAAAATGTATTACAAGGCAAAATTACATGCACTTATAGGTGAAAGTAGGTGCACTTGTAAGTGATTTTACTTGCACTTCGATGTTCAATTATTTACGAAAATACCACCGCATTTTTTTAATCCATTAGATCTGGACACGTGTCGCGCGCGGATTCGTTCACATATTCCCTCCTAGACACTTATTCGCACCTGAGTGCATCCCTATGTATATATATATATATATATATATATATATATATATATATATATATATATATATATATATATATATATATATATATATATATATATAGTAAATAGCAGCTAAGGTCCCTCGAGTTTGGTGGTTTCACCAGCTACAGTCCCTAACTTCAGTAATTACCATCCGTAGTCCTCCGAGTTGCGAAATGTGACCCGCTACAATCCTTCTGTCTCTGCCGTAAAAAAACGGGGGTATATATGTCCTTTGACATAAAACAAAACATTAGAAATTAAAAAAAAAAACAAAACAAAATAAAACAAAAAACAAAACAAAACAAAACGAACCAGTGATCGACATTCTTCGACGTCGGGTTTTGCAGAGTCTCGATGAGGTGCTTGGCAGCGATGGGTTGCTCCGATTCCAGCGACCAGAACTTCTTCACCTCCATTCTCACCCTCTCCAGAACTCACAGGTGAGACTCCAAGAGCGTCACCACCCACAAGAGAGAAGAAGTGGAAGCGTCCTGCGCCGCGAAGAGGAAATCGAATAAATGCCCGTCGATTTCTTTAGGGTTATAAACAAAATCCCAAGCAGGTTTGGAGAGCTACAGAGACTAGAGATTTTACATCTCTTTTCAAATCACTTGTATGGTGAAATTTCGGGCTAGAAGCCTTTGAGGTTTTCGGCAATAGGTTCACCGGAAACCTGCCGGATAATTTATGTGCCGACAAGGCTCTGATTGGGATAAACAACATATGAAAACAATGCCCACAGTTTAGGATGTAGGCCTTGTGCGCCGCCAAGGTATTCCAGCTCACTAGAGAATTGGGTTTTTAATTTGTTTTTAGTCATCAACCCACCACACGAACACAAAATCAGAGTCAAACTTGCAGACAGCTTGATTTTTGTTTTCATCTATTCACCAGAGATTGGGCTCCCCATCCACGGTGGAGCCTTCCACTGCTACTTCTCATCCACTGCGATTTGTTTGACGATTCGAATCCCTGCAATTGGAGAGAGCTGTTCTGTTTTTAGCAAGTACTTTCATTCCCCCATCCACTACCACTAGCAAGAGTTTACACATCCCTTTTCCCAACTTTAGGTACACTTTCATTTCCCATCTTTCCTTTTGTTTTTTTCCACAGTGCATAAAGAATATGAGCCAAAAAGAACATAATGAAATCTGGTGATAGCTTCAGCTTGCAGATGCATGTAAGGCTCTGTCAAACTTACATCTTTGAAGATAACCACTCTTGAGTTGCCAATCCAATGTTTCATTTTCAGATTTTTTAACTTTCAATCTCTGTTATTGCTCTCATCGATCTATTGGAGCTTGGGCATTTTCATCATTTTTTCTTTTGACATCTCCATCTCCATTACTCGGGCGTTCTAGTGGCTCACGAACTAACTGGAAGAGTTTATATCTCGTAACCCATCTCAAACCCAAACTCTCACACCTTATGGCAAGGATTGAACTTTAGTGGCACTCAAGTTTTAATGCTCATCTATCTGCAAGAGACTAAAGATAACGTTGAGGGGGAGAGAGATAGAGAGAGAAATTAAAGAAGAATGAAGGAGAAGAAGGCCCATACAAAAGAAACTAAAAATGAATTATTTATGTCAAAAAACATATCTACCCGTGCATTTAACGGCTGAGACGGAAAGAAATCACGGAAGGATCGTAGCAGGTCACATTTCGCAACTCGGGGGACTACGAATAGTAATTACTGAAGTTAGGGACTATAGCTGGTGAAACCACCAAACTCGAGGGGCCTTGACTGGTATTTACTCTCTCTCTCTCTCTCTATATATATATATATATATATATATATATATATATATATATATATATATATATATATATATATGTATATATATAGTAAGGGAAGTTCACTGCTGGAAATTATGAAATTTTCGACCACGTGAAAGTGATCTTAAATCAAGTTGAAAGTCTTGTTTCTACCATTTTTGGTATCCGGAAAAATCTTTGTTACTATTTCCAACCATTTTTTTCTTTCGACTTGATTTAAGATCACTTTCTGCTGGTCGGAAATTCCATAATTTTCAGCCGTGGTTAGGCCCTAAGTATTATGTGAACACGGATTTTTACAATATTGCAAAGAGCAACAAGTAAGCTTTCATGTTTTTCTTGAATGACTCGTGATATATTGAGTACTACGATCACTATAGTTGCTAGTAAAAGCTCATTTAGTATTGGCTCTTGAGTTTTGACTAAGTATAGCTAGTGTTATTAACTTATTATTTATAAAGTTATTGTGATTTTAAAAAAAAATTGTATGTAGATGATCAAGATATTGAAAATGATGACTCCATTGATAGACAAGCTTCTAATTAATGATGATTGATTGATAATTGTACTTTCATGTTTCAAAGGAACCAAAAGTACTTAGATAATTAATAACTTATTAAATTTGATTATTTAAGATTTGTATTTTGATTTATTATTTTAATAATTTATATTTCTAATAAATGTTACCGATGAATGATGAATGAGAACGATGAATGATTTTGATCATTTTATCAATTGATAGTGTTAATGATCAAGAATGAGCAATTTCAAGGACTGTCGCTAGAAGAAGCAACAAATATACTTTAAAATTTATTAAATATGTTTTTTAGTTTTAATTTTGATTTGTGCAATTGTGCAGGAGTATATGTTGATTTTTCCAGTGAAAATGACGATGATGATGTTCAAAATTCTAAGTTAGATATATATCTAAAACAAGGGAAGTTAGAGCCTAAGTATTATGTGAAGATGCATGCCTTACAATATTGGAAAGAGCAACAAGCAAGATTTCAATGTTTTTCTAGAATGACATGTGGTATATTGAGTAGTACGATCACTATAGTTGCTATTGAAAACTCATTTAGTCAAATTTAAACACAATGTCAATAAGACTATAAATAAGACATACTTAAATAAGACTATTCATCAAGTTCAAATTTAATATATCGGCCACCTTTAGACATACATTATATATTAACTAAACAAGAATCACAATCTCCCAAATTGTCCTTGGAAGGGAATACCCCGACCGACATGCCTTTGTCTTTTATTCTTGTTTATGCAGGTTACAGGTCGGACTTTCTTAGAAGAACCCGGTCGGTTGCCGACCGGGCATCACCCGACCGATGTCCTCGAGTCCCGATCGATAGCCCTTAGGCGAGAGAGCCGAGAAGAGACACGTGGCAGCACTACGCACTAACAGGCAGGGCTCCCGGGAGCAGGACACGTGGTTGCTACGTGGGTGACATGCCGAACGGCCGGACTTGTGTCTTCGGCCCAACGACTATATATATCCGCAGTTGCAACAGTGTGGGGGGCTTTTGGACGATCAATAGGCTATTCTCAGAGCATCCCGACCGTAGTTAGTCGGCCCTCGAAATAGCCATTGTAGATTGTATTTAGGTCCTTCACCTCGATCAATAAACGAGTTTTACTTGCTTTGATTGGGTTTGTGTTATTTTATCTACCGCTTACGTGGGAATTAACACTATCATTTTGGCGCCGTCTGTGGGGATCGATGCAAGTAAGCTAACGTTTGACGAGCACCGGTTCTATCTTACACCATGTATCCATTTGCGTACAACCTTCTAGGCGATGATCAGGTGGATGCAGCGAGCTCATCCGACCACCAGCCTACACAGTATCAAGGTCAGACCGTTGACCTCAATCTCAACCTCTCACCACCACATCCAGCAGCTCAATACCCGGCCACCCAACATCCGGTCAGTTATATCCAACCGGGATATCCACCACTCGGTCAGCAATTCCAATACCCCGGGCAATATCCTTACCCGGTCCCGCCTCCCCAATACGGATATTGGCCCGGTCAACCGATGTTTTATACACCACCGGCTGGTTATCCACCCTATACGCCTGCGTACACGACTCCAGCCGCCGCCCCTCCGATTTACCCGACTGCCCAGGTCAAGCTGGAGCATCAGCCCACTTCGCGGGCTCGACGCTCGGCTCGTTCGCGGTTGGGGTCGCAGGGTGCCGAGGCCATGGAGGCACCACGGCAGGCCCAACATGCACAACCAGAGGTCCAAGCCCAGGTGGAGGACCCAGAGGTCGAAGCCAACCGGGCAGTAGCATTTGAGCGGCTCCGTCCAGCAATGCGGCAACGATTGGGACCACAGGACCCGAGCCAGCGCTCAGTAGATTTGCCGATGCAGGAGGCTAGCCAGGAGGGGTCGTCCGCGCATAGTGGGTCGAAATCACATCGTCGTCGACACGGCCAGGAGCCGACCCAGGCCCAGACGGCTTAGCTTAATGAGACCCGAGGACTGCTCAACGACCTCTAGGCGGAATTCGCTCGGTTTCGAAACAAGCACGCAGTGAGGCCCCCGATCGACCAATCAGCCTCCTTATTGAGGACACCCTTCACGGCGGAGATAATGGCCCAACCATACCCGCTCGATCTACAGGTCTCGGGGAACAAGGGTTATGATGGCCATACGGACCCCGAGGTCCATGTCAACGCTTATTATGGCAACATGATGATGATGGGCGTGTCAGATGCCGTGATGTGTAGGGCTTTCTACTCCACACTTTCCGGTCGGGCGGCGGAGTGGTTTCGAACGTTGTAGCCGGGTTCCATCTCTGATTTTTCCTACCCTGGCGATGAAGTTTATGCGGGAGTTTGTCACTTCCAAGATAGTGAGGAAGCCCTATATGTATTTGGAAAAGGCTAAGCAGTTGGAAGGGGAGAGCTTGTCCGATTTTCTGGTCAAGTGGAAAGCCGCGGTCGGGGAGGTTGAACCGATGGATGATCTTACTGCCATCCACATGCTCCATATTTTCCTCCGGGCCGGGTATCTCTATCAGGATTTTATCCTTCATCCCCCTACCACTTATGAAGAGGCCCTTCGAAGGGTGACGGATTATGCTAATGCCGGAGAAACGAATGTCGTCAAAAGATCGCAGGAGGTCGGGACTTCATCCCGCAAACCAACCGGCCGGGCGGAACATCGACCGGGTGATGATTATCCCCGACCCTGCACCCGGCCTGGCGAGTTTACGGCCTTGAACCGATCAGCGGCGGAAGCCATGCAGTACGCCCAGTCCTGCAATCTCATCCGACTCCCTCATCCCGGACAAGACAGACCGGACAAATCTAAGCATTGCGCTTACCACCAGTGTGCCGGGCATGACACGGAAGAGTGCACGCACTTACGCCAGCTATTGGAGGATTTGCTTAATATTGGAAAGCTGGACAAGTGTGTGGGGAAGAGAGAAGAAACAAAGAAGGTTACCGATCGGAGAGATAACAGACGCTCTCATCACCGCTCTGATCGCTCCGATTGTGCTGAACGTTCAGATCGGTCGGGTCAGGACCGCAGAGATGATCGCCGAGACCCCGACCCTCTATCCAGCAGCCGACCGGCAGGCAAACCGACCATCCACGTGATATTTGGTGGATTGGATGATGCTTCCCGACCGAGGGAAAACTGCCCGGTCGCGATCGTAGACTCCCGTGATACCGGGAAAAGACAGAAGATGGAGCCCATAACCTTCTCTTTAGAGGACCAGCCCAACAGCGGTGACCACGGCATGGAAGCCCTCGTGGTCACTATCGACGTGAACGGGACAGATGTCCAGAGGGTTATGGTGGACACCGGGAGCAGTGTCAACGTCCTTTATTTGGACGTGTTCGAGAAGCTTAAACTTGACAAGCGTGAGCTGATTCCATCGGTGTACCCTTGTCGGGATTTACCGGGGCCCTCGTTTGCCCCGAAGGAAAGATCGTGCTCCCGGTCGAGATCGGCACCCCGCCGAAATCAATCAAGACCGAGATGGAGTTTGTTGTAGTGAACTTGCATTGCGTCCACAACATCATCTTGGGCCGACCAGCAATAATGAATATCGGTGAGATAATTTCCATGGCCCACCTATGCATGAAATTTCCCACCCCCAATGGGGTCGGTGTAGTTCGCGGAGATGTTCAATCCGCGCGGAAGTGTTACACCCGGGCCGTTAACAGACATGATACTGGCACGTCATCCCGGGTGAACACGATCGTTAAAGAAGCTACCAGTGACCGGAAGGAGCAACCCGAGCCTTCCGAGGAAATCAAAGAAGTTCCCCTGTCCGAGGACCGACCAGACAGGAAGATCAAGATTGGCCGGGCCCTTACCCCCGAGCTACGATCAGAAGTCTTGGCAATCCTCCGAGAGTTTGCCGATATCTTTGCGTGGGGGCCCGAGGACATGCCCGGGATCGATCGTACGGTCATTTGTCACAAGCTCGCCGTAGATCCCGCGGCCAAGCCGGTCGTTCAGAAGACGCGGCATTTATCTTCCGATCGCCGTGAGTTCGTCAGAGAAGAGGTCAAGAAGATGGCGGCGATCGAGCACATCTGACCGGTGATTTATCCCGAGTGGGTGGCAAATATTGTTCTTGTTCCTAAGCCCCCAGCTTGGAGGATGTGCATAGACTTTACCGACCTCAACAAGGCCTGTCCGCTCGACCCATATCCGCCCTCGAGCATCCATCAAATGGTCGACGAGACAGCCGGGGCCGAGTTAATGAGCTTCATGGATGCTTTCAAGGGGTATCATCAAATAATGATGCACCATGAAGACGAGAGCAAGATAGTCTTCGTGACCCCGGACGGGCTGTATTGCTACCGAGTGATGCCGTTCGGCCTTCGCAACGCGGGAGCGACCTATCAGAGAATGGTCAATATGCTCTTCGCTGATCTATTAGGCCGAACGATGGAGGCATACATAGATGATATGCTGGTCAAGAGTCGGGACCGGTCCGACCACACTCGGGACCTCCGGGAATGCTTTCAGATTATGCGGAAGTATCAGCTGAGATTGAACCCGACCAAGTGTACATTTGCGGTTCAAACGGGGAAGTTCCTCGGCTATATGATGACCAAGAGGGGGATCGAGCCCAACCCGGCCAAGGTCAAAGCAATTCTGGATATGCAACCACCTACTACCGTTCAAGAGGTCCAGCAATTGACCGGTCGTTTGGTCGCTTTAAGCCGTTTCCTCTCCAAGTTAGCCGAGCGCGCTCTACCATTCTTCAAGGTATTGCGCATGATAAACGGATTCGTCTGGGACGATGAGTGCCGAGCGGCTTTCGACGAGCTAAAGGAATACCTTATGTCACCGATCGTGCTGTCGAAACCAGAGCTCGGGGAAGAGCTAGACGTGTACCTCGCCGTATCCGATCGAGCAGTAAGCGCATTTTTGTGCCGAACTGATCCGGAAGTGGTCCAGCGACCGGCGTACTATGTAAGCCACGCGCTACATGGTCCTGAGCTCCGGTACTCCCGGCTAGAGAAGGTCATCTATGCCTTATACATTGGCGCGAAGAAGTTAGCTCCCTATTTCCAGGGTAGAGCCATTCGTGTCTTGACCGATCAGCCGATCGGGCCAGTCCTCCGCACTGCTTCATCATCCGATCGCCTAGTAAAGTGGGCGTTAATGCTGACCCAGTACGTGATTGAGTACCGACCAAGACCGGCGATCAAAGGTCAAGCCCTTGCAGATTTCTTGGTTGAATGCACCACTCGAGACACCCGACCCCCGGAGGTCGAGGACCCCGAGGCGGAGTGGTGGTCGCTGGCAACAGATGGGTCCGGCAGTAAAAAAGGGGCAGGAGGAGGAGTGGTGGTTACGAGCCCGGAGGGATTCAAGGTCTACTTTGCTTTAATGTATCAGTTCCATCTGACCAACAATGAAGCCGAGTACGAAGCCTTTGTCAATGACTTGCAATGTGTTCGGGATTTGGGGGCTGATTACATCCGGGCTCAAACAGATTCTGCACTCGTGGTCAGACAGGTCCTGGGTGATTATGAAGTGAATGGCGAGCGATTACAAGCTTACCGGGACCTCGCAATGGAGAAGCTCGCCTTGTTCCGGGGATACACAGTTCGACATATACCCCGATTGGATAATGCCGATCCGGACATCTTGTCCAAGTTGGATTAAGACGCCCCGGAACACATGTCGAAAATCACTCGGATTTTGGTGATCCCGAAGCACAGCATCCACCGATTGCCGGTCGCACCTATCCAACCGGCGGAAGACAACTGGATCACCGATCTGATGGAATTCCTCGAGCACGGTCGGCTCCCAGACGACCCCCAGCGTGCTCGGAAGGCCAAGCTCAGAGCTCCCAGGTTTCAAGTCCAAGACGGTCGTCTTTATAGGCGGTCGTATGGAGGCCAGCTCATGCGTTGCCTGACCGCATTTGAGGCCGATTTAGTGATGAAGGGATTGCATTCGGGCATCTGCTCATCGCATCAAGGAGGCCGATCGTTAGCTCGTCGAATCATGCTGATCGGGTATTATTGGCCGTCTCTCCAATTAGATTGTGAGAAGCTTGCACGGGATTGTGAGACGTGTCAGTTGTTCGCTCGGATGCCCGGACGACCGGCTACCTTCTACCAGCCGGTCACGACTGCAATTCCTTTTGCAAGGTGGGGGGTGGATATTTTAGGGCCATTCCCGCAACTCGCCGGACGGAGAAAGTTTGTCATCGTCGCCATCGATTATTTCTCCAAGTGGATCGAGGCCGAGCCGTTAGCCACGATCACCTCCCAACAATGCGCTAGGTTCCTTTGGCACAATGTCGTTTCCCGGTTTAGTGTGCACGTTCATCTCATTAGTGACAACGGCCGCCAATTTGTGAGCCAATACTTCCAGAATTTTCTTGCCACGATCGGGACAACCCACATCCGGTCATCGGTGGCTTACCCTCAGGGAAATGGACAGGTCGAGAATGCCAATCAGACAATCCTGGAAGGTCTGAAGAAGAAACTGCACTCGGCTGGTCGTAGTTGGGCCGATGAGTTACCCTATGTTCTCTGGACTTATCAGACGACCCCGAGGGAAGCAACTCTGGAGACACCGTTCGCCCTTGTCTACGGGGCCGAAGCCTGACTCCCGATCGAGGCATGGATCCCGACTGCCACAGAACGAACCTACAATGTAGAGGAAAACGAACACTCAATGGTCGTGGATCTTGACGGGGTCGAAAAAAAGAGAGAGCTAGCCGCTCGGCGTGTGGCCGAGTACCAGAAGCGAGTAAAGAGTTCGAAGGATGTCCGGGTCAAACCTCGGTACTTTCAGGTTGGGGACTACGTTCTACGCCAACGGGAAGCCAGTCAGCCTTTGGAATGAGGAAAGCTAGCTCAGAACTGGGAAGGGCTGTACGTCATCACCTCTGTTATACGGCCGGGAACCTACCGATTGGAGACGACGACCGGTAGGCAGATCGAGGGCACTTGGAATTCCGAGCACCTCGTTTTGTTTAGGCATTAGCCCATTTTTTGTAATTATCGACGGAGTGGGGTCTCGACCTGCGAGTGGACACCGTTCGTCATTCAGTACTTGTAAATTATTTGTTGTAAATATTTATAACCGTCTGCGAATGGGAAAATTTAATGTACATACGATCGGTGATTGCTCGACCGTTTGCATACGGCGGCCCGATCGGTTTTTTCCACCGCCTTAATGTGAAGTAGGTTAGTCTAAATCTACTTCATCAGCTATTCTCGCTCGTGATCCGCCCGATCGAGATTTTCAACATCAGCAACGAAGAAGGGCTCTACGCCCCATATCTCCTCTCCCTCAGTTCCAACCGATAGAGGTATACAATTTGGCTCTAATAGCCGCTTACACTCTGGCTCTAATAGCCATTTACAATTCAGTCGGGCGAATTTATCGACCGGCCAATGCGCTCATCTTCGGCGGACACTCGGGTCACACCACCGATTGGGAAAGCCAGAGCTACAGCAAAATTCCCTGATCCGTCCAACTTCTTTCCACTGTCACCCTCACTCGTACCTCGTGAGCACAACAGTGTGGGGGCTAGGATGAAGGAAGTACAAGGCTAAGAGATCGGGAACACCCCGAGCGAAAAGGCCAAAATATTTATCGAATTCTCAACGAGACCAAACGGTCGGGAAAATCCCGAACAGGCAGACCAAAAAGGTTGATATTTCGAAGGGCCAAAAGGCCGAGACCAAACGGTCGGGAAAATCCTGAACAAGCGGACCAAAAAGGTTGATATTTCGAAGGGCCAAAAAGCCATTCGGCCGGGACGCGCACGACCAGGCTCTTAGGCCAAAGGGTCGGGCAATGGACGATCGGCATTCTAGCAAATAAAAATAAAACAAATCAAGATAGCTCGAACGATGCAAGTTGAACAAAATGAGCTTCATTAAAGTTTAAAAACTGCCCGGTACTAAAGCGGGACCGGTTCCCAATCAAGTTCACAACAAAAGGAAGGAAGCAGATTACATCGGTCGAAATTTACACGACCTAACTACTTCTTCGCAACAGCGCTCGGCTCAGAAACTTCATCATCTCCGCCAAAAGGGGCCACGCCGGGGTCGGGGATCTCTTGAGGAAGCATTGTCAAGACCAGTTGGAGATCATCTCCCTCGAGCGCTTGCTCCATATTCTTCTGGGTCTTCTCCCACATCTTCCTCTGGCCGGTTTTAAACGCCCAACGACCGAACGTCCAGACCAGTTCCTCCCCGACCATTGTCTTCCGGATCTCCCGGAGGAACTGGGTGCCCGACTCCATATCCCGGAAAAGACACTGCTTTAAGCCAGTTCACCCGTGTTGTCCAGTCGGGCCTTTAGCTCGGTTGCCTCACCGACCGCCTGTTGGGCGACCTTCTCAGAAAGGTCCCGCTCCTCCTTGGCTTTCTTCACCTCTGCTTGGAGGTGTTTGATTCCCTGTAATCGTCGGTCGGCGGCCTTCTTCAGAGCACTGGCCTCGTTGGCCAATAGCGCCTGACAGTGGAGAGCCTGCGTCACTTGGGACAGCTGCAAAACCGGTCGAATTAGCCCGAGTGATAGCAGTTAATGATTAAAAAGACGAAGATGAGTGGTCCTTACCTCGACCAGGTCATGGCTGATCTTCTCGACCATTTGGGTCGGGGTCAGTTTGGACATCCCCTCTTGAATCGGCTTGAGGTTGCCGATCCGCGTTAGGAGGGATGCATCGCCCGTGATAGCCCCGACCTCAGGGGTCGGGGTGCTCAGTTTCTTCTGGCGTTTTTGTGGGGCGCTCTCCTCGACCCCTTTCTCGGTCACCCGTTCTTTGCCTTTTCGGGAAGCCACCCGGGTGACAAGCGTGTCCGTCGACTCGACCACGTACCCGTCGGCCGTGGTAACAGTGGCGGTCGTAGACGTGCCCAGTGGTCGGGCAACTGGGATCTGCTCTCCTCCAGACGACCTAGCAGTCGTCTTCTTTTTCCCGAGCTAGATCTTAGCCCGGGGGGGGGGGGGGGGTGACAATGCTTCCTCTTCATCAAATCCTCCAGGAGCCATTTCTGCAAACAAATAAGAAGATAGTTAGATCGGGATTATGGGGTGATCGGGAAGTTAAGGTCGGGGATGATTGGTTAGTGTTAGACCTTCATCTGTCGGCTCGACCCAAGCAGCCGCCCTTGCGATTGTCACCCCCGTCGGCTTGGGCAAATACTTCTCTGTCAGGTCGTATTGCGGCGGTGGCAATCGGGCTTCCTCATAGCTCTCAGCCGTGCAGAAGATTTTGTATTCGTGGATCTCGCTCGAGATCCTGGCGACGGCGTCCCGGAGAGCTTTAGTCTCGACCGACGTCACTTGCTTTCTGTAATGGGTGCTCCGCACCCTCTCGACCGGGAGGATCCACGGGTCATACTTGACCGAGAAGATCCTGTTCTTCCACCCCCGGTTGTTCCCGAGCAGACTTTCGATTGAGCACATCTCCGTCCGGGGCTGAATCATCAAAAACCCGCCCCCATACTTGGCCGGGAGAACCTTCACTTGATAGATGAAATTGAAAAGTTCCATCATGCAAGCCACTTGGTGCCGGGCGCAGATCTGAGGAAAACAGGTAAGGATCCTGTGTGCGTTTGGGTAGATCTGGGCCGGGACGACCTGGTAGTAGCCTAAGAACGTCGTCAGGAGGGCTGGGAAGGGGAAAGCGATCGGGGCCATCAGGGAATCAAAATGCATCCCGATCCACTTTTCGATGGCGCTCGATGATATTCCCGAGCTGATGGCTCGTGTCGAACTCCACCCGACCGTTGAGCCTTGCGGCGATCTTGACCGCTTCCCCTTTTGTTAACTTGCTCATTTGCCGCTCTACGCTCTCGCTGTTCAAGAATGCGTATCCGTCGACAGCTGGTGCGGCTGGCTCGGCCGGGTCTTCTTCGACCGGGTTTGGTGTACCCTCCCGACCATCCGCCGGAGCTGCGGCTTGGGGGTAATCCCCAATAATCCGGGTCGACGTTTCCCGAACGCCGCCCGTCAGGGAGCCTTGCCCGCTCGTTGTCGTCTGGCCGCTCCAGCTACTCGAGCTCGACGTTCCTTCGAGCTGGACGACCTTCGTCGCTCGGGGGTCTTCGGTGGTCGTTGAACGACCTCTGGTGAGTAGGACATGATGTCCACCTCTTCGCTTGTCTGTTCGACCGCGTCGTCATAATCCGCGACTGATACGTTCTGACTATATGTATCCGACATTATGTCTACCTAAAGGCCGGTCCGGATTGTGTTAGGGCTCGGGATATTTGGGTCGTGGTCAGCTAAGACCTATAGTTGGCTATGACGAAAAAATGTAAAACAGGAAATTAAAAGAGCTAAAAAGCAGAGAATTTACCGAGTGGTAGCACTTTGTTGTGAGAAGCCTGAAGATTGTTTGCTCGGCCGACTTGCTGAAGTATTCGCTCGGGACGCTCTGGATGCACCGATCGACTCAAGATGGTTGGTAAAAGTTCAAATGAACTCTATGAAGGCCTATTTATAGGAGAGCATTTGGCGGAAGATGGCCCACTTGCGTGACGCGACCGCTCCAAACTCCGAGGTGACCGTTGCGGTCGCAGAGGCTAGCAGAGGTCAACACGTGGCGCGAGGGAATGACAGCTGGCCGGTCGGTTTGGCGGCGGACGGTTGGACTTCTTCATCCCGTCCCGTTTTTCCCCGGGCGGTCAAAAAGGCCCAGGCTGGGGGGGCTCTTGGTAGGGAATACCCCGACCGACATGCCTTCGTCTTTTATTCTTGTTTATTTATGCAGGTTACAGGTCGGACTTTCTTAGAAGAACCCGGTCGGTTGCCGACCGGGCATCACCCGACCGATGTCCTCGAGTCCCGATCGATAGCCCTTAGGCGAGAGAGCCGAGAAGAGACACGTGGCAGCACTACGCGCTGACAGGCAGGGCTCCCGGGAGCAAGACACGTGGTTGCTACGTGGGTGACATGCCGAACGGCCGGACTTGTGTCTCCGGCCCAACAGCTATATATATATCCGCAGTTGCAACAGAGTAGGACGATCGATAGGCTATTCTCAGAGCATCCCGACCGCAGTCAGTCGGCCCTCGAAATAGCCATTGTAGATTGTATTTAGGTCCTTCACCCCGATCAATAAAAGAGTTTTACTTGCTTTGATTGGGTTTGTGTTATTTTATCTACCGCTTACGTGGGAATTAACACTATCAGTCATTAATCGCATGTCTGATCAACCTTAGAGTGATCGCTAAAACCATGTGTTAATGATCACAAATGTTTATCGATCCTTTAGTGTCATTCAATGATGTGAAATACATGTGTATGATAAACATTTGTAAACATAAATAATTATTTAGCTATTTCCATGAGTGAAACGTTTTTACGATTAACACATTCGCCTTATGCTAATAATTCATTTATGTGATTAAACCTTGAGTTATATGTAGTTCTCTTATAACATATATTCATGAATTGTTAGGGACAAACCGTATAATATATAAGTCATAAGTACGTACATGAACCCTACGGCAATAACTATCATATATGTAGTTGTGTACGGAGTATTATGTATATAAACAGTACGTACAATCGTACATACATAATTGATTTCAATAAGACATGACAATACACATTATATATATATATATATATATATATATATATATATATATATATATATATATATATAGAGAGAGAGAGAGAGAGAGATGCGAACTATTGTTATCTTGCGAATGTGTGCACTGCTTTAAGCCTTTCATGTTGGCTGATCGAGGGCCGTGATTGCATTTCTAATTTGGGTGCACGCAGGACTAGTGCATCGTGTACATGCTATCTGTTGGGCTGTAGAGGTGATAGGGGCATTTTAGTATTTTGCACTCCCCCACTTTACGCCTTGCGTGTGGGTTGTTTTTGTTTTTTCCCCTGCCGCTTATCTCTCTCGTGCGTACACCGTATTCTCAGTGGTGTCTCTCTTGAGGGTTGCGCGATTAGGGATGGCTAGGTCCAATGGCAATCGACGATCGAAGAGGGGTGCGTCCGGCTATCTATTCGCGCCGCCGACACTCTGCGGCTAGTCCCTTCAAGCGCTGGGCTGATGGCCGACCGGGGGGCCGATGCACCGGTTCTAGTATCGGCTCTGCGCATCTGGTCACTCAACGTGCACTAAGCGACGACCCAGAGACCCCGTGCACTGCCGCGCCATGGTGGCAAACAGTGAGGCAGATGCACTGCGGTGCATCACGCGTCCAACACCGGAAAAAAAATGAAAAGGGAACACACTCGAACAACGCTCGACTAACCCCAACCGTGAACACCTGAAACCAAGCACGGGATGGACGCCTCCTATCTATAATTCAAATCCAAGAAATATGTTATTCCCGTAATGCCCCAGGAGCAATTTGTTTGGCAGACTATAGTAAAGGAGTTGCTGATTAGGTAGGGGCCGTTGGATGACCGAGATCAATGCACCACATCAATTCACAAGTTCACAGGATAATGTTAGTGTGCACCAGAAAATCACCCTAGCCTCTCTCTCTATATATATATATATATATATATATATATATATATATATATGAACAGCGTACATATATAACATATATGTTTTTTTTTTTTTTTAGGAAAAAATATATGTTTGTTGATTGCATATGAAATCAAATGTTAATTAAAACATAAATTACGACAGTGACAAATTGATTCCAATTAACAAACCACAATAAATTAAATCTTTTAATGAAAAATCCTCAAATATCAAGAACCCCAATTTTAATAATTAATCAATTTACAAGTCATGCATTGTTTACAGTCGAAATGTAGATGATCAGATGAGAACTGCTGTGGCTATGGTTTTTGGAGTTAATCAGACTGAGAATATAGGGAAATATCTTGGGCTTCCTTTTAAGCATGGGCAGAAATAGGAAAGAAGTCTTCTCATTTATTGAAGCAACGGCTGGGAGGGTGGTGTAAGAAAATCCTTTCTAGAGCTGGAAAAGAGGTCTTATTGAAGAGTGTCGCACAATCACTGCCCACATACACCATGAGCATTTATTATTTGCCAGTTACTTTTTGTGAACATATTGAGCGGTAAATTAAATGAACAAGGAGGCGTGAGATGGCTGTCGTGGAATCGCATGACAATGCCAAAGTCTGAGGGTGGCCTGGGTTTTAAAAATTTGCACAATTTGAATGTCGCTCTTTTAGCCAAACAAGGTTGGCGGATGATGATTAATCCCATGTCGGTTGTTGCTCGTCTCTATCAAGCCCGATACTTTAATGGCAAATCTTTTCTTGAAGCTACTATTGGCACAAATCCAAGCTACTGTTGGATATCCTTATTAGCTGGGCAACCGATTTTGAAAGCAGGAAGCTATAGAAGGATTGGTGATGGCAGAACGACTGCAATCTGGTGTCAGCCGTGGCTTCCAGATAAAAACAATCATTTTATTCAAACGCCAAGTACAAGTGATGATGAAGGTGTTAAGGTTGAGACTCTGGTTGATCATAGCCGCTCTGAGTGGAAGGTTGATGCAGTTAGAAATCGTTTTATTTGCAGAGATGCAGAGCTAATCCTTTCGATCCCTGTATCAAGTGGTATACCGGATATGTGGTGCTGGCGAGGGGATATAAGGGGCTTATATTCAGTACGTAGTGGTTATCGTTGTGTGAAAGCGGTCAGCAAGTAAGTACCAATTTCTCGGCATGTAAGCAGTTATGGAATCTGAAAATTACACCAAAATTTTTGAACTTTGCTTGGCGCTGTGCTAGAATAATCCTTCCTGTACCGGTTCCAAAACTGTGAAATTACAAAAATAAAAAAATAAAAAAAAATATGCTTTTCAAACTGCCACCAGCTGTAATTTTAGTGGGATTTTAGGCTAATTTTTCAACTAAAATAATCAAAACAGGTATGTTAATAATTTTTTTTTTCTCTGGAAAGGTATGTTCATAATTTCTTAAAACTTTAAAACGAGATAAAAACTTCTACTGCATGCTTTACAAAACACTAATTTCTCAAAAAATTGATTAATTGAAATTTTGACATAAACAAACTGTTAAGAGATTAACTCATAAAATCTCTTACAACAATTAACTATTTAAAAAAAATTAAAAAACTTATTCAATCCCTCTATTTGTCTACTGGCCACTTCGCCAATCGCCAGTTGGCTTGGCGCAAGGCGTGCAGCAGGCAAGTTTTAAAAAATGGTGGTTTTAACTAAAATTTTAACTAAAATTTTTAAACAAGCTGATTGATCCAACGAACCTCTCTACCCTGGTATCTAGGGTTTCTCTATCTTGCTACCCTGGAATCTAGGGTTTTGCTATCTTTTGTGACTGACGAACATTGACGACCGGATTTGGAGTCTTGTTCGACGCCGGCATGGATATTCAGGACATTGTCGACAACACTGCCGATATTTCGCTGGAAGAAGAAGACCTTGGTGTGCGTTTTGAGGAAGAGCCGACGCGAGGAATTTATCGGACAGTAGCAAATCAGACCTGGTCGATAGTAGGGCATTTTTTAACTGACAGGCCGATCAAAAGTGAGATGATGAAGAGGGTGTTGGCGTCGGTGTGGCGTCCGTTGATGGGCATAGAGGTGGCGGATGTGCAGCCGAATCTCTACCTATTCACCTTCTTCGACGAAGCGGACAGACGGCGTGTTTTGGAGGAAGGGCCCTGGGCCTTCGAAAACGCATCACTGCTCTGTCAACCTTTGCATGGCGATGACAATCCAACACACGTGGTTTTAAACTCGATAGACTTATGGGTTCAAGTTTTTGATCTTCCGATTGGTTACCGTACTGAGAAGGTGTTGGAAAAGGTTGGGGACTTCGTTCGGATATACTTGCGGGTGGATGACCGAAATTTTACAAGACCGTGGTCTACGTTCTACAGAGTGAGGGTCAGGCATGATGTGGCTATGCCATTGAAGCGCCGCATGAAGATGATTCTTCGGGATGGTTCGTGGGTATGGGTAAACTTTAAATATGAGCGTTTACATATGTTTTGCTATTTTTGTGCGAAATTGGGACACACGAACAAGTTCTGTCTGGATGCGAGACGATCACCACTCATGCCCGAGCAGTATTTGTATGGACCGGCATTGAAAGCGGGGGGCACGAGTCCGGCCAAGGTGTTAGGGGATAGGTGGTTTACCTGGGGCAGGAGCGCCATCGTGAGATTGGGTATGGCGGGGCGCCGGGTGGAGAATTACGAGCAGTGGTGTCTGCCGGGGTCGCCGGTGAGGCGTCGCGTCGGGAAGCTGGGGGCAATCCGGGTGGCAGTGGCCTTCCAGTGGGGGTCTCGGGTGGTGGGGTAGGGGCAGAGTAGGGGGTTCGGGTAGACCCCAAACGACGTAGGGGGGCGGACGGTCGTGTGGTGGAGGTGGACGGAGGCATGCAGGTGGAATCATCTTCTTTTTTTGTTGTGGGACCTGGGGACCAGGCCCGCCGTTCCCAATGAGTACCTTATTTTGGAACTGCCGTGGCTTGGGCAATCCACGGACGGTTCGAGAAGTTGTGGACCTTGTGTCCAAAAGGAAGCCGGATTTTTTTTTTTTTTGATGGAGACGATGGTAGATGGTAGTCATGCTGAGAGGTTACGGGTTAAACTGGGTTTTGAGGGGTGTTTCAAGGTGGACAGTGATGGTCATAGGGGGGGATTATGTTTTTTATGGGCTAAAAACAACTATGCTAGCTTGATCAGTTTTACCGCTAATCACATTGACTTGGTGGTGTCGCTCCCGAGGAGGCCGCAATGGCGGCTCACTCGTTATTATGGCTATGCTCAAAGGAACAGGAGAAGGGCGTCATGGGACTACTTGAGGTCTCTTAGGGGGGCTTCTGAGTTACCTTGGGTGGTTCTGGGGGACTTTAATGATTTATTGGCCCAATCGAAGAAGAGGGGAAGATTGCCGCATCCGAATGGTTTGATTGAAGGTTTCAGTGAGGCCCTAGAGGATTGTGGTTTGTTGTGTCTTCCTATGATTGGTTATCCATTTACTTGGGAAAGGGGCAAGGGCACTGTGGACTAGGTGGAAGAGCGGCTTGACAGGGTGGTAGCTTGTATGGATTGGCTGGGATGTTATGATAGGGCGAGGTTGTACAATATTTGTACGGACTTGTCGGATCATTCGGCTCTTTTTCTGGATATTTATGGATCGGTGCATGCTACTAGGCCACGTAGTTTTCGCTTTGAGAATGCGTGGTTGTTGGATGAGGGGTGTAGGGGAGTGGTGGAGCAGGAGTGGGCCAGTTCACAGGGTTTGGATATGCAGGCTAGGCTTGTTCAGTGTGGTAAGGGCTTGAAAGCTTGGGGTGGGGATTGGCACCACAAGTTTGGTAAGCGGATTGGTGTGTTACGGAAGGAGATGGACAAGATGCGAGGTAGTCGCGATCCTGCATCGTTGGCTCGGTTTGCACAGCTAGACAGTTGCCTAAATTTAGCCCTATCTCAGGAGGAGGCTTTTTGGAAGCAGCGTGCTAAGCAGCACTGGCTGCGTGGGCAGATCGTACCAAGTTTTTTCATAAGTATGCGTCACACCGGAAGAAGAAGAATATTATTGAGAAGTTAAAAGATGACAATGGGGTATGACAGGAGGGTCAGGCTTTGGATTCTCTGGTTACTTCGTATTATAAGCAGATCTTTGCTTCAGGAGGTTCCCCAGGGACTTTCAGGGTGGATTCTATTCAGACACGTGTGACTGAAGCTCAGAATGCTCATCTATTGCGCCCCTTTGAGCCGGAGGAGGTGCGGGCTGCTTTATTTTCTATGGGCAAAGATAAATCCCCTGGTCCGGATGGCATGAATCCTGGTTTCTACCAAGCCTTCTGGGATGTTATCGGTAAGGATATCACTTCTTTTGTGCTTAATTGCCTATCCCAGTCATCTTTCCCTGATTGCTTGAATGATGCAAACATTGTCTTGATCCCTAAAAAATGTGTTCCTGAGCATGTTTCTGATTTACGCCCGATCGCTTTGTGCAATGTTATATATAAGATTATGGCTAAGATGTTAGCGAATCGTATGAAACCCCTGCTAGAGAGTATAATATCAGATTCACAAAGTGCGTTCCTTCCGGGTAGGTTGATCTCGGACAATATTCTGATTGTTTCTGAGGTTGGCCATTACTTGAGGAGGAAGCAGTTAGGCCAGGTAGGGTGGGCCGCGCTAAAACTTGATATGGCAAAGGCATATGATAGGATGGAGTGGTCTTTTGTGAATGATATTGTGGGTCTGGGTTTTGATGCTAAATGGATACAGTTGATTATGTTGAGTATTCAAACCATACGGTATAGGGTATTGGTGAATGGCAGGCCTACGGAGGAGATTGTGCCTACAAGGGGATTATGGTAGGGGGATCCCTTGTCACCCTATTTGTTCATAATCTGTGCAGAAGGACTATCTTTGCTTTTGCAGGACTCCCAAACAAAAGGTCTTATTCATGGATGTAGGGTGGCCCGGGGGGCACCACCGATCTCACATTTGTTTTTTGCAGATGACAGCTTGCTCTTCTTTAAAGTTAATCTGCAGGAAGCATTGGAAGTTAAAAGATGTTTGAGTGTTTATGAGTCTTTTTCTGGCCAAGCGGTGAATTTCCACAAATCAAGCATTTCATTCAGCCGAAATACACATGAGGAGATGCGGGAACTTGTTTCAGGGGTTTTGACGGTTTCTCAGGCGGAGGATTTTGGGAAGTACCTAGGGTTGCCTTCCGTTGTTGGCAGAAATAGGAGGGCGGTTTTTGCTTACATTGAGCAAAAGCTGAGACAGAGGTTTGGCTCGTGGAATAAGAGGCTACTAACTAAGGCAAGTAAGGAAGTTCTTTTGAAGAGTGTTGCACATGCTATGCCAACTTATACTATGAGTATTTATCTGCTTCCAATCACTTTATGTGTTTCTTTAGAGAGATTGATGAACAGGTACTGGTGGGGGAAGGGTGGTAATGACAGTAGCATACATTGGTTGGCCTGGGACAGGATGTGTAAATCGAAGAAGTATGGTGGAATGGGCTTTAAACGTTTACATGAGTTTAATCTAGCCCTATTGGCTAAGCAAGGGTGGCGGCTCCTTACAAATCCCACATCTTTAATGGCGCGTGTTTTTAAGGCAAGGTACTTCCCGACTACTTCTTTTTATGAGGCTGTTATGGGTGGTAACCCAAGCTATGTTTGGAGAAGCATTATGGCCAGCCAAGATTTGTTAAAGTCTGGATGCAGGCGCAGAATTGGAAATGGTACGTCTACGCAGGTTTGGACGACTCCTTGGCTTCCGGATCGCCAGAATCCTTATGTTGAAAATGATCAAGTACATAACGGCCACCCAATGTTAGTTTCGGATTTGATTGATGCCCACACGGGTAGCTGGAATCATGATTTTTTGCACCAGAATTTTAATTCATGGGATACAGGGCTGATTTTGAAATTGCCTGTGAGTATGGATTATGAGGATATATGGTATTGGGAAGGGGATATAAGGGGATGTTATTCGGTTAAAGATGGTTATAGAAGGTTGGGATTCTTGAATTCGAACCCTTCACCTGTATGGAATAATGTTTGGAAGCTGCAGGTTCCCCCCAAATGGAAGGTGTTCCTATGGAGAGCCCTTTTGAATATATTGCCCTCTCTTGATAATTTGATAAATAGGAGGGTCGATATAATTAATATTTGTCCGTCTTGTGGCTTAGTTGAGGAGTGTGTTATGCATATATTTTGCTCGTGCCCATATGCTATTAATGTTTGGCAACTTTCTCAGATTCAAATTCCCCTTTTTGCCAACATGAATTTTTTACAGTGGACGGAGGAATGGCTTGGCGGTGCAACAGGATATACACGTGAGCTACAAGGTAGAATTTGTGGCATTCTCCATAGCATTTGGGCTGCTAGGAACTCGGCAGTATGGGAGTATGTCTTGCCATTGCCGATTTCGCTTATGAGGCGACACTTGGCACAATGGTCTTCGTGGATGGATAGTCAGCAGAGCCATGTTGGCGATTACAGCAACCGAACCGTTTCAACACATGCACAAATTGTTACCACGGCGCCCTTGTTCCATTGTTATATTGACGCCGGTTTTCACAGCCCCCAACATACCGCGGCTTTTGATTTTGTAGTCTTGGATGGCGATTCCTCCTTTGTGGCAGCGGCTAATGGACCCTTGCCGTGTCCGTATGATCCCCTCTTAGCGGAAGCTATGGCAATGTGTGAAGCCCTCTCCTGGTTGAAGGATAACGGGTACTCAGGTGGCAGAATCTACACTGACTCAGCAGTTTTGGTTTCAAGTCTTAGTCATGCTAGTTTGTTTCGTAACTATTTTAGTTTCATTCTTTTATCTTGTAATCGGCTATTTAATGCTTTACCCGGATCTCAAGTTTTATTTGTTAATAGGGAGGCCAATCATGTGGCGCACTCCTTATCTAAGCATGTATCTGCTATAGCATGACGAACATTCTGGAGGGTTATACCTCCTTCGTTTATTGAGCCCTTTGTGGCTAATGCAATCTAATTCATTTGGCTTTCAAAAAAAAAAACTAAAATTTTAAAAAATAACATAAAATGTAAATAATAAAAAAAAGGATTTTAAATTTCAATTTTCACTCACATTAATAATTTTATTATAACACTAAAGTATCATTTAATATATACTACAATTTCATTTGTTAATATACGTTATTGCATGTGTTCCATTTTTTGGTTTGATTTTGAACACACACTAGTTAATTATAATAGAGATGAAGTATACTTTTAATTACACTTTATGTTCATCTGACAATTATGTTATTGTATGCGTTGTGTTTTTTAGTTTAATTTTCCGCACACAAGTTTCATTATAACAATATTAAAGTATCATTTTAATTCTACTTTGACAATATACGTTATTGGATTAGCTTTGTTTTTTAGTTTCATTTTTCACACAAACTAGTTTCATTTTAGTAATACTAAAGTACCATAACTCTACTACAGTTTCATTTAACAATCGTGTTGGACTAAAGTCCACATAATGATCTATGGATCGTGGTCCACTGTATAATAATTGATTGAACTGCATCTCCGGACTACTTCGCAACCCGCGGCAAATTATTCTGTGGACCAGGATCCATTTTGCAAGGTATATCCGAATTCAAAAATTCACAATTTGTGATAACTCTATATTGTATTCACAAATTTTCAAAATTTATATACACAATTTATATTCTAAAAATTAACAATTCAAATATTAAAAATTCCCAATTTAGGACATTGTATAACAACTGGCAAACAGGTACATGATGCGTCCATACAATTGACCTCTATCCTCTAAAGTCTTCCCTTCAATCATTTAACACCAAAAATCAATATCTCATAAAATATAATCCTTAATTTCTCGCCCTCATTTTTTATCTGATATCCATTTCTTTCCTCTTATTTTTCTACTTCAAGAAATCTGCAGTGTTCTTAAAGATATATATTGGATCTGAAATTCATTTCTCTGCCCATTCACTCTTAGATCAGAGGTGAGTCGTTCTTGAAATATTGTATTATTGTTAGTAAAGCTATTTCTTTCCTCACTTGTTTGCTTAGTTTTTTCTTTTAATTTGTACTCCGTATATATAACAATATATGTATGTAGTTGGTTCTGTAATGTCCATTAAATTAGTTTATGAATGGTTGGTTAGTGCGGATCTGACGATTCTACCCTTTCATTTTTTTTTATTTTTTTTTTTGAAGAGAGCTTTTCATCTTTATCTAATTTCGGGAAAATACAGGCAAATTATAATCTTAGCTTCCACGAGTTAGTTCTATCCATCAATTCAAAGTGTTCATCTCCAGATCAAAGCTTGTGCACACTTACAAAGGTTCGTAAGCTCTTGTTAGTCTGAACTTTAGTGAAGTTAATTATCACAAGATAAAGTATGCACACTATACTATAATGGGTAATTCTCGATTACTTCCCATAAAACACAATTTGCAATTATCTGTTACTGTATAAAGTTTCTCAATCTAAAGTAGCTTATTTTCTAAAGATACATTTATATTTCTTAAAAAGTCAAAACTTTAAAATTAATTTATATACTATCTGTGCCGATAGTCTTTATCTTTTCATCATGTCTTTTATCAAGTGCTTTGCCTCTCAAAATTTTATCACTTCCTTACTTTGTTCTTTTGAATATATTTCTAACCAACACAATACAACGTATTTGAGATTAGA
The DNA here is from genome assembly GCF_001879475.1 of Ipomoea nil. Lineage (NCBI taxonomy): Eukaryota > Viridiplantae > Streptophyta > Magnoliopsida > Solanales > Convolvulaceae > Ipomoea > Ipomoea nil. Next base: position 1,050,018 of record NW_017617306.1, read on the forward strand.
AAGATGCCAAGCATCTCTGATAAAGCTGTGGATTTCTAGAAGGAAGCAGAAACAATCATAAATCAGCTTATTTATGGGTCAAACGAAAGAGAAGTTGTTTTAATTACAGGCATGGGTGGATTGGGAAAGACAACTCTGGCTAGGAGAGTGTATGAAGAGAAAAATGTAGCCAACTACTTTGACAACCGTGCATGGTGTACAGTTTCTCAAGAATATGATTACATGGACTTGTTGAACAAAATATACAGTCAAGTATGTGGTAAGGAAATAGAGATTGGCAATGTCGCTCAAGAGCTTCGCAAAAGTTTGATGGGAAGGAGATACCTCATAGTGTTGGATGATATTTGGAGTGTTGAAGCATGTATAGAGTTAAATAGAGTTTTTCCCTCATGTGACAATGGAAGTAGAATTGTTTTAACAAGCAGAAAAGAAAGTGTGGTTTCTGATTCCAAACATATTTGTCGTCTTCCTTTCTTCACTATTGATGAGAGTTGGGAATTATTGCAAGTGAAGTTATTTAAAGGGAACGAATGTCCTAAAGAGCTTGAAAGTATTGGCATAGAAATATCTAAAAAGTGTGGGGGGCTACCGTTGGTAGTTGGGTTGGTAGCCGGGCTTCTGGGAGGAGTTGAAGAGAGTGAAAAAATGTGGCAAGAATTTTTTCTTACTTTAAACTCATGTGCTGAGTTTAGAGAGGGAATACAGAGCAATGATGTGATAAAACTTAGTTACCACCATTTATCATATAATTTGAAACATTGCTTACTTTACTTTGCAGCATTCCCAGAGGATGAAATAATTAAAGTTTCCTATCTAATAAAACTATGGATATCTGAAGGGTTCATAGGCATTAAGAAGGAGGAGAGAGTAGAAGACACGGCAGAGTATTGTTTGAACTATCTGGTTGGCAGTAACTTAGTAATGGTTTCTGAAAGGAAGTACGATGGTGGCATCTTATCATGCGTTGTTCATGATTTGGTACGTGATTTTTGCTTATCAGAAGTTAAAGAGGAAAATTTCTTGGACATAATTAAGATGGAAGATAAGTTGAATCTAACTCTAAAATTTACTCCACACCAAATATCTTTCCATAAATATGGTGATAATGAGATTTCTAATGAATTGGTACCATGGAATTCTTCTATCCACACACTTTTGGGTTACCCAAAGCTGAACAGAAGAGACAAGGGTGCAAAGGTTTATAATGGCTCATGGGTTGCCAAAAAATTTGAACATCTCACAATCTTGGATTTAGAGTTCATTCGTGCGGATAAAGTAATTTTATCTGAAATTAACTCACTAATTCATCTAAGATGCCTAGCTCTCTATCTAACGGGATGTGGTTCTGTCTCACCATTGGCACTGGAGAATCTTGAGGGTCTCACAACATTAAAGTTGACTTCGTACATTAATTTGCATTTGCCAAAATATTTTTGGAATATGAAAAGTTTGAGACATATGATTATCCACCACTATTATTGTGATTCATGCCCAATAGTAGCAACTCCATTTATTGAAACAATTTCTGGTTTAGAAGTCTTACAAACCTTAGATTTGAAAAGTTCTTTGAGTATAAGGGATGAGCATTTATTGAGGAAGCTTCCCCATCTCAAATATTTGAGCTGTCTGGTCTCGCCATCATCTTCATTTCCTGAAATTGACATTCTCCGTCATCTTGAATCCCTTTGGTTATACAATACTTGCAATGATGATCCACATAATCATGGGAATCCACATCTTCTTAATGATCTTAAACTCAACAAGTTTCCATCAAGTATTAAGGAAATATAAGTTTGGAGGGTATTACTCTTTCGGTGTCAGCAATTTCAATAATGGCACAACTCCCCATTCTTGAGGCTCTAATACTAGCGTGATGCAAGTTTGAGGAGGGTTTAGAATGGAATCTGGATGAGGAAACCCAATTCCACAAACTAAAATACCTCCAACTACACCATCTTGATATTAGAATTTAATTTGGAATATTTGCAGTGAAGAGTCTTTTCCTTGTCTTGAGCAAGTAATTTTGGATTATTGTGTGGAGTTATGGGAGGTGCCTTATAGATTGGCAGATATTTTAACATTGAAACTACTCAGTGTGCGTAGCTGCCATAATAGCACTCAAAGTTCAGCGAAGAAAATTGAGGAAGATGTACGAGACATAGGAAATGAGCAACTTAATGTGGAGATTATATCAAGTGAAATGTGCAGACTTAGAGTGTTTCTTAATTTCGCTCGGATTTAATACTAGCTAGATTACTAGTTGTTACTTTACCTATATATATATATATATATATATATATATATATATATATATATATATATATATTCGATGAAATTAATGGAAGAATCAATCAAATGCATTTCTACTTTTGATGTTGTGCGCGGGTCCTACTAAGTTTCTTTATTTGATTTTCATAATTATTGACAGGTAATCCAAGTACAGGGTGTGTAACGAAAAGAGTTTATCAACTTGGGGGATTGTCGGGATTGCAGGGCAGAGGTAACAATTAAGTAAAGAAGTTTGATATGTGAAGTGTGAACTACGTAATTACAACTTGTTATCACTTCTATATCATATTACTAGCCCATAAGAGTGAACTAATATCATCCATTCATCTAGGATGATAAAAAGTTAAAAATTAAATAAAAAAAATGTTGTAAAATTATCATAATTATGATGGTCCATTTAGAAAAATTTGGTAGTTCATCAATGGATAATTGATAGTACACTTAAGATCTATAATATTATATTACGGAGTATTAATTAAGATGCACTGTCAAACGTTTTCAAATGCACCATCGTCATTACAAAAAGGGGGCAACATTTTTTTTTTCTCATTTTTTAAATTAATTTTCAGCCCCTAATTATCTTAGATTTATGGATGGGATTAGTCTGCAAGTTTTCAGGAAACTAATCTGTTTATTATCACTTCTATATTTTGAACTGTTTGTATGTTGTTTAATTTTGTTTGCTACATATATTACGTATACAATCAAATCAGTTCTTGCTTTTTCATTTATTTTTTTTTTAAATAATTTTTTTTTTGAAGAACAGAACTCAATTTATTAAATCTGAAGCAAGAACATCAACAAGATAATGTGGTGGTACATCTAACCACTCACCAGGACCTGTCTCTGAAACGGCTTCCCTTGCAAGAGCATGGGATGCACGGTTCGTAGATCTCCTAGCATAACACAAGGTAATCCCCCCTATAGAAGAAGCTACCTGTATTACATCTTGTATCAGCAGACCAAACGCAGAACTAAAAGGTGCCGATTCCATAGCATGATAACATAGCTGCGAGTCGGTTTCAATATCCACCTCCCCCATGCCTGTATTCCGTATCCACAACACAGCCTCACGAAGACACAAAGCCTCCGCCTCCTCCACCATGTACTGCCCATCTACCCGCCTACTACATGCCGCCAAAAATAACCCAGCATCATCGCGGAGAACCCACCCTAACCCCATAACACCATGGTTACTATCCAATGCGGCATCTGTGTTCAATTTCATTCTTCCCGCAGCCGGCCTCACCCATACTGCCGTAACCATCTCTCCTGGCCTCCCTCCACTGCTGTTCACCACCTTCCAATTGTGCCAAAAGGTCAAAGTTTCATGCACTACAGTCTCCCTAACAAACGGCTTCCCCTTCCATACCGCATCGTTTCTACTACTCCACAAACCCCAGCACAGCATCACAAACTTAGCTTGCATTTCATCCCTCAACCCCGATAGGCAACCAAAAAACCAGTCCACAAACTCCCCATCGATATTCCTTGCTGGCGCAAACTGCATTGTTGTCCAGAGGGTAGCCGAGTGCATACATTCCCGAAACAAGTGTGTAACGGACTCGTCTACGGCGCCACACATATGACAAGTAACCATACAAGACACCCGCTTAGACAATAAATCATCTCGTGTTGGTAAAACGTTCGCAGCTAGCTGCCAGGCAAACAGGCGTACCTTTGGTGGCACATCCAAACTCCATAACTTATTCCAAGGCCTCCCCACATGCATCTCCCCAACTAGCAAACGATAGCATGACTTCACCGTGTAACACCCCTTCAAATCACGACTCCATACCCATGCATCACTTGGGCGTCGAATACTGACTGGAATATTGAGGATACACCTTGCGTCCCTCTCATCAAACACATCTATAACACAGTCCGTATCCCATCCCATGCCGTCATCTCTCAACAACGAACTAACCATTGAATGCTCTATCGTGGGGTGCAAAAGGGTACGCACATATGGATCCTCCGCAGTCACAAACCACGGGTGCGTCCCAATTACCGTACTCCTGCCATCTCCAACACTACGCCTTGCCCAACATCTCGCCTCCACTATCACACGCCATACATACGACGGATTGCTGCCAGTTTCTGCATCAAGAAAAGTCGTATTCGGAAAATAGCGGCTCTTAAACACTCGTGCCACAAAGGAGTCCGGGCGTGTTAAGAACCGCCAAGCTTGCTTACCCAGTAATGCAAGGTTCATATGTTTCAACCTCCTGAATCCCAACCCCCCTGCTGCTTTCGGCTCGCACAAAGCTGGCCATGATTTCCACCGCAGTCCCCTTCGATCACCAACCACTCCACTCCACTAATACTGATTAAAAATCCTCTCTATTTCAGCACATAGTGTATCAGGCAACAAGAACACTGACATAGCATAACATGGTAAGGCTTGCAAAACATTCTTGAGCAAGACTTCTCGCCCTGCTCGCGACAAAAACCTGGAGTTCCAGCCACGCACCTGACTCAAAATCTTATCCTTTACAAACCCCAAAATCGCCTTCTTATTCCAGCTCACCAAAGATGGCAAGCCAAGATACTTCCCTGTTGTATCACCCGCCTGTACTCCTAGGACACCTGTTACCATGCTCCTATAATTTTCATCAACATTAGAACTGAAACAGACTTGCGACTTATCATAATTCACAAGTTGGCCCGAAGCCTCTGCATACTGGTCTAGAATTTGTCTCATCACACCACACTCTTCCACACTTGCACGCATAAAAAGTAAGCAGTCGTCCGCAAACAAAAGATGCGAGATATGCGGCGCCCCCCACGCTATTGTTACCCCATGCAGCAACTCCCTTCTCACCCGATTATCGATCAAGGCACATTGTCGCAGGCCCCGCGTGGGTACAATCGATCCCAGTTGCTTCTGGTCATGTAAAATATGGTAATTGACACCACTCATCGTTTCCAGCAGTATGTTAACCCATTTATCACTGAACCCCATCTTTAGCATCACCGATCGCAGGAACCGCCATTCTACTCTGTCGTAGGCCTTGCTCATATCCACCTTCAGAGCTGCCACACCCAAACCGCCATGTGTCTTCCTCTTCAGATAATGGTGGGTTTCAAAAGCTAACAGTATGTTGTCCGTTATCAGCCTGCCCGGCACAAAAGCACTTTACGATTTACAAATAATCTTATCCAGCAACCGTTTGAGTCTGTTTGCACACACCTTGGCTGCAATTTTATATAGTACGTTACACAGGGCTATGGGACGCAAATCTTTCATTGTCTGGGGCATAGTTTTCTTTGGAATTAAAACAATCAAGGTGTCATTAGCTTTTTCTGGTAATCTCTAGGTCTCAATAAACCGACGGTAAAACAGCGTAACCTCACCTCCGACTGTTGGCCAAAAGTGTTGATAAAAGCCCGGACCGAACCCATCCGACCCTGGGGATTTATCTGGATGCATTGCAAAAACGGCCTTATGTACCTCCTCCATGCTTACCGGTCTCTCCAACAGCACATTATCCCCCCTTGTCACATGCGTGCCCACACAATCCACCACATCCTCATCACGGCCAGGTTGAGCCGTAAACAAATCCTTTTAATAGCTCAACATAACCTCGCCTATTTCGTCATCCCCATCAGTCCACGACCCATTCTCCTTCCTCAACTTCCTGACCCTGTTCCGCCGCCTCCTAGTCTTAACTGAATTGTGGAAGAACTTTGTATTCAAATCCCCATCCCTCCACCAATGCTCCTTGGCACGCTGTGATACCCCATATTTTCTGGGCACTATTCTTGTTACCCTAATTTTATTTTATTCTTTGAACTCCAAATCTAACCTAATATTTTTCTAAACTCCTATTATTTCTTAAGTCTTGTGGGTTCCTAATGTGGGTTCCTAATCCTATATATATATATGCCATAGCTAATATTTATTATACATATATACGTCCCTACAATACAAGCTAATCCTATATCTACTATACTAATAAGAGCCCAAGAGATTTAGGCCTATAATGGGTAGAAAAAATGACGGTCAAATTTTTTAATCAAATGAATTGCTCAGATTTTATTTTTTCCTTGAGATTTTCTAATTTATCCTTAATGAATATGATTATCTGTTAACTTTTCCGTTAAATATTACCTTTTCCGTTAATTTCTATTAGTTCACCGTTAACTACTCATTGATTTCAATAAGAAAGGTCTTAGGTTAGAACCACATCCCAATCAAAGTTGACATAATTAGTACTCTATTTTACTCTTATTAAATTATTAAAATAATAATTTAGTAGCGACAACAAAAAATAATACATATGCATTTCTTTAATTTAGAATTATGTGTCTACACTGCCTTTATTCAAAAAAAAAAAATCATTATCAATAAATTAAACAAGAGAAATAATTTCATTAGTTATATTGTCTTTATTTTCTCCAATATAAAAAATCTTTACGTTCAAAATTTAAATTCATCGATTATATTCGCTACATTGTCCCTACAATGTCTTTATTAAAAAAAATTTATTCATTATCAATAAATTAATTAAAAGAAATAATTTCATTAGTTATATTGTCTTTATTTTTCTCCAATGTAAAAATTCTTTATATTCAAATTCATCAATTGATTATATTCACTATATTGTCTATTATCTTTTTTGTTCACTATTTTTTAATTAAATATCAAATTTATAATACAAAATAATGCTATATATTTATTTACTAAGTATTTTATTAATACCATGAAAAAATTTAAAAATTTTAAATTAATAAAGCCAATTATATTAACTACTTGAGGGATTTGTTGACAAAGAGAGTATTCAAATCACACAACAAATTGAAGTGAGAAACTACATCGCGATGTCCTTGTTTGACAATCAGCAGTTAGCGGTTAGCGTTAGCGGATTTGACCAGCGAATTATATCAACAGTTGGTAAAAAGATATTTGAAAAAATTAACTGTTTAAATTAACATTTAAAATGACCTAAGGGTGTGCATATAATAATAATAATAATAATAATAATAATAATAATAATAATAATAATAATAATAATAATAATAATAATAATAATAATAATAATAATAATTTTTTTTTTAATAATAATTTTTTTAAAATATAAATGTGTTTTGGGGAAATAATTCTAAAAAAGTTAAGTGAAAATATTGTAAATTGCAATGTTTGAATTTTTAGTGGTTTGGAACAAATTGTTGCTTCAAACTGTTGAATAATCAAAACACTTTCTTTAGCATTTTTTCTAAAACAATATTAGTATATATTTAATATTTTATGCTTTAATTTTTATTTGCTCTCCCTTATGTCCCGTATTTGATTTCAACCATACCCAACAATTATTTTATTGACATTTATAATCAATATTGACTATATTATCTTGCATTTGTAAACTTAGAATTACCAATTTAAATACGCAAATTCAACATTCAATTATCTTTTTTTTTGAAAGGAGCATGTTGGGCGTTTATTCAAAATATGCTGAAATAGAGTCTGGTGGACCAGAGTCCGAATACATAATAACTGAATGCGTAAAAGCGGAAGATGCTAAAGTGTGTGCTAAATAATTATCTACTCTAGGAACATAACAAAGCGAAAAATAATCAAAAGTTAACATACTGGTCCTGCAACTATCAATAGCATAACCCAGGTATGATCGCGGCGATCGTGTCATAGATGATAGATATTGCTGCAAGGTCAAACAATCCGTGAAGAGCTCGATAGATCTTACCCCACGGCCCCTTAACCAAGATAGAACCTCCTTGCACGCAAAAGCTTCCGCCATGAGTGGTGAAAAACAGTCTATTATTGGTGCCGACATAGCTGAGATATAACCTCCTTGTCCGTTGAGAATAACTGCCCCAACTGCTGCTTTGTTTGTTTGATGGGAGTATGCCGCGTCGAAGTAACATTGTTGTCGCATGGGCAATTGAGTGGCGTGGAGGGCAGTAATTGGTGCCGTTGGCAGTGTGTAATGTGACACGTCAGTGGGAGGCATTTGGTGTTCTTCTACAATCACAGCAGCATGTTCGTGAACTCCCTCTTGCGGCACGGCAATGCGATTTCCAACAGCCGCGGTGGTGGGCGTCGTATTCGTGCATCCAGGGTGGGCAAGCTTCCATGCATGTACCGCCGAGGTTGTCATTGCTATTACTTTCCGAGGCCTGGGTAAGTATGCATCCCATACAACCCCATTTCTTGTTCGCCAAATATAATATAGAAGTGCCACTGCATAAATAATCTCATCATCATCTAAAATATTCAACAAATCATTAAACCAATCACTGAAAATATTTGTGACACTATTGGGGATTGGAATGTGGGATTGTGCCCAAATGTTCGCCGTATAGTCACATGTGATTAGAGAATGCACTATATCCTCATGAATGAGTCCACACATAGCACAAGTTGGATCAATATCAACTCTCTTCATAAGTAGATTATTCGTAGTGGGTAATATATCATTCAAAGTTCTCCATAAAAATGTTTTCCACTTTTGGGGGACTTTGAGCTTCCACAATTTTAACCATTTATCAAATCCACCAATGTGATTAGTGTAGTCACCAACTATTTTTCTGTATCCATCCTTGACTGAATATTCCCCTCTCGGGTCCCCATACCAATACCACAAGTCCTCATAATCTGGTGACACAGGTACCTTCAATATTCGCATCACATCTTCAGGTATAAAAATATCCTTGAGGATATCCTGATCCCAAGTTCCTGTTTGTTGGTCCATGAGCCCCATGACCACTGCTTGTGCCAGTTGGGGTGGTTTTTCTGTTTGTATTGTCGGTTGATTATCATCATGTAGCCATGGGTGATCCCATATTAGAGTTGATTCACCATCAACATTCAATTATCTAAGCATGAACAATTTTAATATAATCTTGTCTTAATATACTTTAAAATACTTATTTAAGAAAAACATTGGGCATTATCCCAATCGCGCAATGCGCGTAAAAAACTAGTAAATATATATAAGTTAATCCTATGTTAATTCTATATATATGTGTATGTTTACACGGCAATACTAGTGTATATATATATATATATATATATATATATATATATATATATATATATATATATATATTCCTAATCCTTTTATATTATTCCTAACTATATATATTCCTCAAAGTTACCTTAATTAACCCTAAACCTAATTTCACCTCTCTGTTCACTCTATTCCTCAGCCGTCCTTTCTTGTTCTTGCTTTCTCCCCATCTACAGCCTCAATCCTCTTTTGGAGAAAAACAAAATTTAGTATGGGAGTTTGAATATAATGATAAGGATAAGATGGAGATGATGATATACTGAAGGAAATAGGATGAAGAAGATGATAATGCTTCGACGGTAGAAGTAAGGTGACGATCGGTGCCGTATGATGATGGTGACGAACGACGATTCTCCGTCGGTGATGTTGGTTTGATGAAGAATACGACTGCTTTCATGGTATATTATTATTATATTACTATTGAGAATAGTAATTATAAGTTGGATGATGATTAGGAAATCATTATTGTGATTGATAATGATTAATGGAGTTGTTCAGGATATCAGAATGATTCGGCCAAGTTGTATAAGATTAATATTGATAATAAAAACAGTAATAATTATAATAATATTGTTAGGGTGATTGCAGGTTCCCTATCATGGTGATTAGAATTCTGTTATGTGTTGATAGGAAATTTGGCTTTGAGGTAAGACTTTATGTTCACTAAAATTATTATTTTTCCCCCAGTATTATATGTATTGATATTATATGTTATATTATATGATATATGCTATTAATGTGGACATGAGTGCATTTATCGATAATGGTACTATTGTGTGGTGATTCTCGAAATATCGAGAATGGGTTTTGACGTGTCGAACCTTCGTGTTGTGTAAATCTGGGGCTTGGAATTTTTAGTGTTATATGTGGTGGAATTTGTATTACATCCTTATTTTGGATTAAAAATTATGTTTTTGAGAAATTATTATATGTGGAGGAAATTGCAATTTGAGAAATTGTATTTTTGAGAAAATGTATTTGGAGAAAATTATATATTTTGGAGAAAATGAATTTTTGGAGAAGAGTATTTATCTGTGGAGAAATAATGAAATTTTGAGCAAATAATGTACTGTGTGGTGTTCAATGAATGTGAGTACTGTTCACTTGGACTAACTACTATTCATTGGGTTTGGAATCCCATGAGGGTGTATCACTTAGGTTATGATCCAGTTTCCAAATTATTTGAGTGGTAGTAGGTAGGAAAACCTGACTACTTGGATCATATACTACCCAGTGGCTTGGAATCCCTTGTGGGTGTGCACATAGGTTTTAGTCCAGATTCTAAAGGGAATTCGATGAGGTTTCTTAATTCTCCACTTATAAATATTAATTCTCTATGCAAGGAAAAATATAACTCCACATGTATTTTGAAAAAGTATAAAATTATATGAGTTTTTGAAAATATAAAATCCAAGCCATTATTTTACGGGGTGAAGTGAAACTTACTTAGCTTATGCTAATTTTTGTCTACACCCTATTTTTTTGCAAATTATTTTTACAGGTGAACATGGATAAAGGGATTCAAGATGAATTCAAGTTGAGAAGAAATTAAGAATAGACCTATTGGAGATTTATTATGTGAGAAGCTTTATGGTTGTATAGTATTATCCTTTCTTGTAATATAGAAGTTGGATTTGGGTTGAGTTTATTTGATGTTGTAAATCTTAGCCTTAGCGTTTGGGTATAGGGAAATACCTGAGCGTGGCGGTAACACCCTTTCTTTTGGTTAGTTAATGCTTCCGCTATGATTTTGTAAATTTGCAATTAAAAAAGAAATAAAAATTAAGGAAAATTTAGTATTGAAAATGGGGGTGTTACACACGCTGTCGCCAGTACATATGTTGCTGGTCAAGCAACACCAATAGCTCCCTCTCCACCTCATCGTACTCCTGAATGCCAGCCACATCTCTGCGCGGGCGTAGCACCTCCAGCAACTTTTTGCACCTATCAATCCGAAACTGAAAGCCTCTGTTATAGGACCGTCCCCATCTCCCAATATCCCGACCACACAACTCGATTCTCTGAAAGATATCTAGACCCACGGTCCTTCCCCAACTATGTTCCACAACCTCCCTGAACTCCTCTTCTTTTATCCACATATTATCATAGCAAAACCTCCTCCGCCGGGCTGGATGGGCTGCCACAATCGGGCTTAACATGATCGGTAAATGGTCACTATACGGACACGGAAGAGAAGCAGCTGTCGCCCCTTCATACAGCTCAAGCCACGACTCCGTCACAAGAAACCTATCAAGCTTCTCCTCCACCATGTTAGGCGTTCCCCGGGACCGTTGCCAAGTATACTGATACCCCGAGAACCCAAAATCTGTCAATCCGCAATCTTGAATAGCCTCGCGGAAGCCCGTCAATAACCAATCTAGATGTGGCACCCGGCCCCGTTTCTCCGTTTGATGTAGTATATCGTTAAAATCACCCATTAGTACCCATGGTAGGTTGCTAAGGGCTGCCAGTGCACGGAGGAAATTCCAAGACTCCCACCGCCGTTGCGTACTAGAGAAACCGTAATAACCAGTTAGCCTAAACTCTGGGCTATCCACGTCGAACACCACCCTTGCGTCAATATGATTCGACGAGTACCCCGTTATCTCCAAATCCACCGCACTGTCCCAAAGAATTGCCACACCCCCGCTGTGCACTTGTGCGTCAATAGCCAGCATACTATCAAACCCCAACCTTATTCGTATTGGTTCCATCTTCTGCTTCACTAAAAAAGTTTCCATTAAAAACACAATCTCCGGCCTCTTCGCCAGAACCTGAACTGCCGTTTGGTTAATAATTTTTTTTTAAAATTTGATATTTTATGTTTAATAATATAGTTTTAAAATATATAAATTTTATTCATTAATACTAAATTAAATATTGTAAAAAATGAAACAAGCAATTGCAATCATCCATTTTAGAACAATGATAGAAACATTCTTATTTCAATCTGTAATTTTGCATTTCCCCAGTTTAAGATGATTATTAGAGATAAGCAACTGGTGTATTGGACTGACGGATACGGAGACGTGAATTGTCAGTCAGATAGATTGATTGCAGATTAGTTTGTCGAGGAAAAACTGTAAACGCGAAAAACTTGAATTGTATATATTCAAAATTCAAAGTATCGGTTACAAGTAGTATGTATCAATAAAGAAGGGGTACAATCTCTGTATATGAGAAGTCTTCTGATTCTCTACTAGCGGTATGCCTATTAGAAGTGTGCCAAATTTGGAATATGCCAAATTGGAAGTGTGCCGAGTTCAGAGTATGCTGAACTTGAAGTAGTTCCTTGTCGGAAGTATGCCGAGTTGGAAGTATGCCTAGTTCGGGAGTATGCCGAACTGGAAGTATGCCGAGTTCGGGAATATGCCGAACTGGAAGTAGTTCCTTGCTGAAGGGCCTCCGGAGTTAGTAGCTTGTTCCTCAATGAAGGGCTAATATGCAGCTTGATCTTCAAAGAAGGGCTTCCGGTGTTCAAGTGGCGTGTTCCTCAGCGCGGTATACGCAGTACAACTGCGGGCGTGTTCCAGATGATATCCTGGCGAGATTTCGGCAGAGCTTCGGTATGCAGATTTCCAGAGCCCATTCTTTGGAAATCAAACCACTATTTATAGTGGTGATTGTGAGGGAAAATCTCCAACCAACTCTTAATTCCTAATTTAATTTAATTATTTTAATTAAATTAAGGAACGTATCGAGACACCATTGCGTCCAGGTTCATGATTTAATTAAATTTCCAAATAATATAAAATATTCAAATCCCTTAAAATTATATAATCCACATATAATTTTAGTGGGCCAAGACCAAGTCAAACCCGCTAATTATGCAATCCAATTGATTCAATAGCCTGGTCCAACTTATTAAATATTTCATCATCTCGGGCCGAACAATCCAACATCCAATTACATTTAATTAAGTAATTAAGCCAATTAAATATTTAATGGGCCATTTAATTGACCTGATTAAATTAATATCAGTCCAATTAACTCAATAAAGTAATTAATTTAGTAAGCAATTATCCACCACGATCCAACAATATTATTTAAATTTTCAATGCTTACAAATTGCCCCTTCGAGACTTGCTTGACGTGCCTTAAATGCAGAGGGAAGGTAATCTCGAAATTAACCGTAGTAGTCCAAGAGTCCATATTTGGGATGGCAGACTTGCAGACTATAATTTGACCATAAAATTCCTCAACTTATTCCCAGGCAACTGTCCAACCAAGAATGTACTTCAAAATTTGAAAGCATGCTTATAACTTTCGTCGAATTTTTTCTTTAATTTCGGCCAACATTAATAATCCATTTTCCAACTGTACTTTAATTACGTTCCATGTACATAGATTTTCAAAATGGAGTCAGCATCCCCTGTTAATCCAAAGTACTTCACAATTAAAAAAAAATAAAAATTGGTCCACAAAACTTGTGTTAATGGATTATACTCCTGTAAACCATATTAATCCTTTCTCCTATTCCACCACATAATTAACCGCAACATCATAAGCTGATAAGGATTAAGTAACAGAATTAGAGTCCCAACCCACTCAAAATCCTCATCCCATGACTATAAATAATGTAACTGTTAACCATTTTTCCCAAACCAAGAACAGAGCTGTAATTAATTTCACCGAGCTTCAATCTTCACTGTGACAAGGTAATCTTTCTTCTTGCAACTATCTATATTCTTGACTTTCTTTTGACAGGGGAAGAAGGAAGACGAGACATGTGAGGCATTGGGTAGAAAACACTGAAAATTGATTTTCTGAGGTGTATTTCACCATTGATTGAACTCACCGTCGACTGGAAATTGATTCTTTCCGGAATGGTTTGGTTTCGCGCCGTTAGCCCTTTGGGGATGAAAGCTGCCGTGTAATCATCGGCCACGCGCTCCGGCACGTTGCCGTTGCCGCCGTATGGTCGACGGAGGGTGTTTCTCCGGCGCCCCTCCATTCTTATTGCACTCGGCAATGAAGGAAACGGAATCACGCTGGTGATCTCGTATCGCATTGGACGTCTGCTGTCACAAGGTTGGATGTCACCGAGCGCGTGCTCCGGCACGTTGCTATCATCGACGAGCTCGTCGAAGGAGGATGCGCATGGTTGTCGACAATGACGCCATTTGGAGAGGAAAGCTATTGGATAGTCACCGTGCTCCGGCGAGTTGCCGTCGGTTCATCGACAGGGAAGATGGAACCACTCCCGGCGTTTCTATTGTCACAAACATTGGACCGGAGCTTCATAGGAATTGATTTCCTGGGTTCACGCCATCGGCCGCCGGCCACCATCACGGGGGACAGAGAGTTGCTGGAACGTCGCCGGACACATGCTCCGGTAGACCACCTCTCGGTACCTTTGAACATGCAGCGGCGAGGCTCTTCACAGAAGAGTGTTGCGTGAATTCTTTGGCTAAAGTCACTCCTCACAGTTTATAACCATGGAACGCTTTCAAATTTTCAACCTGACAAAACCATGTGCTTTCGTCCTCTTTTCCACATGTCGATTGGGAGGTTTTTTTTTCCTTCGTGTGTCAGTGTATAACGTGTGATTGCCACATCTGTTTGTGCGTGTATATATATGTTTAATGCTTCTGCTTTATCACTTTGCATGCAATTTGTGAATATGCTCCGTGCTTGCCAGCATATATGCATATAATATATATAATCCTTGTTTCTTGTGCATGTATACATATTATATACGTGGCCTGCTAGCTTTGCATGTAGTGTGAATGTATATATATATTACTCCACTTTGTTTGCTTTGTGATGTATGCACCCCACTATTTGTGTTATTGTGTATATATAATACACTTAACCCATGTGGGCCACTGGTGTATGATCCATATGCTTGAGTGCATGACCCATAATCCATATTTCGGCTCCCACTTACATATTATATATACGTATATAATATATTATATATATAATATATGGCGGAGATGGGACTCAATCATACCACACGATGCATACGAAAATTTTCCTTGCAAACAAATCTTTCTCCTTTGAGTGGAGAACTAAATTTTTGATACCGAAACTTAGCTCTCAAAGATATGGGATTTGCAATTCGGCCTACGCAATGTGAAATATTTAGACATGTTCTCGACTTGGGAGATGGATACTTAAAGGTGGAGTTTCGTGTAATTAGTACCCTCGCTTTTAAGAATGAATTCAATTTCATCCAGGGATACTCGGAACAGACTGAGGCCGTATTCTGTATGTATCATGACCTTTTGGAGGCCACCATGAGGCAGTTTTCACTTGTGTCAGAGGGTCTTGAAAGATATGAGGCAATTTCGACTCATGCCAAGGAGTATCGAAAAGATATGAGACAGTTTCGACTCGTGCCAAGGAGTATCGAAAAGATATGAGGCAGTTTCGACTCGTGCCAAGGAGTATCGAAAAGATATGAGGCAGTTTCGACTCGTGCCAAGGATTATCCTTTAGCTTCTTTCCTTTAAAATTGTAGCTTCTTTCCTTTAAGATTTCATGAAGGGTTTGCCCCTATGGCTGTGATTATGACACTTCTATCGCTTCTGAGGCGAATTCAGTCTCAAATGCCAAGGTAAAAGTCTCTCTCATTTAAGGGTTGACTCTGTTGACTCCAAAAGATGGGGAGAGCTTGAATGAGGCCAAGAGAAACTTGGAGGCATGTAAACATGACATGCTTACCTTTAAGCTTTTCATCGACTGATGTTATTTTTCCTTTAGTCGTTTTTCTTTTTGGTTGCAAGACTGTTGTTGTTTCTTTCCTCAACTCTTGATAATTGAGTGCTTCTCATTGTCTTTTAGCAATAACTTGTACATCTTTGCTTTGACCCATTGAATGATTGTCTTGATAAACCACTCTTGCGACATGAATTGGACTTGTTTCTGTTATGACTGAACTTAGATAATTTGATTTCTAAGCTGCCTACGTACTCCTATGAAGGAGATCAAGTCAAACGTAGTTCAAATGATTTTTTTTTTATAAAGTAGAGCCGTTCACAATTTAGACTCATGTGGGCCAGGAGCGTCTATGATTTGGGCCCACCCATAAACAAAGCGAGATGCATTAGCAGTTTATCCACGTGCTGCATTTTTTGTGGATGAGTCATTCATCCTATCTTCATGACTTGTGTTGACACCCCAAGTTTAAGGGTGGTAAAGCTTTAGGAACCTTCCATTAATTGGACCGATCTTCAAACCATCTTCACTAATCAGCTTGTAAGCCCCACCGGTGTAAACTTCCAAGACCACGTAGGGACCATCCCACCTTGAAGTGAACTTGTGACCGGTTTTTCTCGTGACGATGATGGGCCTGCGAACAGCTAGGACTTTGTCCCCAATTTGAAAGGAACGGGTCCTTACCCTTTTGTTAAAAGCTCTAGACATGCGAGCTTAATAGCACTCCAAGCTTTGTTGCGCTTGTAAACGGTTTTCATCCAAGGCTTCTAACTCAGCCAAGCGTAACTTAGCATTCTCTTCATCAGTAAGACCCTCCTATATAGCCAACCTTAAGGAAGGTATTTGACGCTCTAGAGGCAAGACCGCTTCTACACCATACACCAAAGAGTATGGAGTGCTTTGAGTAGGTGTGCGGTATGTGGTTCTATACGCCCACAAAGCTTCTTCCATTCTGTCATGCCAGTCTCTTTTTGATTTTGAGACCACATTCTTCAACAAATTGCATAGGGTCTTATTAAATGCTTCGGCAAGCCCATTTGCAGTTGCACAGTAAGCTGATGAGTTTCGCTGCTTAAAGTCAAAAAGCTTGCAGATCTTGTCCATCAACTTGTTGTCAAAGGGCTTCCCGTTATCTGTTAAGATATATCGCGGGAGAAAGTCTGCAACATTTTCTTTCTTCACCTCCTTCAATGCCACGGCTTCAGCCCACTTTGAAAAGTAGTCGGTGGCAGCTAGTATGTATGCGTGCCCTACAGATGACTTAGGCGTAATTGGGCCAACCACATCAAGTCCCCAAGCATCGAATGGCCAAGATGCAACTGTTGGGTGTAGATGTTCTGGTGGCTGATGGATAAAGTTTGCATGATATTGACAAGCTTGACATCTTCGAGCATAGTCTATGCAATCCTTTACCATTGTAGGCCAATAATAGCCCATTCGCTTAATGTGGAAGTGTAACTTGGGACCGGATTGATGTGCACCGCAAACCCCAGAATGAGCTTATTGCATAGCTTGTAAAGCTTCCTCTTCCCCTAGGCATCGGAGAAAGACTCCCCTGAATGAACGACGATACAACGTCTCTTTATAGTAGATGAAGCGAGAAGCTCGACGCTTTATATCCACCCTCTTACGTGGATCTTCGGGTAACTTTCCATCAGCGAGGTTGTCAATTAGAGATTGGCTCCAGTCGTCTTTGCCAATATCATACACTGAGGTAGTAGGGAGTTCAACAGTTTCATCAACTGAGCCGTCTTCATTGAAGATTGGTGGAACAACCCACTTTTGACATACCCGCACTCGGGCTGCAAGATAAGTAATAGTTGAAGCCAATGCGGCTAAGGCTTCAGCCTGCTTGTTTTCTTTCCTCGGTACATGTTCAATTGTGACGTCCCCTAACCATTGCATGAGTACCTTTGCATAGTTGTTATATGGGACTAACTCCGCCTTTTTCACTGCATATAGACCCAACACTTGGTTTATGATCAACTTTGAATCTCCATAAATGTTAATCCTCAGTTGTTTCATGTCAGTCGCTATCTCGAGCCCAAGTATCGATGCTTGGTACTCAGCAACATTGTTTGAACAAGTTTCCATCAAGGTGAATGAATACGGCAACACCTCGCCTTCTGGAGTGACGAAGATAAATGCAGCTCCTGCCCTTTCTCTATGCGAAGCTCCATCAAAGTACATCTTCCATGGGGGTAGGATTTCAATGATAAGAACATCTTCATCAGGCAAATCATCAGACAACTCCCATTCAGCAGGTATTGGGTGATCTGCGAGGAAATCAGCTAAGGCTTGCCCCTTGACAGACTTCTGCGACACATAGATGATTTCAAACTGTTGAAACAATAAGTACCACCTTGCAAGATGGTCAGAGAGCACGACCTTCGCCATAACATACTTCACCGGGTTCGCTTTGGAAACAAGCCGGATGGTATGAGCCTCAAAGTAGTGCTTAAGTTTTTTTATGGCGAACACAAGTGCCAAACATAGCTTTTCAATTGAGGAGTACTTTAACTCGTTCGGGGCCATCGTTCTACTAAGATAGTAGAGAGCATTCTCCTTTCCCTTGTCGTTTTCCTGAGCAAGCAAGGCGCCCACAGAACAATCCTGGGCGGAGATATAAAGGATCAGCGGGCGACCGTGAACAGGAGCAGTTAACACGGGTGGCTTCATCAAGTATGACTTGATACTCTCAAATGCGTTCTTGCATGCCTCATCCCAGCCTCAATAAGCTTATTAACTTCTGTTTCAATCAAGGGAATGAGCTCAGGGCGGAAACGTCGTTGAGCTTGCTTAACCGGGCGACACCCCTTCTTCACTGCTAAGCGGTGCACAGCTACCTTTGGATCTAACCCTGGCGTCTCCTTGTTTGTCCATGCAAAGACATCAATATATTCTTTCAGCAATGTGACATAGATTTCTTCATCTTCATCAGATAGGAGTGCGCTAATGAAGATAGGACGAGGATTTTCAGGAGTTCCCAGATCAACTTCTTTTAATTCATCCACCGCGGCTCGTACACCTTCTTCTAACTCATGGGGTGCATCTTCTGCATCTTCCCCCTCAATCGGGGTTTCATCACATAAAGTGATATGGAATGACGATGCCACCTCTTCCTGAGTAGTTGGCGGTATGTCATCACTTGAGCCTACGCTTTCCTCATTCTCTTCTTTATGTACACGAGTGTGTACAATGGTCTTCAGTTGGACTTTCAACACTTCACCACATGAAACATGAACATATGTTTCTCGTCTCATCCGAGAAGGAATCATGCTTCTAAGCCTTTCCGGAGGCTCCACTTCAGCAGGAACATTGGCACTGCCTTTAACAACTTGGATAGCCCCAAGTCGATCATGCATTGACTTTCTCTTTAAGGCTTTAGGACTTGACCCTAGTCTATCAAAGACTGAGCGTCGAGAGTCTGCCTTACCAATTCGGTCGAAGACTGACTTCTTTTTGTCTTGCCCATTATCATTGGTAGGAGTGAGTTTTGGGTCATACTCGCTTCCCACCGCGGAGATAAAATTACTTGCAGCCCTGTTTATAAGAATTCGCACTGGTTTAGGGGGGACATAGCCCAACCCTTTGCGCGTTTGAGGTTTTTCGTAACTTGCCTTGCCTTTACCGCCGGCTTCTGGGATAAGCTTTCCCAACTTCTGTGGCTCGTTGGGGTTATAGCCAGCCTTGGCTAGAAGCTTATAAGCGTTAGGGTCGAAACCCTCGGTACGCTTGGCGGGGAATATTTGGCCCACTTTATCACCACCCTTCTCTTCAGATGATTTTGCTGCATTTGCTTTGAGTATATCAATCCTTGCAAGCGGGAAGATGAGTTTCGTGTTGTGCTGATCTCCCTCTACAACTTGTTTTCCGTTTGACTTTGATTAGGAAGGTGGATCGTCATTGCTTTCCTCAATATCTTCAACAATAACTTGCCTTTTAATGTAGAACTTTGCGTCTGCAAAGTAAGACTCAGCCTCTGTGAAAGGGCTTTCATCGGCGACAACCTTTTCAACTACGCCGTTCCTTTCAAACATGAAGCATTGATGCCAAGGAGAGGGTACCACCCCATTTTCATGTATCCACGGCCTTCCAAGTAACAAGTTATAAGATGTCCTTGCATCTATGACATGGCAGAGGACACCTGAACTCAGGCTTCCAATTCTTAAGTCAAGTCTGATGATGCCGATTGCTCTTTGCCCTCCTTGGTTGAAGCCTTGTATCATTAGACGACTTTGGGCAAGCTCATCTGTAGATATACCAAGGTCCTTCACAGTTCGGAGGGATAGGATGTTGACAGCTGAGCCTTGATCAACCATAATTCTCTTGAGCTTTTGCCCACGGGTATAGCCTTCAACAAATAGTGGGCGATTGTGTGGCGTGCCTCCAAGTAACAAGTCTTCATCCTTGAAGGTAATTTCCGTGGAGTAGGAAGTAGCCTTATGCATTAACACTTCCTAATCCTCGGTGTGTTTAGGAGATGAACATTCACCTCCATCTTCTGGCTTGTCATTTGTATTTAGGCAGGAGCTAGCAGTGTCTACCCCTTGAAGATTAAATCCTTTTGGCATATATTGAGCCAAAGGAACTGGTGCTCGTGGTTGCTTGACATGCCCCTTCGTCTTTGGTCTGCGGGCATGGCCACTTGTTGAGGTTTTCTCAATCCAACTTTTCACTATGTGCTTTTGATGCTTCACAGGCTCAACTTTCTTCTTTCTATGAGTGACAATCACCCATTTTCCTTCGGATGTGTTATCATTCTGTCGTGGTTCTGAACTTTGACCGACAGCGTGCTTAACAATGAAGGGGAGTGGACGCTTCCGTTGTTTCCCATCTTCCTTTTCAGTACACAGCGGAGCGAACCGTCCGAGTGTAATCGAGATTTGATTTGAGCTCGCTTTGGCATTGGCAAGCTCAATTTTCCCATCCCTGGCCAGTGCCATTACTTTATCTTTGAAGATAAAACACTTCTCAATCGGATGACCAAGAAGACGATGATACTTGCAATAGTGTGGATCATCCACCCTTGAAGCTTCCTCAGGACGTTTCATTTCTGGCAACTCAATGAGTCTAAGTTTGAGTAGCTCATCAAACATAGGACATACATCGGAATCCATGAAAGGATAAGTCTTCTCCTGCCTTTCTTCAATTGTCGGCCTTCTACCACCCCTTGACGGGCGAGAAAATGATCTTGGCCTAGGCCTTTCAGTTGCCTTAGTAAAAACTGTCATAGGAGTAACCTTCACATTCAACACCTCTTTCTTTTCTTGCTTTGGAAATGGTTTGTTCCACTTTTTAACGTCTTGTTTTCCAGGTGCATTGGAGGAGCTAGGCAAGTTCAATATGTTGAGCCCTCCGCTGGTTTCGATGCTCAACTCCATGTCGTGAGCATGACTGGACAACTCTTCAAAGGTCTTTGGCTTAATCCCTTGCAAGATATAGGAGAGTTCAAAGTGCATGCCTTGGATGCACATCTCAATTGCAGAACTCTGGGATATTCTTTCTTTGCAATTCAAGTATAGTTCCCTCCACCTTTCGATGTAGGCACCGGCGCGTCCACCCTTCCATTGGCGAGTAGTGGTGAGTTCCAAGAAGCTGACTGTTCTCCTCGTGCTATAGAAACGGGTTAGGAACTCACGTTCCATATCATGCCAGCTATCAATGCAGCCGGGTTCGAGGTCGGTGTACCAATCAAACGCACTTCCCTTTAATGAACGGACAAACTGCTTTACCAACAGATCTCCATAAGTCCCGGCATCATTGCATGTCTCCACAAAGTGGGCAATGTGCTGTCGAGGATTTCCTTTACCATCGAACTGCTGAAACTTAGGAGGTTGATAATCGTATGGCATTTTCAACTCCTCAATTCTTTGTGTGTAGGGCTTATCATAGGAATATGAAGGTTGGCCTTCATCCAACTTGCCTTTGATGGCCCCCATTATGTAGTCCTTCAACTGATCCACCGGTATCATGTCTTCAGTGACTGGTATAGATTTCTCAGTTGCAGGTAAGTGGGAAGCAGCTTCTCCTGCCGCATGGCTAACAGGAGGTGGTGGTGATTGCTGACCAACCTCTTCTTTCCCTTCGGGTTTCTTTCCTAGAGCACGACTTCCTTGCTCCTCCATGATGCTTCCTACCCTATTATCGAGGGTGTTAAGCCGTTTCTCTTGATTTTGGAGGGCGACAGCCATTCCTTCCAGAGACTTAGCAATTCTAGCTAATTGCTCCTCCACAGACTTTGTGTTTGTCGCCATGGCCGGCATGACGTTGTAGACATGCGACCACTCAGGTGCAGCCTTTCATAATGGGTGTGGCGGAGTTACGGGGGAAGTACTCCCGCTACTGGCGTTCCCTTGCATAGAAGTTGGACTACCACTATCGGTAGCTCCCTTGGGAGAGTGTGGACTTCCAGCAAAAGCAATTGCCTTTGAGGCAGCAGGGGCCTTGTCAAGCCTTCGAACCACCCATCGTGCCATGGACTGAGGTTCAGGCACTTGGACCCCCAAATCTTTTGCGCGGTTCCTTGTCAGCGGACCTTGCGTTTTCTAGGTAGTGCCAGAGCTAGCTACAGGCGTAGACCTGGACTTGGTAGCTTAGGCATAGGTCCTCCTGAACATGGGATTGTTCGATGCCATTTGATGCGCAAGTAGAGGTACAGTAGTAGTAGAGAGATGAGAGGCAGCGTTGTCCCACTGGGCGTGCCAAAATATGTAAACGCGAAAAACTTGAATTGTATATATTCAAAATTCAAAGTATCGGTTACAAGTAGTATGTATCAATCAAGTAGGGGTACAATCTCTGTATATGAGAGGTCCTCTGATTCTCTACTAGCGGTATATTAGAAGTGTGCCAAATTTGGAATATGCCAAATTGGAAGTGTGTCGAGTTCAGAGTATGCTGAACTTGAAGTAGTTCATTGTCGGAAGTATGCCGAGCTGGAAGTATGCCGAGTTGGAAGTATGCCGAGTTCGGGAGTATGCCGAACTGGAAGTAGTTGCTTGCTGAAGGGCCTCCGGAGTTAGTAGCTTGTTCCTCAATGAAGGGCTAATATGCAGCTTAATCTTCAAAGAAGGGCTTCCGGTGTTCAAGTGGCGTGTTCCTCAGCGAGGTATACGCAGTACAACTGCGGGCGTGTTCCAGATGATATCCTGGCGAGATTTCGGCAGAGCTTCGGTATGCAGATTTCCAGAGCCCATTCTTTGGAAATGAAACCACTATTTATAGTGATGAGTGTGAGGGAAAATCTCCAACCAACTCTTAATTCCTAATTTAATTTAATTATTTTAATTAAATTAAGGAACGTATCGAGACACCATTGCGTCCAGGTTCATGATTTCATTAAATTTCCAAAAATATAAAATATTCAAATCCCTCAAAATTATATAATCCACATATAATTTTAGTGGGCCAAGACCAAGTCAAACCCGCTAATTATGCAATCCAATTGATTCAATAGCCTGGTCCAACTTGATTAAATATTTCATCATCTCGGACCGAACAATGCAACATCCAATTATATTTAATTAAGTAATTAAGCCAATTAAATATTTAATGGGCCATTTAATTAACCCGATTAACTAAATATCAGTCCAATTAACTCAATTAAAGTAATTAATTTAGTAAGCAATTATCCACCACGGTCCAACAATATTATTTAAATTTTCAATGCTTACAAAAACTAAAGCATATAATAAAACAACACATACGATGTTTACCCAGTTTGATACGATGTGTATCTACATCTGGGGGACGATCACCGAGGCGTTCAATCCACTAACTCATAATCCAATGTACAAAGGTAGAAAAACAAGAATCTCACCCAAGTGCCCCACACAAGGTACGTACCCAGTCTACAAAGGTTTAGTGGATTGTTGAAGACGGAGAGCCACGCATGCAGAAGTCCAACGAAATCCCTTCGATTGGAGAGCTAACTCTGATGCAGTCCGCTTCAATGACGCAGTCCCACGTTGTTCCCACAACTGAGTGATCTTCGCGTCCTGTCGTTTAAGCAACGATAGTTCTTCCCAAGTTCTTCATCATAATCACCAAGAACATATAATCTTGAGAAGAGGCATGATAATCAAAGATATGATCCTCTGTATAGCAGGGAGTGTTTTTTGTCTTCTTAAAATCGTAACCCTAATTCATGACCGAATGAGGGTACTTATATTTTCACACTCTCCAAAAATATCTTTGATTGTAGATGGTAGGACAATTTGCGAAGAATGTAATCTTAAAGATTCGGTCCATACCTTCCAAAACAGATCCGCTGATTCTCCTTTCCAAAACTGTCTTCTCAAACCGCGTTCAGCATTTTTGGAAACATCTTCCTTTATCAGTTCTTCAGTCTCAGTGCATCTGTTGATGAACCTGATCAATCAGTCCTCTGTAGCAATAAACAGACACCAAACCCTATCTTAATTTGCCATAATAATATTGCCAATTATATATTGGGGGTTTTTTGGAGAAAATAAAAACACTAACACAATCATTTTAGCATAATTTTCTAGCTTTATATTTATACGGTAAAAAATTAAATTAAAGCACATTGATCACTATTATATTCTTTAACTTCTTTTATAAACTTTAGGCATTTTTAATCAATTTAATAAAATATTGAGTAGTCACCTTTGATTGGGACTAATTAATAGGTATGATCACGATTCGAACCGAATTATGCACGGTTGAAACTGAACCAGAATCGTAATTCCAGTTCTGATTTCAGTTTCAAATAATTTGGAACCAGTTCCGATTCCAAAACCGAAATATATATGCATATATACATACATAAATTATGGTGGTAGTTGAAAAGCCAAAGCCGCAAAAGCCTGCGGCTTTGGCTTTTCAAAAGAATTCTTGACCAGCAGGCCACTGGCGTAGGTAGGCCAGTGGCCTACGGGCCAATAGCAAATAGCATGGCCATATTGGCCAAAAACTAAAAACATAGGTTTTTTTTTTTTTTTTTTTTTTTTTTTTTTTTTTTCTTGTAAAAGCATATTAGAATCGCTGGTTCGAACCGGAACAGCCAGTTCAAGAACATGAATTGAAATCTTTATAAAAGGTTCCGGTTTCGATTCGTCCGTTTCTGAAATCGAAACTGGAACTGGAACCGTGGTCATACACTCATACCTACTAATTAAACAAGGGTAGCTAGTATGGGTCAAATTATCATACAGTACATGAACTTCTTTTAAGTACGTACTTTGACCAATACTATTACTAGCCAGGCTTGTTTGCAAATTGCTTTAAATATTGCATCTAGATCTACATTTTGTGCATGGAGTCCTATTAAAACCTCTTGTTTGGTTAACAGAAATGGATAACTGGAGAGCAAAGCGTCAAAGAAATAAATAATTCTGCACTCCACTATTAAAATATGACAAAAATTTGTGTGAAACCGTCTCACAAATCTTTGTCCGTGAAACGGATCATATCAAGATGAAATGTCGTACTATTAAAACCTCTTGTTTGGGCAACAGAAATGGCAGAGTGGAGGGCAACCGAAATGGCTAAGGGGTGTCAAAGAAATAAACAACTCCACACTCCACTATTAAAATATTGGGGTTGGTCAGTTGTTCTAACTTTTTTTCTTCTTTTGTTTTTTATTCCAGTTGTGTGTAGAATTATTGAATGACCGAAATATTTCAATATCAAGTATCTAAATAGTTAGTAATTTAAATATCTCTATACCATCTTGTATTGAACATCTTTCTTCAATTCTTTGATATAAATTTCAATTGTTTACCTTCAAAAAATTCTCTTTCAAATAAAAATACAATAAAAAATCAAATTTATATTTATATATGTTTTAGTGAACTTAGAGGCCAAGAGTTTCCTTATGATTCGATACCATGGATCATGGATTGCAAAAAAATTTAGAACATCTCATAATCATAATTTTAAAGTGAAATAATGTTCAAATTGGCCACTGAACGTAACCTGAAAATGCAATTAGGTCACTGAACTAAAAAAAAGTGTAATTAGACCACTGAACAATTCAAAAAGTGCAATTAGGCCACTGAATTCTCCAAATGTATGCAATTTCACCGGATAGCAGGTTACCATCAATTTTAGCAGGTTACTTGCTTACGTGGCAGCTGAGTTGGCATTTTTAATAATTTTTAAATAAACTTTAATAAATTTTAATAATTAATTTTAGAGGAAATTACACTTTTGGTCCTGTGACTATTATGGTCTTGTTAATTTGAGTACTTGACTTTAAAAACTATCAATTTAGTCCCGTAACTATACAATTTTTAACACATTTGGTCCTCCCGACCAAATCGCTGGCCAAATGTTGCCGGAAAAATATAAACTATTTTTAATTATTTAATCATGAGGGCAAATTAGTCCTTTCATGCTCTTCTTCTTCCTCCCCTTCCCTTCCCTTCTTCTCCGTTCTTCTTCTTCCTTCTTGCAGCGACGGCCGGAAAAAGCAAAAAAAGAGGAAATTGCACCGCCTTCACCGCCGCCACTTCGGTATTTAAACTTTATGATCATTGTTATCTCTGATCTGTCCATCCCTTTTCCGCACACTTTTTCTTTCGGCCTGCTATTTCCTCATGAGATTCATGTCTCTGAAGAAAGTTTGGCTGGCAAACAACAAGTTTTAAGGCAGGATTCCGGGGTCGTTTGGAAAGCTGCCAAATTTGATTGAACTTCACCTTGAAGGGAATGAAATCTCCGGCGAAATCCCCACCCTGGCTCAGAAACCCCTGGTTAACCTCGACATGTCTAATAATAAACTCCAGGGAGAACAAAAAACTGTTCAGTGGTTTAAAGAGAGAATGACAAATGAATAAATTGTATTAAGCAAAGTAAATCATCCATTTTCTTTCCCTGTTTTATGGTAATAAAGTAAGCCCATTAAATCTTTAAGATACAAGAAAGAAGGAAAACCAAGAAATCTACGATTGCCGACCCAGATGACTGTTAAAATGCCTCAGCGAGAATGTGTACCTTCACAGTTTGAGTTGAAATTGAAGAAACAAAATTCATGAAATAATCATGGCCAGAATAACTCCATAAATTACGAAATGGATAATCATAGTAGTAGTCATAGCCCTCCTGCTAATCACCATCATGTTCAAGACGCAGAGCAACGATGATTTGATGAAGGCTGCAGCTGAGGTTCTTGGCAGGTGGTGGATTGGGATCAGCTTGGGAGGTGGCGGTGCAATTTTCTCTCTCTCTTTTTTTTTTTTTTTTTTTTTTTTTTTTCAGCCTTCGCTAAAATGACCATTTTGCCCCTATAAATAAACAAGTTTACAGAAATTACATTTTTCCGGCAACATTTGGCCGGGAGGACCAAATGTGTTAAAAATTTCATAGTTACAGGACTAAATTGATAGTATTTAAAGTCAAGTACTCAAATTAACAAGACCACAATAGTCACAGGACCAAAAGTGTAATTTCCTCTTAATTTTAATAATAATTTTTTAAAAATTGAAAAAATTTAAGTAAAAAATAAACGACGGGGTGGCCGTCTTTTTTTATTTATTTATTTTATTAAAAATTATTATTAAAATTTATTACAAATTATTTAAAATTATTAAAAATGCCAACTCAGCTACCACGTAAGCAGGTAACCTGTTAAAATTGATGGTAACCTGCTATCAAGTGAAATTGCACATTTTTGAAGTGTTCAGTGGTCTAATTGCACTTTTTTTTTTTTTTGTTCAGTGACCTAATTGCATTTTTAAGTTACTTTGAGTGACCAATTTGAACCTTATTCCTTTTAAAGTTCATTGATGCGAACAAATCGTTTTGGTCTAAAGTTAACTCACTAGTTCATTTATCTAGCTCTATCTTTATGCGGATGTGATTCTATGACTTTATCTCACCAATGTTACTTGAGTGACAATCTGAACACATGACACGTTGACGAAGGTGCAAAGTTCGATAACCTCGAAGCTTTATTTATATCCGAAGTAAAAAAAAACACTTTCTTTCTTTCTTCTTCTTCTTCTACCAACTAACTACTCCATTTCATTCTTTCTTTACTTAGAAACCAATTTGATCGATTACACACATTCCACAATCAGATATATTGAGATCGATGAGATAGATCAAAGTTTGTTCGCAGTTACAAAAGGTAAGCCCTTAATTAGCTTTTCTAAACTAATACGGCGTAATAGTTTCGTTTTTGAACTTCTTTCTTTCCTTATTTGCTTAGTTTGTTCTCTTGAACACTAGCATGCTCTACATGAAAAACAACAAAACAAAACTATTTTGACCTACAATTTTACCTTGGACTCCACCCTCGTGGTAATTCAAATTCAAATTGTCCAAGCAAGATACCAAACATATACAACACCCTAGTACAGTAGTACATACTCTCGCAGTGGCCAGGTGTCTAAAATCGCGAACCAAAACTGCCCGTTAATGTTTAATTTGAATTGGTGAAAAAATAAAATACATTAATGGTTGAATTTAAAATATTTTAAAAATACAGTGAATCGACGGTTCAAAATCAAAACCAAATCACGGTTATATATTCTTATATCTGAGAATCAAAATAACCGTGAAAAATAACATACGCTATTTGCAATATTATAATTATAATTTTAAGTTAATGCTAGTAGTTGTTCCGATTTGCACCTCCAGTTCACGGTTTAGGATCCATTTTTTTTTCAGTTCACGATTTTAATAAGCGGAAATCCAAATATTGGGTTCTGATTCTGAATCATAACCAAAAAATTTCGATTTGATTGCTATAGTGCCCGGTTCAGTTAGAACCGAACCGTGGTCATCCCTACGTATAAGCAATAATTTGTTGAAGAAGAGAAATAAATAAAATATTTATTTTAAGGGTAGAAATGTCCATTTAATATATTAAGGGGGAAAACCGCCACTTTTATAATAATTGAGAGGACAAATATGGATGCATGAATAATTCAGAGGGAAAAAGTGCTATAAACATATAACTCAAAGGAAAAAGTGTCATTTTTCCTATTCTTAATTTTCAAATGTATCCATTGAGTTAGAAAAGATAGAGGTTTGCATTGGAAGGAAAAAGATTGAAATGTGAACCTAAGCCTTCCTATTTCCCAAAATGTGACGCAATTGGGCAATGGATTAATCTATGAAAAGGACGTTTGGGACAAGCGTTTTAGGCATGTCCCAAACTTCCTCGATTATTATTATTTTTATACTGTGTGGCTGGCCAATACTGTTCTGACAATAGCCGCATTATGATTCCGAGTTGTTTGTCGTCATTAGACTGTGTCAAAAAATTTCATGTCCCAAACGTCCTTTTCATAGATTAGTCCATCGCCCAGCTGCATCACATTTTGGGAAATAAGAAGGCTTAGATTCACATTTCAGTTTTTTTCCCAGATTTGGAAGGCTTTTAAGTAGTTGTTGTCTCAGATTGGAAGACCATGTCAGCATGTGGTTTTACACTAGTATAAATATAATTTAACTTTTTAAAAAAGTTTGAATTATATCGCACAAAAACTATATTTTGTTTGCAAGGTGCAAATCAATGGCATTAAGATAGTGTACCTGTAGTTAAAATATTACCTGTAAATACATTAAATGTCATTTTGGACCAGTGTCTATAATGAAAGGTGAATCTGATCCATGGTATAACAGTTGTATTCATATATATTTCTTAGTAAAAGTAGTAATAAAAAGATTCAATTGACCAAAAAAAGATAAAGACACAATTAACTGAGTGGTAATAATAACATAAGGGTCAAAGGGTTATTTTGCCAATTTTATTTTGTGATTTGATAAATATTCTTTATAAACAAATGGAACTTATTTCCTGTATTGTCATTTTTCTCCGTTCACCACACCAAACCAAAAAAAGTTATAGTTATGTTAATTAAAGTATATAATTATCACAAAATTAAATATGAGCCATACAAAGGTAAATTAAATCAAACAATTATAAAGACAAACAACAAAGTCGTCTCACATCCTATAAAACATCATTCCAATAGAATAAAATACCACATGTAACCACAAATTGATCATACGATTGACTTGATAACTATAAAGTTATAGTCTTGTTTGGCGGATGGCGTTTAGCGGTTAGCAGTTAGTAATTAACGGATTATGTTAACGGTTTGCGGTTTGCGATTTGTGAATTGTGTTGCGGGTTTGACCAGCGGATTGTATCAATAATTTGTAAAATGATATTTAGTAAAATTAATTGCTTAAGTTTAGCAATTAACATGTAAAATAACTTCATTCAAAAAAAATGTAAAATTAACTTATAAGGACATTACAATAAAAAATAAAATAATAATAATAATAATAATACAATAATAATATAATAATAATAATAATTAAAAATAATAAAGAAAAAAGGAGACAAAGGGGGAGCCTGCAAGGCGCATGCAGGCTCCGTGTTAATTTTGTCGCACAACACCAAAAAACAAAAGAAGGGCATTGAGGCTCAATGCCCCTATTTTATTTTCAGTACCCATCCAATATAATGTCTCACATCGGATGGGTATTGACGGGAAGCCTCAAGGCCTCTATATTTGAGAAGCTGAGGCTTCCAGAATAGTAACAATTTTTTATTTTTTATTTTTTTATAAATGTTTATCAAGGCATCTTGGGGAAGGCCAACCTTTTCCGTAAACCCAAGACCCCAAACGTTCTTTTAATTATAAATTAACTTATTTATGGGTCAAAGGAGAGAGAAGTTGTTTTAATTACATGTATTGGCGGGTTGGAAAAAAACAACTTTGGTCAAGAGAGTGTATGATGAGAAAATTGTAGCCAACCACTTTCACAATCGTGTATGGTGTACTATTTCTCAAGAAGATGATAGTACGTACTTGTTGAACAAAATATACAATCAAGTTTGTGGCAAGGAGACAGAGATTGATAGTGTAGCTGAAAAGTTTCGCAAAAGCCGATGGGATTAGAGCAGTCAAAATGGGCTTAGCCCACTGGGCTTTCCCGTCCCGCCCACCAAAAAGGCGGGGCGGGCTCGTGTTTTAAAAGCTCATTTTAAAAATGGTCTTTTTTGCCCGCCCTGCCTAGCCCGTGGGCTAGGCAGGTGGCCCGCCAACCCGTTTTTTTTTTTTTTTTTTTTTTTTTTTTTTTTTTTTTTTTTTTTTTAAGTCTAAATCCTAAATTCTTAATCCTAAAATAAAATAAAACTGAAACTAAATAATGCTATTGGTAAGTTATTATGTTTGTTTATTTAGTTGATATTTTGGTGTATTGTAATTTAATTTTTAACTCTCTTTTATGTTGAATTTTTATGTAGATACTGAAGAAAGTTCGAGTGCAACATCAAATTTGT
This sequence comes from Ipomoea nil, assembly GCF_001879475.1. NCBI lineage: Eukaryota > Viridiplantae > Streptophyta > Magnoliopsida > Solanales > Convolvulaceae > Ipomoea > Ipomoea nil. The sequence continues at coordinate 1,081,272 of NW_017617306.1, forward strand.
CCTATAAAGATTCAAATGTTGTAAATGTTGTTGATGACAATGATGAAAATGAAGATGAAAAAGATGTGAATGTTGGAATGTTTGACTGGTGTAATGGACTTATGAATTTATGAACTTATGTACTTAATTAGTTATGTTTTGTACTTTTTTGGAGTTTGAACTTTGAATGTTTGGTTTATGAACTTATGCAGTATGGTGTATTGACTATTTGGACTGAATGGACTATATGGTATCATTGTTGTCCTGATGTGATAACTAATTTGTGTTATTTACTTATTTTTAATATAATGATTTGTGAACTTTTTACAAGTATATATAATGTATGTTTTTTTTTTTTTTTTTTTTTTTGATAATCATATAAAATGTATGATATAAACTTGTAATATATTTCAATATTTGAGTAGTTGTTTTTAGATTTATTAGATAAGTGATGGATAAGTGTTTTATGTTGATAACAATTAAGTTATTAAGATAGACACATTAGAGTTTAGACTTTAGGGACACATGATAAATAAATATTAAAAAAAAAAGTTGGCGGGCTTTGGCCGGGGCCCGCGGGCCCAAGGCGTGGCGGGCCGGGCTGCCTCTACCTAGGTCCGTTTTAAAAACTGGCTTTTTAGCCCGCCCTGACAAAAAGGCAGGATAAGGCGGGCTTTGGCGAGTCCCGCCCCGCCAACCCGCATTGACAGCTCTAGATGGGATTATATTCTACACATTGAGCTACCTTTATCATTTGGAGCACACTTAAACATTTTTTAGTTAAATATTTTGATCGCTTCTGCAACTTGCAGCACTAATAATTCAAAGACTAGTATTATCAATAATATATTTTTAGTAGTTGTATTATTAGTCGTTGTTAGTATTTTAAATAAATAACTAAAAGTAGATATACACATGTTTTTATAATGTAAGTGGAAAATTGAGTCTTTGTTAATGATTATGAATGCATCAACTTGAAATTAATATACACATGTTTTTATAATGTAAGTTGAAAATAAACGGTAGAAAATGACAAAACGATTATGGTTGAGAGGATAAAAAATGTTGTAGTTGTTGGTAAGTGTTTATCAAGGAATATATCAAATAACGCACCTTAAACTTTGAAAATACACACTTTAAAATTTACAATTACGCACATTAAGCTTTCAATAATACGCAAAATTATCATAATGTCAACACATTTTTTTTAAAAAAAATTATGTTCATTCTGAGTTGTTAATTTTGGCAAGATCAATGGCTATGATTAATCTACATGTTTCACCTGGAAGAGCTTTCACACCTGATCCCTTCTCCCAAAAGGTTGAATCCCCAACCCTAAGGGCCCCCCACACTCCGATCCGACAGAGCATGTGGGAGGATGTAAATCACGGTGACTCAATGGTTCAGCAGACAGGGCCAAATGCCAGTGCGCACAAGGAATCTGCCCACTTTAGACATAATTCCCACACTGCCACCGCCAAGGTTCCAACCTTGGTCTCTTCTCCCAAATGCTGCCCACTAAACCATTGAGCTAAGCCCATGCGGGCTTCGCACATGATCCCTTGTTTATATATATATGAGATGGTTCATGTGCGAAGGGTCTCCCAGGTGAAAAATTGGGTGACGCACCTTAAGCTTTGAAAATACGCATCTTAAGCGTTATAATTACGCACCTTAAGCTTTCAACAATACGCAAAATTACCATAATGTCATCGCATTGTTTTAAAAATTTTATGTTCATTCTAGGTTGTTGATTTTGACAAGATCAATGGCTACGATTAATCCGCATGTTTCACCTGAGATAGCTTTCGCACTTGATCCCTTGTTATATATATATATAGGGGATGGTTCACGTGCGAAGGGTGTCCAGGTGAAAAATGGGGTGAGATTTGACTCATTGATCTAGATTAGATCAACGGTACGGTGAAGGAAAATTAAAACAAACAAACAAACAAACAAAGGTGCTTCCTGGCAACATGATGCGAATGATTTAAGTGTCTCGAACTGACGCAACTTAAGTGTCGAGCTTATGCACCTTAAGCTCTGAACTAATGAACCTTAAGTCTTGAACTTATGCACCTGAAGTCTCGAACTGATGCACCTTAAGTCTTCGAACTAATGTACCTGAAGTCTCGAACTGATGCACCTTAATTGTTGAAATGATGCACCACAAGCTTCAAACTTATGCACCTTAAGCTAGAAAATAATACACCTTAACCTTTAGATTTATGCAGCTAAAGTATAGAAGTCCATATTCCTAATAAATTAAAGTTGTGCACCTTAAGTGTTAAATTCATGCAGCTTAAGCTTGAAATTTATGCACATAGAGTTTATAAGTTGTGCACCTTAAACTAGAAAGTGATGCACCTTAAGAGTTATAAAAAATATTAAAATTTTAAATTATAAAAGTATGAACTAATAAGGGTTAGTATGACATTAATAGAAAATATAATAGATGGAATGTTTTCTCTTAGAAAAATTAAATGCATGTATAGTTAATAACACATGTGTGTTTGTATTTTTTTTTTTTTTTTGGGTGAATACTCATGGGTGTTGTATAAAGACTCACAATCATGATCCTGTGTGACGGGCTCTACTAAAATCATGGTTGCAGTAGATACTATCCTCCTCATCAATATCCCCCGCAACATAATCAAGCAATCTCCTCCTTTGTTAGGACCTCTAGGTTGTGGCATTGGTGCTCGGGGCACTTGAGGTCGTGGTGGTGGTCCCGGTGGATAATAGTATCCATAGTGATAAGGAGGGGGAGGTGGATATGGATAATGGTATGGCGGTGGAGCATGAGGATGATTCCCTTGTGGTGCATCTCCAAGAGGTGGAATTTCATGAGGTTGAAAGCCTTGTTGAGGCATCCCTTGATGTCGAGGACTAGGCACTTGAGGAGGGATATGAGCCTGTTCTTCAATAGGGACTTGTTGATAGTCATTTTGAACCGGAACCCTCCTAGGATCATTTTGAGGATTTGGAACATAGTGTTCCCCTTCTTGTTCCGAAGTATCACGGGTAACTCCTTGGCTTGTGCTCTCCATGGTTACTCTTTGTTGTTGAAGAATGGAACGATGCTCTCTTCGCATTTGCTTGACACCTCTCTCAATTTCCAAGTCAAGTGGTTGCAAACCTCCAACTCCTTTGGATCTTGTGTGCATATAAGTTCAAAGATGTCCCTTCAAGCAAAGAAAACTAGAGCAAAAGGTAAGAAAAGTAAAATAAAAACAAAGAGAAAAAAATATGGTCTAGTATCCTAGAATAGTCATTAACTAATGTTAACTACCACAAAACAATCAAAACAAAGCCATCCCCGGCAACATCGCCAAATTTGATGAGAAACGTTTTTCACGCATCCATCAAGTATCAAATTACAGTACAGTGTTAAGATATCGTTCCACTGGAGATGACTCTTGTAATGTTAGGAATTGATGCAAAGCGGAGTTAAGCAGAAGCTAGAACTATTCTTTTAGAAGCTAGACCTATCGATAATGAGTTGGCTTGATATGATTAGGCTAATAAAAAATAGACAAGTAAAACAAAGGACCGGGACTTGGTTGATTCAAGCTAAGATGCCAAATATTGTACTAAAGATTAGGGAACTAAATCAAGACATAAGGTAAGTGAGATGTACAAAAGTGTCCAAATACCACTCTCGTAGCTATTTGGACTTGCAACCTCACCTTAAACTCCACTCTCGTGGCAATTCAACCCAAGGTTGCCCAAGCAAGAACACAAGGCATAAACTCTCCTTAATACCCGAAATACTCTCGTATTGGGCAATAAGTGTGTGAATGTGTGGCTAGTGTACAAGCTCTACTCTCGTAGCAACAAACACACTCCAAATCAAGCATATAATTGGTATCCAACAATTATACACAAATTCACAACAAACCCAAATCACACAACTAACCCTAGAGCACCCAAATAATCCCCTTTATGCAATACAACTCAAATAGGCATCAATAGCAAGAAATCAAACCAAATCCTAGTCCCAAAACACTTAGCTACTCATAATATAACAATAGATACACAATATTTAAAGAGTAATTGAAAGCATAAATGAAAAGTAAAGAGAAGAGATGAATAAGAAAACTTCTCTATTGAAGCTTTGAAATCCAAGATTTGCAATGTTCTTGAGCTTGAAAATGGAAATGAACAACAAATCTACACTAATCTAAGCTATTCTAAACTAACCCTAACTAGAGAAATGAAAGGGAAATGAAAGATGTAATGAGAGATTTGTTTTGGGGTGGAAAAATCCGCTTAAAAGGGTAAAAAACGCGCAGTCAAATAGTACAGAGGCCCGTGGCCACACCCGTGGCCAAAAATGAAGATCACACTGCCCAGTGGCCACGGGTGTGGCCACGGCCGTGGCCATACCCGTGGCCACCAGGCAGTGATCTGCCTGTGCACTGCGACTGTCTTCTAGGTACTTTTTCGCGCTCGAAATGTTTGAATTAGCCTTTGGTTCTTGAATCAAAGTTGTATCCCTTCAAGATAGCTTTACAATGATATAAAATTCACTTGTTTTGGACATTCCTATGCAGAGATATGATCGAAAAACCGAGTAGTGGACGATTTATGCAGAAATTTCAACTTCTTGCTCTTTTGCTCCACTTTTGCCTTTGTTTGTCCAAATGACCAAGACCACTAAACACACCACAATTTGGCTCTCTAAAAGGTGTTTCCCCCATCTTCATAGCTTCTCATTGACTCCAATTGGCTCTTCAAGCATCCGAAATGCCTCAAAAATCACTCAATTCATCTAAATCATCAAGAATTACTCATAAGAACACAAATGAATCAAATGAGGACACTTTGGGCAAAATTATAACAAATAACAAGGAAAATAAGCTTAAATGCAAGGTAAAATTATAAACTTTTAGACTCTTATCAACTCCCCCACACTTAAACCTTTGCTTGTCCTCAATAAAAAACAAGGACTAAACCACCAATATAGCACTGAAGTTGATCGTACTCCCACTTTGCACAACTTAACAAACAACAATCCAACTCGACACAACACAACTTGTTTCAAGAATCATCTTAGCATTCCACACAAGTTCCATTCTCAAGCCAATAACCAAGCACCAAAATTATTATAGAATGTGAGGATCAACACAAATACTAAGTTGAGATTATGCAAAACTTGGCTTTGAATGAGATTCCATAGGCTTACCCTTCATACTCCCACTAGTTCAACTCTAAGATTACATGCTAAGATCAAGTATGACTTTTATTAGGTTTGTAATGAGGCTAAGGGTGAATGGTTGACAAAGAAGGGGTAAGGAAATCAAATAAAAGCGAGAACTTCGCACTTATTCACAATTGAGATTGGAGAGATATGACATCAAAGAACTAAGGAGCAACTAACAACTAAACACAAAATAACAATCTAAAGTAGTGGAGGTTGAGAACAATTTTCAAAGCAAACTATCAAACTTTTATTGAACTTCTTCTTTTTCATTTCTACTTTTTCCCTTTTCACCTTTTTCATGACCTTCTTTTTTTTTTTCAATGAATCAAGACCTCCACACTTAGACAAAATTATAGAGAGAGTTGCTAACAAAACAAGCTCCTAAAAGAAAAAGAATCACTTCCATGAAAAAGAACAAGTGCTCTATTCTCTCAAGGGTAGAGGGTAACATTTTGGCTAAGGTTTAAGGGTTAACAAAAGAAAAACAAACACAAAGGGGATTAAGTGCTTAGCACTTATTGAACAAACACAAAAGGCTCAACGGGGACAACTAGGGGTAAACAAATATGTACAAGGGTAGGTTTAAAGGCTTGGGCTAAACAAAAATGGCCTAAATCATTTCAAAACATGCAAATCTTAGATTTCACTTGGAGAGTAATGAGGCAAGTTCTAGCAAAACAACCATTACCAGAATCTCACATAAGCCTTCACTAGCAATGCACAACACACAAGATCAAGAATTTATTCAATTATTAAGGGGTTAACAAGGTCATTGGCAAGAGAATAGATCAATCATGCATTACACATTGACTCATCAATCACAAGTTGCATTGTAACAAGTTCCACCAAGACAAACCACAAACCAACAAAGGGGAGTAATCACAGCTACAAGAGGCTGTAAGGTGAAATCCTAAATGATTATAGCAAAAAACGAAAAAAAAAAAACAACAACTACTAATAGAGGAAGCTAAATGCAAGGAGAAACAAACTAAAGTAAACTAAATGCTAAAATGAACAATTATCTTCCAAGACTCAAGAGCAAGTATATGCAAAAATAAAGCCCAAAGCGAACCCCCACACTTAGACAAAAACATCGTCCCCGGTGTTAGAAAAGTTAAAAACAATAATCAAAATGATAAGGAACGCAACACCATGAAACAAAAGTATTGACAAAAAGACAAAAAAAATCCATCCTTCTAGCATGAAATGTTCACAAAAATAATTAAAATGTAAGGATGAAGAGGATGGAAAGTGCTAGTTCCTTGAATGATTCTAGGGGAGGAGGAGGGGGTTCAGGCAACCTACAGGGGCTCAAAAAGTCTTAAGTAAATCCAACTAAAGTAAGCATAGAATAAAATAAAAGTGCAGTAAAGCAAATTTAAAATAAAAGAGAAGGGAGTTAGTGCTCCGGAGGCCCTTGAGTGGGGTATTGATGTGCTCTGAAGTCCTGCCACTGGGTCCACATTTCTGTGACTTGAGTCTCAAGATTTCCCACGGAAGCGCGTAAGGACTGGAGTTCCTGGAGCACTGTGGATTGGAAGCCATCAAATCTAGAATTCATGTCCGCTCTAAGGCCATCAAACAACTGTTGCTGAAATGCTTGCATTTGCTCACAGGAGTCCGCCACATGAATGGGTCGGCTTTCGGGGGGGAGCTGGGACTTCTTGCTCATGCACACGGTCAGGTACTGGGCGTGAGATTTTTAAATTCAAGAAGCAGCGCTCGGATTGAGGGATCATATGTGCAATGGGCTGCAATTCCTCCTATTTTTTCTCAAAACCCAAGCTCTTTAGTAGCTTCGTAACAAAAGGTCCAATGTACGGTGTTGCTAGATCCTTGTTTGTGTGCTTGTGGAACATGCTAGCCATAACAACACCCAAATGGATTGGAACCTTGTTGACAATTCTATAGAGACATAAAAGATCAATTTTGCTCACTACCCCTGGAGAAGACTTTCGGCCTGTGAATGAGTGGGCAAAAATATTGTGGATGATCCTCAACTCTGGTGGAAGTTCACTTTCCTTGCTAATACCCGGATCATACTCATAGCCTTGAAGAGAAATTTGGTCCCAAGATGCTTGCCGGCCTGGAGGATCGGGGACATCGGTCAACGATTTCATGGAGTTATGCTCGTCGAACTCCTCTCTCGTGTAAAAACCCATGTGGATAGCCAAGTAATCTGCACTAAGTTGGAATTCCTTCCCAAATACCATGAATTTGATGTCCTTCTTGCTTGGTTTATGAGCATCTCTTGGGCAAGAAAGGGTTGCAAGGATTTCCAAAGTGGGTACGGCATAAGTGGGCTCACAGAAATGGAGGAAAAAAATACTCCCACTCTGGTAGGCCTTCAACGAGCTCAAATACCTTGTCCTTAATGCGAAACTGAATTAACAAGCACGGGCGGATGCAAATATCTTACTTCTCCAAAACCTTTCTTCTTCCAGTTTTCATACTTTTCTTCCAACTCCTTATTGTCAAAATGTGGGGATTCCTCCTCTCGGGCTTGAATGTATGTGATCCCCTCTTTTACTTTACTAGACTCCCCCGTGTCAATTCTTGGCCTTTTCTTTTTGTTAGGGGGAGCAGACTTCTTCTTTGGTGGCATTATTTTTCTACAAAAACATCATATAAAGAAAAGCAATACCATCAAATTGCAAATGCAATCAATTTCAAAAGAAGTTAAGCATTTATGCATAAACAAAAATTGAAACTTTGAACAAGAGAGAATTCATTATGCACAAGTATTCAATATTCAAAGAAAAATAAAATCACCAAAATCCATTCATCAAAATATATGTGAATCAAAAACCACTCATCATCATGTTAGCCAAAAATGCAAGTAAAGCCGAAGTGTGTATCAAGTGACAAAGTCTAAGCTTCAACAATTTAAGAATTAAGCACTAAAGTGCTATACACACTATTTCCAAAAGCTAAAGAGCATGAAAAATCACAAAAATATCAAAAAAAAAAAAAATCGGATTTTGCAAGAGGGTCCCAAAAATTCAACAATTTAAGCACAATGGAGCATAAATATATACAAATAATCATCAAGACCTAAGCTATTTAAGGATTAAAGCTTAAAAATGCAAGAAATTCGTACCTAAGCTTGGTGGAGAATAGAAATTCAAAATTTGTTGACAAATGAAGCAAATAGCAACAAGCAACCACACCCAAGACTTAATCTTGCCCAAAGATGGAGGAAAAATGGAGAAATTTGAACACCCACATAATTTTCAAGCAAAGGAAGAAGAAGAAAGAGTAGAAGTTGGGAGATGAGGGGAAGAAATTAGGTTTTGGGAGAAGAGGGAAATAAGAGGGTTGAGAGTTTGGGGAAGAAAAGAGAATAAATAAATTATTTTTTTTTTAAAAGATAAGCGTCTAAAATAACGCTAAGCATAAAAACTAATCAAGCAATTAAAATGTATAAACAAAAATAAAACACAATGAAAACTAAACGTGATATGCAATAAAATAAGAGAAAATATGATATGCAAGCTTGGGGTGCCTCCCAAGTAGCGCTATTTTTAACGTCGTATGCCCGACGATACCTCAAGTGGTCAAGTCAACGATGGCTCATCGAGGCTCAAATTTGCACTAGCCTCTATCACATCACCTTCAAAGTACCTCTTTAACCTTTGTCCATTAACCGTAAATTGTTTTCCATCATTTGATGTAAGAATCACCGCTCCCGATGGATAAGCTTCCACAACCTTGAATGGTCCAGACAATCTTGACTTTAATTTGCCCGGGAAGAGTTTGAGGCGTGAATTGAAAAGAAGGACATCATCTCCCGGAGCAAACTCCCTTCTTAAAATTCTCCGATCATGCCATTTTTTTGTTCTTTCTTTGTAAATCTTGGCATTCTCATATGCATCTAACCGGAACTCTTCAAGTTCATTCAATTGAAGGAGGCGCTTCTCACCCACAAGCTTTTGGTCAAAATTGAGACTTTGAATGGCCCAATAAGCTTTATGTTCAATCTCTATGGGCAAATGACATGATTTCCCGTAAACAAGCTTGAACGGAGATGTACCAATTGGAGTCTTGTATGCCGTTCGGTAGGCCCACAATGCATCATCTAACTTCACTGCCCAATCTTTCCTTGACGAGTTCACCATTTTCTCCAAGATTGACTTTATTTCCCTATTTGAGAGTTCCACTTGACCACAAGTTTGAGCATGGTATGGTGTGGACACCTTATGGTAAATCCCATATTTGAGCAATACCTTTTCAAGTGGTTTGTTACAAAAGTGAGTACTATTGTCGGTGATAAATGCCCTCGAAACTCCAAACCTTGAGAAAATAAATTTCTTGACAAACTTGATCACCACTTTAGCATCATTGGTGAGGCTAGTTATTGCTTCAATCCATTTTGACACATAGTCCCCCGCCAAGAGAATATAGGTATTGCTATATGAGCTTGGGAAAGGCCCCATGAAGTCCAAACCCCAAACGTCAAATAGTTCAACCTCAAGAATACCGGATTGTGGCATTTCATGTCTTTGCCCCATAGAACCCGTGCGTTGGCACCTATCACACTTCTACACAAACATTTGAGCATCCTTGAAGAGAGTGGGCCAATAAAATCCTACTTGAAGCACCTTCCCCGCGGTCCTATTAGCTCCAAAATGGCCTCCATACGGTGAGGAATGACAATGATAAAGAACACTTTCAAAATCATCTTCTGGTATACATCTTCTCACAACACCATCAGCACATCTTTTAAACAGCAAAGGCTCATCCCAAAAATAAGAATTTGCATTGTGAATGAACCTTTTCTTTTGATCATATGAGAACTCTGGGGGAACATAGCCACTAACCAAGTAGTTCACCTTGTCGGCATACCATGGAGAAAATTTCTGAGCGGCATATAAATAATCCCCGATGAATGAATCATTGATAGGCAATTCCTTAGCATGATGTTTCTTGTCTTGTCCCGACTCAAGTCTTGACAAGTGATCCGCAATGACATTTTGGGAACCTTTCTTATCCCGGATCTCAATATCAATCTCTTGTAAAAGCAAAATCCACCGGATCAACCTAGGTTTGGCCTCCTTCTTAGCAAATAAGAACTTCAATGCGGCATGGTCCGTATGAACAATGACCTTGCTTCCAACCAAGTAGGACCGAAATTTCTCAATGGCAAAGACAACCGCAAGGAGCTCCTTCTCAGTGGTTGCATAATTTAGTTGAGCATCATCTAAGGTGTGGCTTGCATAATAAATGGCATGCAACACCTTGCCTTGCTTTTGCCCGAGCATTGCCCCCACCGCATAGTCACTTGCATCACATATGAGTTCAAAGGGTAAGCTCCAATCAGGTGGTTGAATAACCGGTGCTTCACATAGAGCCTTTTTTATCCTACAAAAAGAATCAAGACAAGCATCATCGAAATAAAATTCAACATCTTTAGCAAGAAGGTGAGTGAGGGGCTTAGCAATTTTTGCAAAGTCTTGTATAAACCGACGGTAGAAACCGGCATGGCCCAAAAAGCTTTTAATACCCTTTATAGTGGTGGGTGGTGGCAACTTCTCAATAACCTCAATTTTTGCAGGATCAACCTCTATACCCTTGTCGGAGATTTTGTGCCCCAAGACAATTCCCTCAGTCACCATGAAGTGGCATTTCTCCCAATTAAGAATAAGATTGGCCTATTGGCATCTCTCCAATACTTTATCCAAATTAGCCAAACAACCATCAAATGTAGTGCCATAAACCGAGAAATCATCCATGAAGACTTCCATGATTTCTTCAACAAGATCCGAAAATATAGCCATCATGCACCGTTGAAAAGTGCCCGGTGCATTGCATAACCCAAAAGACATCATTCTAAAAGAAAATGTATCATAAGGGGGCATGAGAATGTAGTCTTTTCTTGATCTTCCGGGTGAATCATGATTTGAAAGTATCCCGAGAAACCATCCAAGAAGCAAAACTAGTTATGCTTAGCCATTCTCTCCAACAATTGATCAATGAAAGGCAAGGGGAAATGATTTTTTCTCGTGGCTTTGTTGAGTTTCCTATAATCCACACACATGCGCCACCCCGTGACCAAACGTGTAGGAATGAGCTCATTGTTCTCATTTGGCACAACGGTGAAGCCCCCTTTTTTAGGCACCACATGAACCGGACTCACCCATTTACTGTCGGAGATGGGATAGATGATTCCCGAATCAAGCAACTTAATGATCTCCTTTTTCACCACATCCTTCATATTAGGATTCAACCTTCTTTGATGCTCAACCGAAGGTTTGTGCCCCTCTTCAAGATAAATCCGATGCATACAATAAGAGGCATTAATCCCAATAATATCATCAATAGTATACCCGATCACTCTTTTATGCTTTCTCAAAACAAGCAACAATTTGTCAAGTTTCTCATCATCCAAACTTGCATTAACAATTACGGGGTAAGTAGAATTTTCACCAAGGAAGGTATACTTTAAATTTGATGGTAATGCCTTGAGCTCAACCTTTGGAGCATCCTTCTCCTTAAGCAAATTTTTCCCTACTTTAATAGAAAGTTCTTCAATGATCGGGCCTTCATGTGGTGTCAAAGTAGTATCGTCATCCAAGAATTTCACACTTTCATTGATCTCCTCCATCTCATGACTTTCTTCTATGGCATCACCAATGAATTTTTCAAGAGGATCATTGACATGGTTGTTTGCAAACTCTTGTACACAATCTTCAATAATATCCATTCTAAAACATTCATCGTCACAAGAAGGATTTTTAGCCATCTTGAAGATATTGAATTCCACTTTGTCATCCCCAACCTCAATAACCAAAGTGCCCCTCTTCACATCAATCACTGCACCCGCTGTAGCTAAGAAAGGTCTCCCTAGAATGATTGGAATCCTATCATCCTCCTCCATCTCCAAGACCACAAAGTATCCCGGAATGAAATACTTGTCACCGGTACATCTTCTAGGATTCCAATGGGGTGCTTGACTGAACGATCCGCCAATTGTATAGTCATGGAAGTGCTCTTGGGATCGCCCAACTTTAACCTCTTGCATAGTGAATAAGGAATGAGGCTAACACTAGCCCCCCAAGTCACACAATGCCCTACTCACCACCGCACCTCCAATCACACAAGGGATTGAGAAAGTTCCCGGATCTTTTAACTTTGGAGGTAGCTTGCTTTGAATTATGGCACTTGATTCCTCACTCATGGCTATGGTGGCTTGCCCTTTAAACTTCCTTCTATTGGATAGAATCTCCTTCAAGAATTTAGCATATGAAGGAATTTAAGTCACGACATCAAGAAGGGGGATGGAGATGTCAAGTTGCTTTATCAAATTAAAGAATTTGATTTTCCTTTCATCAAGATTTGCTCTTCTCAGGCGTTGAGGAAATGGTAGAGGGGGAGTGTACTTCTCAACCTCCTTTTTCTTGTTTCCATTTCCCCTTTGAAGTGTTTCACCTTCTAAATCTTGAGCATCCTCTAGCACTTTCTCCCCGGGCTCTCTTTCCTCCACCACTTCTTCTAGTTTCTTCTCAAGTACTAAGGGTGGATCTTGAAGTTGTTTTCCACTCCTAGTTGTAATGGCATTCACTTGATCCTTGGATTTTCATAATATGCTAGTAACTTTCCAATAGCCTTGTTGCTTGATGGTGAAGCTTGTTTTGCAATTTGGTTTTCAAGCATTTTGTTATGAGCAGCCACTTGATCAACATTGGCATTCAAATTTTGAATAGCTTGAAACAAATCCTCCAAACTTCGCCCCTTAGGTGCCTCAGTTGTTGGTCTTGGTGGATGAGATTGATTTCCATGATACCCAAATTGGCCAGGCCCTCCTTGATGGCTTTGATAACTTGCTTGACCATGATATCCTTGATTCGGTCTCCACTGTTGCTGAGTCCCTTGATAATTCCCTTTGTAACCTTGTTGACCTTGAAACCCGGGAGGTAACCCTCTACCAACACCCGTAGGATTAGTAGCCCCTGATGGGTTGCTCCAAGAAAAACCAGGATGAGTATTGCCTTGATGTTGGAAATTCCTTTGATAGGGCCCTGAAGATCTCCCATAGCCAACATGATCAACATGCTCCATACCATGTGAACCCTGTGAGCTCTGTGAACCGGTCTCAAGAATATAGCAATCAACTGAAGCATGACCACCCCCACATATCTCACAACATATAGTAGAAGCATAAGTGGGATAAGGTGATACCGGTGATGGTGTGGAGGTAGAAACGGGCACATGAGTAGGAACCAGAGGGGTAGTGACTACCGGTGGTTGAGTTTGATTCTAAGCAATCTTCTGAACCATGTGCACCGCAGAATCTAACTTGGCAGCCAAAGCAGAACTTTGATCAATCTCATAAATCCCGGCTCCAAGCTTTTGATTAGACCTCTCACTATACCAATAAGCACTATTGGAGCAAATCTTGCCAAGCAAATTTTTGGCATCATCGGGCTCTAGCTCCATGAAAGCACCATTTGAAGAAGAATCAACAATGACCTTGGAGTTATCAGAAAGACCCTCATAGAAAGAAACAATCAAATCCCCAGTAGACATATTATGATGAGGGCATTGTCTTTGTAGATCTTTGTATCTCTTCCATGCTTCATACAAAGACTCAGAAGGCATTTGTCTAAACTGTTGGATTTGTTTCTTCAACCTTGAAGCTTTTGATGGTGGATAAAACTCTCTCATAAACTCTTGATGAAGTTGATCCCAAGTTTGGAAATGATCGGCAGCATGAGAATCAAGACACACTTGTGCATCATCTCTAAGTGAGAATGGGAACAACCTCAATCGAATGGCATCAACTGAAACTCCATTAATCTTCAAGGTCTTGCAAACCCTTAGAAATGGCCTCATGTGACTCGTAGGATCTTCACTCTTTGAGCCTCCAAATTGATTATTAGAAATCATGGAAATCATTGCCGGCTCTATTTCAAAATTGTTTGCTGCCACTCCAGGGTAGTAGATACTATCTTCCTCATCAATATCCCCCGCAACATAATCAAGCAATCTCCTCCTTTGTTGGGACCTCTAGGTTGTGGCATTGGTGCTCGGGGCACTTGAGGTCGTGGTGGTGGTCCCGGTGGATAATAATATCCATAGTGATAAGGAGGGGGAGGTGGATATGGATAATGGTATGGCGGTGGAGCATGAGGATGATTCCATTGTGGTGCATCTCCAAGAGGTGGAATTTCATGAGGTTGAAAGCCTTGTTGTGGCATCCCTTGATGTCGAGGACTAGGCACTTGAGGAGGGATATGAGCCTGTTCTTCAATAGGGACTTGTTGATAGTCATTTTGAACCGGAACCCTCCTAGGATCATTTTGAGGATTTGGAACATAGTGTTCCCCTTCTTGTTCCGAAGTATCACGGGTAACTCCTTGGCTTGTGCTCTCCATGGTTACTCTTTGTTGTTGAAGAATGGAACGATGCTCTCTTCGCATTTGCTTGACACCTCTCTCAATTTCCAAGTCAAGTGGTTGCAAACCTCCAACTCCTTTGGATCTTGTGTGCATATAAGTTCAAAGATGTCCCTTCAAGCAAAGAAAACTAGAGCAAAAGGTAAGAAAAGTAAAATAAAAACAAAGAGAAAAAAATATGGTCTAGTATCCTAGAATAGTCATTAACTAATGTTAACTACCACAAAACAATCAAAACAAAGCCATCCCCGGCAACATCGCCAAATTTGATGAGAAACGTTTTTCACGCATCCATCAAGTATCAAATTACAGTACAGTGTTAAGATATCGTTCCACTGGAGATGACTCTTGTAATGTTAGGAATTGATGCAAAGCGGAGTTAAGCAGAAGCTAGAACTATTCTTTTAGAAGCTAGACCTATCGATAATGAGTTGGCTTGATATGATTAGGCTAATAAAAAATAGACAAGTAAAACAAAGGACCGGGACTTGGTTGATTCAAGCTAAGATGCCAAATATTGTACTAAAGATTAGGGAACTAAATCAAGACATAAGGTAAGTGAGATGTACAAAAGTGTCCAAATACCACTCTCGTAGCTATTTGGACTTGCAACCTCACCTTAAACTCCACTCTCGTGGCAATTCAACCCAAGGTTGCCCAAGCAAGAACACAAGGCATAAACTCTCCTTAATACCCGAAATACTCTCGTATTGGGCAATAAGTGTGTGAATGTGTGGCTAGTGTACAAGCTCTACTCTCGTAGCAACAAACACACTCCTAATCAAGCAGGGATCCAACAATTATGCACAAATTCACAACAAACCCAAATCACACAACTAACCCTAGAGCACCCAAATAATCCCCTTTATGCAATACAACTCAAATAGGCATCAATAGCAAGAAATCAAACCAAATCCTAGTCCCAAAACACTTAGCTACTCATAATATAACAATAGATACACAATATTTAAAGAGTAATTGAAAGCATAAATGAAAAGTAAAGAGAAGAGATGAATAAGAAGACTTCTCTATTGAAGCTTTGAAATCCAAGATTTGCAATGTTCTTGAGCTTGAAAATAGAAAGGATCAACAAATCTACACTAATCTAAGCTATTCTAAACTAACCCTAACTAGAGAAATGAAAGGGAAATGAAAGATGTAATGAGAGATATGTTTTGGGGTGGAAAGTGCAGAGGGCTGGCCACGGGTGTGGCCACGGGCGTGGCTTCACCCGTGGCCAGAAATGAAGATCACACTGCCCAGTGGCCACGGGTGTGGCCACGGCCGTGGCCATACCCGTGGCCACCAGGCAGTGATCTGCCTATGCACTGCGACTGTCTTCTAGGTACTTTTTTGTCCTCGAAACATTTGAATTAGCCTTTGGTTGTTGAATCAAAGTTGTAGCCCTTCAAGTTACCTTTCCAATGATATAAAATTCACTTGTTTTGGACATTTCTACGCAGAGATATGATAAAAGAAACCCGAGTAGTGGACGATTTGTGCGGGAATTTCAACTTCTTGCTCTTTTGCTCCACTTTTGCCTTTGTTTGTCCAAATGACCAAGACCACTAAACACACCATAATTTGGCTCTCTAAAAGGTGTTTCCCCCATCTTCATAGCTTCTCATTGACTCCAATTCGCTCTACAAGCATCCGAAATGCCTAAAAAATCACTCAATTCATCTAAATCAGTTTAAAGTACCTACCAGATCCCTGTACTATAGTGTTTTGTTCAATTTAGTCCTTATACTTTTATTTTGTTCAATTTAGTCCCTGTACTTTCAAAAGTGGTGCAATTAAGGACAATAGTTAACGATGTTAATATTATCGTTAACTTAGGTTACGTGGCGTTGATGATATTTATATTCCTACTCATATATTTCTTTATAAATATTTAAAATTTATTATTTTTACCACCGATATATTAAATTAGTATGTCCAAAATAAATAATTACGACCATGTTCGTAATGAGATTTGGACAATTGTCCTTAATTTTATCACTTTTTAAAGTAGACGGACTAAATTGAACAGAATAAAGTTACAAGGACTAAATTGAACAAAACACAATAGTACAGGGACTCCATAGGTACTTTGACCTCTAAATCATCAAGAATTACTCATAAGAACACAAATGAATCAAATGAGGACACTTTGGGCAAAATTATAACAAATAACAAGAAAAATTAGCTTAAATGCAAGGTAAAATTATAAACTTTTTGACTCTTATCAGTGTATATTTGTCATAATAAATTATATAAATAAGAAAATTAATATATATATATATATATATATATATATATATATATATATATATATATATATATATAATAATAATAATAATAATAATAAAAATTAGCAACACCGAGTCGGCCGAGTTAACTCGACTAACTGGGCCGAAATTGATTGAGTCTGCCGAGTTAGGCGCTAGGCGAGTGCCTAGGGGAGAAATTACGTACCACGGCCTAGGGGCGCCTAGCGCCTAGACGGCTCCTAGGTGGGTGCCTAGATCGATTTTTACAACAGTGGTAATAATCAAATCAGTAATTTTTTGGACATTGAGCCATTATATGAGAATGTGCAGTGTGTGAAGATGCAGTGGCGGAGCCACAATGGGGGCAGTGGGGGCACCCCATATAAATTGTATATATACTATATATACCAAGATTTAAATAGGGTTTGGGTTGGCTTGGATGGTAAGGCCCTTGTTTTACCTCCTAATATGAATGAAAGGTTAGCAGTTCAAAACTTGTTAATAGCTTCTTTTTTTTCCATCTACTAAGAGCATCCTTATCAGTTGAGATTATTTCTCAATTATTTGTGGGTCCCAACATCCACCTCATCCTCCACCATCTCATTCAATCACAAAAAACCCTTCTCCACATCAATTTTGAGTTATTTCTCAATTTTTTATGGACCCACTATATTTTAATTATTTCTCTTACCTACTTGGCCCACAAATATACCATACTTTGCAGAAGAAATATTTTTGAAATGGCTCCTTCCCACATCAGCTATTAACTTTGGGTGGAGAGAATTCATGTAGAAATAACTCCTAAATAACTACTAGTGTGGATGCTCTAATATTCTAATATTGCATTTTGTAACTGTGTTTAGTTACCATTTGTTTTTCACTGCTTATGCATTCCACTTAGTTGCCATTTTTTTTTTCATCTACTAATATTAATAATATTCTAATATTGCCCCTTGTAACTGTGTTTAGTTGCCATTTGTTTTTCACTGTTTATGCATTCCATTTAGTTGCCATTTGTTTTTTCACTATTTATGCATTCCATTTGTACTGATATAGTTGTTCAATGGTTATGTTAATTATTAAGGACGAATACATTTGTTGGAAATTCGTTAATGTTAGTTGGCATAGTTGTTTATTTGGAATAATTAGTTAATGTTAGTTAGCATATAGTTGTTTAACAATTTTATTCGTATTTGATATTTTGTATTTTGAACATTTTTTAATTCATTTTACCTTTGTTTTTTTGCCCCCACTCAACGTAAATCCTGGCTGGGGGTGCGCAGATGTAAACGACATTGGAATATAATCAAAAGACTATGCAATGAGCTCAATCAAGAGATTGTTGGCATGAACCAAAGTAGATAATTACAAAGCGATTGCTGTTGGGAGGATTAAAAATGTTGTAGTTGTTGTCAAGTCTTTGTTAATGCATCAATTTGAAATTAATATATACATGTTTTCATAATTCAAGTTGAAAATAAACGGTAGAAAATGACAAAACGTTTATGGTTGAGAGGATAAAAAATGTGGTAGTTGTTGGTAAGTGTTTATCAATGAATATATCAAATACTAAGTGGCTTGTAGTCCACTTGTATTGGGTTGCTCCCCCAAGTGGGAGGTGTAAGGTTCAAGTCTTAGTCGAGCTAGTAGTGAATACCACATAATATAAATAAATAATGAATATATCAAATTGAAATTAATTATTTTATTTGTAGGAATACCATAAATACATTGTCACAGTTCTCTACCCTTCAACATTTTCTTATATAAATTAAAGCCGTTTCTTCCGATTAATTTCTGCGACTATATATATATCAACTGCTCTCTATTCTCTGATTTCTCTCCATTTCTTCCTTTTATTTCTACTTTGATGAAACATCTGTCTTTTTAAACACATTCATCACTTGCAGAGGTAATTAAGTCCTTTCTCAAATATTATATTTTTTCACTAAAATTGTTCCTTTCCTCAGTTTTCTGCTTTCGTATATATATAAACTATACTTGCTTCTGTATTGTAATGTTCATTAGTTTAACGATGGTTAGTGCAGATTTGCTAGGCTATTAATTCATTTGATTCTTTTTATATCTAATTTCAGCTATATGCTATATCTTTGACAAGTTTTCTCAATCAACGTAACTCGAGGTCTTCGATCATATTAAGATCATATCAAAGTTTGTGTACTTATAAGGTAAGTTACATTCTTTAATTTCTGAAATAGTTTTGTTAGTATGAATTGTATGTGACGTTTGGTTTGTAAAATACATTGTGAATGGAATATCATTCTGTATAATAGATCTATTTCAATGTTTGATTCAATTTTTATAGCAAGGAATAGAATTCTATGAAATGAGCTAATTAATGTCTTTGCAATGAGTATAGTCATTCCCAAGCCCCCTTTGTATTATCTATTCTTAATTACCCAATTAAGAATAGCTAATATCTCCCTTTCCAAAAAAAAAAAAAAAAAAGAAAAAGAATAGCTCTCTCTCTCTCTCTCTCTTTCTCTCTCTCTCTAGGGTACACGAATTCTAAACTTAGTATATTTTATTTGTATGTGTTTTATTTTGAATATGGTATTTTCATTATTTAAATGATATTAGTTGGTTCACAAAACACAAAAATATGATTTCTCATATAGTTGCATGTTTATTTATCTTTTGAATCAAACAATAGAATTGTATTCAAATTCTATTCCTTTCTTATTTCATTTCTGTTAGTTTGAATTTCATCAATTCAAATTGAAATCAACCCAAATTTCTTTTTAGTATAGGTTTTACCGTGCTGCATATAAAAACAAACAAATGAAAACAAAAATAAAAATTTTAAAATTTGCCTTCATCCAAGGCAAAAACCATAAATGTCTTAATTTTATGGTTTCTGCCTTCTTTGTATAACAAGTAATAAAAAGATTCAATTCTGATTCATGGTATATTATATTGGTATAACAGTTGTATTCAGATATATATATTTCTTAGTAAAACAAGTAATAAAAAGATTTTTTTTTTGAAGAAAGTAATAAAAAGATTCAATTGACCAAAAAGATAAATTAACGACACAATTAACTAAGTAGTAATAATTACATAAGGGTCAAAGGGATATTTTGCCAATTTTAATTTATTTTATGATTTGATAAATATTCATTATAAACAAATGGAAATAAAGGTATAGTTATACTTAATTAAAGTATATAATTATTATCACAAAATTAAATATGCCCATGCAAAGGTAAACCAATTAAACAATTAAAAATACACAACAAAGTCTCACATCCTATAAAACATTATTCCAATTGAATAAAATACAACATGTAATCACAAGTTGGTCAAATTGTTGACTTAATAATCACAAGATTATAAATTCAATTCTACGTGCTATTAACCTATTGACCTTCTTGGTTTAAACAGATTAGCACAACTATGAAAACCCTAATAAGTTGATTAGCAACCTATTGGACCTTTTTTTTTTTTTGAAAGCAACCCTATGTTTGTTTTAGTTAATCATGAAAATTAAAAGTGGGGTTTGAAAATTTTAAACTTTATTTGTTCTATTTTAAAAGTTAATAATTTTTTTACTTAAAGCAATGAACTATCACATGGAACGTTTAATACTTTTAAACTAAAATGTAATATTTTTTTATGAGTGTATAAAAAAGTATTCAATTTTAACTAAAAAGTATTACACGTCTCACGTGAGAGCGCCTCACGCATGAACACCATAGACATTGGACCAATCCATATAAAATTGTTTTTACCTGCATAAAATCATTGAATTGAATTGAATTTATGAAATATGATGAAATCTACAACAAAATTGAAGGAAAATAAGCTGGGAATGATCGCACAACAGTAAAATTAAAGAAGAATGGTTGAGAATGATTACCGAAGTTTATGTAAAATTTTTATTTCAGATATCTAGATGAACGGCTTAAATCTCACTCCATTTTTTACCAAGTCTTTTGCACTTATCCTAAACCTTGTAGCATATTAACAAAAAGATACATTTATGTTTCATAAAAAGTAAAAACCTCAATATTAATTAATTTATATACCCTCTATGCTAGCGATATACTCTTTTCGTTTCATCATGTACTTAATCTTATAACTTGAGTCACACTTGTGAGAGACTCCGACTTTTAATTTTCCACAATTAGTCATTGACTTTTAATTTGGACAATTTAAACCTTTGACTATTAAAAAGTTTTCAATGTTGGTCCTTTCGTTCCAATGTAGTTAAGTGGACGTTAAAATGAGGTCTAAAACCGTCGTTTAACCCCCATAGCGTATTTTCCAACAAAAAAAAAAGGAAAAGGAAGCGGTTATGACCGTGGCGGAAAAGGAGAGGGAAGAAAGGACGCGTGGGTGATGGGCGGACGCGACTACGAATACGGCGGAGGTGGCGTTGTGAAAGAGCCACCGAGCCTGGTGCCGCCGTCACCACCTCCGGCGAGGAGATAACCCAAGGCGGTGGACGAAGATCTAACATCCATAGCGCATTATACATCATAGTTCTCTTCCATATACGCAATTGATGGAGGTCGCTGCTCACCGGAGATGGAGGTCTTCGGACCTGCTGCCTTCGCCGAGAAGAGGGCCAATCGTCGTTGCTGTTGACGAGAGAGGGAGAGAGGGAGGGAGGAGCGAGAACGAAGGTTCAGCAGCCGTCGCCCACCTGCTACGCCGGAGTTTGCCTTCTGTTGGCCGAGCTCGCCGGAGGAGAAGAAGGCGTTGCAGGATCTGCTATCATCTATGTTTCGCCGGATCCAGTGCCATCTCTGTTTCGCCGGATCTAGTGGCGATGGCTTTGGTGGCCGTTGATGGGGTTGCATCTTGCTGCGAGAGAGAGAGAGATGGTGATGGTGGGTGAAGCCGAGGGAGAGAGAGCAGATAATACAAAGGGGGTATTTTGATTTTAATACGTATATGGAGGAGAACCATGATGAATTATACGCTATGGATGTTAAAAGACTGTTTTAACCCTCATTCTAACGTTCATTTAACAACATTGGAACGAAAGGACCAATATTGAAATTTTTTTGATAATTAAGGGTTTAAATTGTCCAAATTGAAAGTCAAGGACTAATTGTGGAAAATCATGATAGTCAGAGGACTAATGCTAGAATTAACTCAATGTAATACTAACAAGGAAAAAAGTGATTTTTACATAAGATAAAAATGTAAAGTATTACATTTTTCTTTAAAAGTATTATACTTTCCCATACAAGTAATAAATACTTTATTTCTTATTAGTATTATATTTTCCAATACAGTATTACATTTTTTTCTTGACCCAACCTGATCCATAAGAATCTGTGAGATGGTTTCACATAAGTTTTTTCCATCACTTTGTTACTTTGTTTTTTTTTTTTTTAATTATTATGATTGTCCAAAAATTTGAATATATATATATATATATATATATATATATATATATATATATCTAACCAAACCATATAATTGTAGGCAGAATACAACGTATTTGAGATTAGAAAGATGCCAAACATCTCTAACCCATACAATGATAAAGTTGTGGGTTTCAAGAAGGAAGCAGAAACAATCATAAATCACCTTATTTATGGGTCAAAGGAGAGAGAAGTTGTTTTAATTACAGGTATGGGTGGATTGGGAAAGACAACTTTAGGTAGGAGAGTGTATGAGGAGAAAAATGTAGCCAACCACTTTGACAAGAGTGCATGGTGTACAGTTTCTCAAGAATATGATTACAAGGACTTGTTGAACAAAATATACATTCAAGTATGTGATATGGGGATAGAGATTGGCAATGTAGCTGAAGAGCTTCGCAAAACTTTGATGGGAAGGAGATACCTCATAGTGTTGGATGATATTTGGAGTGAGAAAGCATGGGAAGACTTGAATAGAGTTTTTCCCTCATGTGACAATGGAAGTAGAATTGTCGTAACAAGTAGACAAGAAAGTGTGGTTTCTGATGCGAAACATATTTGTCTTCCTTTCTTCACAATTGATGAGAGCTGGGAATTATTGCAAGTGAAGTTAT
The DNA here is from genome assembly GCF_001879475.1 of Ipomoea nil. NCBI lineage: Eukaryota > Viridiplantae > Streptophyta > Magnoliopsida > Solanales > Convolvulaceae > Ipomoea > Ipomoea nil. The sequence goes on from NW_017617306.1 coordinate 1,104,117, forward strand.
TTAAAGGGAAGGGATGTCCCAAAGAGCTTGAAAGTATTGGCAAAGAAATATCTAAAAAGTGTGGGGGGCTACCGTTGGTAGTTGGTTTGGTAGCCGGGCTTCTAGGAGGAGTTGAAGAGAGTGAGCAAATGTGGCAAGAATTTTTTCTTACTTTAAACTCATGTGCTGGGTTTAGGGAGGGAATACAGAGCAATGATGCGATAAAACTTAGTTACCACCATTTATCATATAATTTGAAACATTGCTTACTTTACTTTGCATCATTTCCAGAGGATGAAACAATTGAAGTTTTCTATCTAACAAAACTATGGATATCTGAAGGGTTCATAGACATTAAGAAGGAGGAGAGAGTAGAAGACACGGCAGAGTATTGCTTGAACCATCTGGTTGGCAGTAACTTAGTAATGGTTTCTGAAAGGAAGTACGATGGTGGCATCTTATCATGCGTTGTTCATGATTTGGTACATGATTTTTGCTTAGCCAAAGTTAAAGAGGAAAATTTCTTGCACATAATTAAGATGGAAGATAAGTTGAATCCAACTCTGGAATTTACTCCGCACCGAATATCTTTCCATAGATATGGTTATAATGATGAGATTCCTAATGAATTGGTACCATGGAATTCTTCTATCCACACACTTTTGGGTTACCCAAAGGTGAAATTCATATACAGTGGTGCAATGGTTTATAATGGCTCATGGGTTGCCAAAAAATTTGAACATCTCACAATTTTGGATTTAGAGTTTATTGTTGTGGATAAAGTAATTTTATCTGAAATTAACTCACTAATTCATCTAAGATACCTAGCTCTCTGTCTATGTGGATGTGGTTCTGTCTCACCATTGTCATTGAAGAATCTTGAGGGTCTCATAACATTAAAGTTGACTTCAGGCAACGATTTGCATTTGCCAAAATATTTTTGGAATATGAAAAGTTTGAGGCATATGATTATCCACCACTATTTTTGTGATTCATGCCCAAAAGTACCAACTCCAGTTATTGAAACAAATTCTGGTTTAGAAGTCTTAGATTTGAAAACTTCTTTGAGTACAAGGGATGGGCATTTATTGAGGAAGTTTCCCCATCTCAAATATTTGAGCTGTCTGGTCCCGCAGTCACGTCCATTTGTTAAAATTCACATTCTCCATCATCTTGAATCTCTTTGGTTATACAATTGTTGTGATGATGATCCACATCATCATGGGAATCCACATTTTCTTAATGATCTTAAACTCAGCAAGTTTTCATCAAGTATTAAGGAAATAAGGTTGGAGGGTATTACTCTTTCGTTGTCAGCAATTTCAATAATTGCACAACTCTCTAATCTTGAGGCTCTAATACTAGCGTGTTGCAAGTTTGAGGAGGGTTCAGAATGGAATGTGGATGAGGAAACTCAATTCCACAAACTAAAATACCTGGAATTAATCCATCTTGATATTAGCATTTGGAATATTTGCAGTGAAGAATCTTTTCCTTGCCTTGAGCAAGTAATTTTGGATTATTGTGAGGAGTTACAGGAAATGCCTTATGCATTGGCAGATATTTTAACATTGAAACTACTCAGTGTGCGTAGCTGCCATAACACTGAAAGTTCAGCGAAGAAAATTGAGGAAGATGCACGAGACATAGGAAATGAGCAACTTAATGTCGAGATTATATCAAGTAAGTGAAATGTGTAGATTTCTGATCTTCAATTCACTCTAATATATATTATAACTATTAGAAAGATGATAATTTGATTTTTAATGATAATAAAAATTATTGTATCTCATAAATTTTTAAAACTTATTTGTTCTAAAGCAATAAGCCAATAATATATATATATATATATATATATATATATATATATATATATATATAGGGAAAGGATCAGGTGCATTTGTTGTTTCCCGTGCGGATGTGCGGTGGATTAATGTGCGTGAGGTTTATACTTAATGTGCGTGAGATTATTACTCAATGTGCTTGAGATTTGTACTTAATGTGCGTCATGTTAATATGCGTGAGTTTTGTACTTAATGTGCCTGAGTATTGTGTTTAATGTGAGTGAGATTTGTGCTTAATATGCGTGAGTATTTCAGAATTACGAGCTCAGAAGGAAGCAGAACAGAAACTCACGCACATTAACGCCCAAGCTTCTTGTTACTTCTTCCTTCAATTTGGCCATGGATTCTGGATTATCAGCTATCTTTAGTGCAGTTGAATGTTTATATAAATGACGCACGCTCAGTAAAATTTGCACAGTAGCTAAGTGTGAATTTTTGTTGTATTATTCCCATAATTCTTAACCACCATAGCCCGCCTCTGCATCATCATCATCAGGGAGGGGGCAAATGGCTACTGGGGATGGGGAAGAAGCTGACATCAATATTTTTTGCTGCATTTTACACATTCACGCACATTAAGTACAAATCTCAGGCACATTAAGCACAACACTCACGCACATTGTGTACAAATTTCACGCACATTAATCCACCGCACATTCGCACGGGAAGCAACAAATGCACCTGATCCTTTCACTATATATATATATATATATATATATATATATATATATATATATATATATATATATATATATATATATATATAAAGAAGAATCAATTGAATGCATTTCTACTTTTGGTGTTGTGCGTGGGGTCCGGCCTACTAAGTTTCTTCATTTGTTTTTCAAAATTATTGACAGGTAATTCAGATACATGGTGTCTAACGAGAAAAGTTTATCAAAATCAGGAACAACGTAGAGGTAACAATTAAGTAAAGAAGTGTGACTGTCAGACTGTGTGAGCAGTAGTAAAGTAGTTTGATGTGTGAACTACGTAATTACAACTTGTTATCACTTTTATACCAGATTAGCAGCCCGTAACAACCTGTGAACTAATATCATCCGATCCATTCATCTAGTCTAGGATGATAAAAAGTTGAAAATTAAATAAAAAAATATCGTAAAATTTTTGTAATTATCATGATTTATTTTGGAAATATTTGATAGTGCATAAATGGATAACTGAGAGTACACTACTATATTAATTATCTCTATGCACTGTCAAGCGTTTTCAAATACACTATCAGTCATTACTAAAATGTCACCCCTTTTTTTTTTTTTTTGAATATATTTCCAGCACTTAGTTATCTTAGATTTATGGATGGGATTAGTCCACAAGTTTTCATGAAACTAATCCGTTTATTTTGTTTGCTACATATATTATGTATACAATCAAACCAGCTCTTTCTTTTTCATTTATTTTTAAAAAATAATTTTTTTCATTTATTTTTAAAAAATAATTTTAATTTCATAAAATTTTGATTTTTTTATGTTTAATAATAATATTTTGGAATAAGGGTCAAATTGACCATCGAACTACACTAGAAAATACAATTAGGCCATTGAACTCGAAAAACATGCAATTAGGTCCCTGGACAACGCAAAATAATGCAATTGAACCCAAAATGACTTGATTACCTGAAGTAGAGATTATTTAATTAAAATAATAATTTCTTATTTATTAACTAATTTAAAAAAAAAAAAAAAAAAACCTAGCGTCTTCGTCGTCTCCAGGCTGCCGGACGAAGAATGAGTCTTCGTCTCCGGCCTGGAGGCGAAGGGACCCCTTCGTCTCCGGCCTGGAGGCGAAGGGACCCCTTCGTCTCCGGCCTGGAGACGAAGGAACCCCTTCGTCTCCGGCCTGGAGACGAAGGAACTCCTTCGTCTCCGGCCTGGAGACGATGGAATCCCTTCGTCTCCTTGCCGGAGAAGAAGGGACGAAGTCTTCGTCCCTTCTTCTCCGGCAAGGAGTCGAAGGTTTTTTTTTTTTTTTTAATAATTTTGTTATTTATAATTATTAATAAAATTAAAAAAAAATATTATTTTAATAAAATAACCTTCACTTTAGGTAAGCAAGTCACTTTTAGATCCAATTGCAATATTTTGCGTTGTTCAGGGACCCAAATGCATGTTTTTTGAGTTCAGTGGCCTAATTGCATTTTTGTGTGTAGTTCGATGGCTTATTTGACCCTTATTCCTAATATTTTTAATAATATAATTTTAAAATATATACATTTTATTGTACAAAATTAAACATGCAATTGCAACCATGCATGCATTTTAGAGCAAAGGTAGAAACATTCTTATTTCATTTTAGCATAATTTTTCTAGCTTTATATTTATACGGTAGAAAATTAAAGCACATTGATCACTATATATATATATATATATATATATATATTCTTTAACTTCTTTTATAAACTTTAGGCATTTTAATCAATTTATTAAAATATTTGAGTGGTCGCCTTTGATTGGGACTGATCATACAGTACATGAACTTAATTCTTAAGTACGTAGTTTGACCAATACTATTACTAGCCAGGCTTAGCTTGTTTGCAAATTGCTTTAAATAATGCATTTCTATCTTCAAACATTTGGTGCGTGGAGTCCTATTAAAACCTCTTGTTTGGTAATATGATTGGCAGAGAGGTGGGCAAGAGAAATGGCTGAGGAGATGGCAACAGAAATGGCTGAGGAGAGGGCAACAGAATTGGCAGAGTGTCAAAGAAATAAACAACTCCACACTCCACTATTAAAATATTGGGGTTCGTTAGTTGTTCTAACTTTAATTTTGTTGTTCTTTTGTTTGTTGTTCCAGTAGTCAGTTGTGTGTGGAATTATTGAACGACGGAAATATTTCAATATCAAGTAGCTAAATAGTTATTTTAAATATCTTTATCCCATCTTGTATTGAACATCTTTCTTCTTTGATATAAATTTCAATTGTTTACCTTCAAAAATTCTCTTTCGAATAAAAATACAATAAAAAGAATTCAAATTTATATATGTTGTAAAAAAATAGCTAAAATGAGGGGTAAATTAAGTTTTCAACTTACACTAAGACTGATAGAATTAATTCGCTCCGCATTTCGCGTCTCCTTTTGCTATCAGATGACGGCACCGCCGGGGGCCGTCGCCCCCCACCACCGCGTTCCTTCGCAGATACACTCTCCAAGGCTTCAGAGGAGTCACCCCTTCGACCGCCAGGCAAATACAAGGGCATGCCAGCGGTCTCTTTCTCGGATCAAGATATTCACCAGTTCTCACTGAAATTCAGATATGCTCTCGTGGGAAAATTTAATTTGCCAGAGGACGATTGGCAATGGCGGAATTACGGAAGGCATTTGATCAGATTGGGTTCGGGGGAGCTTTTTCGCTTGGCCTAATTGATCAGCAACACGTTCTCATCAACTTCGATCAGGAAACCAATTTTCAGCACTGTTGACTACGCAAGCTAGTCATGGTCTATTCGAGGTTCTATGATGCGAGTTTGAATCTGCCCGCTGCACCCCAGAATGAAAAATCGAATGATGCTCCGAACGACCCAATTGTTATGGACTCAGGAAGCTCAGCTTCAATTTTTCAGATCATATCGGAATGGTACTGATTGATGATCACGGCGTCCGGTCCTCATCGCACTCAGATTCCCAACCTGGGCACTTATCGGATGGTGATGATGTGAATCATGCTCAGGAATTATCGGATGGTTTCATTACAGTGACTAAGAAAAAAAGCCGCCCCAGGAAAGATTACTCTGCAAACGTTCCCTCTGCCAGTCTGCCACCACCCGCCTCGCTGCAGGTAAAATCGCGGGAATTTCTTTCTTCCATCGTTTGAAATGAATTTGCTAAGTTGGAATGTCCGGGGTCTGCTATCCTCATGGCGCAGACTCAAACGAATCCTGAGACCGACGTGAGCACGTTAATTTGGTATCAATAATTGAGCCTTTTATCAGTTCTGACCGTCAGGACAGTTTTGTTCGAGAATTCAAATTTTCTAATGGGTTTGCCTCTTTGGAATCGAAGATTTGGATGTTATGGTTAGACTCTATAGAAGTTGAGGTCACCTTAGATTGTGAGCAATTTATTTTTTGTAAAGTTCGATATGTTCCGTGGAAATTCAATTTTTTGATTTTTAGCGGTTTATGCAAAGCACTCCAGAGTGGAGAGATCACAGTTATGGGCACAGCTAGCGACATTGCTCGATGACAGTATGCCCATTCTTCTTGGAGGAGACTTTAATGTAATTTCGAGTATCACTGGATACAGGGGTAATGTTGTTCCAGAACCAGCAAGCATCTCGGATTTCTTAGACTTCATAAATGGCAATTATTTAATAGATTTGGATAGGTGACGGATATATTGGGAATCGACCAGAGGGCGGGAAGCAAGAACGGGTCCCGGGGCGGCGCCACGTACCCGCCCCGGCCGAGGCCTCGCCACGTGGCCCCCGCACGGGCCACGTTGGAGGCCGGACCGACCTCCACATGGGCCCGGGCTGGCCCCCGCAGCGCAGCCCGGTCGCGAGACCGGGCGCGGTCAACTCCAGATCCAATTAACCCCCCCGTTTTAGGGGGAGGCGGTTGGAGGCTTGGCTTCTATAAAAGCCCCCCTCCTTGTCCTAACAAGGGACATGCTATCTACGATCTACTGTTCTTACATACTTTGTCCTAAAATACTATTGTAATAGCCAATTCTACGGCCTTTAATACAATCTACGGTCTCACGGCCTTTGCTATATCGTTCGTATTACTTATCTATTATTCGTATTCTTATTCGGGTTAATTAAGTCGGACCCCCGGTTTAATTAATTTCATCAATAGGATTGGAGGTCAATATACCTGGCATGGGGTTCGAAATTCGGGGCTGGTTTGGAAGAGGCTGGACCGCTTTCTCATGAACCCTTCTATGAGAGACTATTTTTCTAAGATTCGTATTATGATTCTAGCGCGAACTTCATCTGATCACTCACCGATACTTTTAAGTGGATCGAACACGGCCATGTCTTCTCCCAAGCAGTTTCGTTTTAAAACATGTGGATCACTCATTTTGGTTTTAATTAAAGACGTTGTTAAATCAAGTTGGGCACAGCCAGCTGAGGGAGGTGGGATGCGCGTGTAACACCCCGTGTTACGCCCTCTAACCCAAACTAATTATTTAATTACTTACCCTTAAAAGGGAGTTGAATTCCCTTAATTAATTAGGAAGGGTCCACCATAGACCATGGACCCTTATCCCTAAACCAAACCCTTAGTCCTATAAGGATTAGAATAAGTAGATCCCTACCATTCAGACCCTAATTAGGACTCTTAAATATATATATATAAGGACATAGGAGGCACCTAGAATTCACACCACAATAGATTTCACCACACAAGAATTCCCCTATCACCAAACGTAAGAGAAATCAAGAAAAGGAGATCTTAAAGAAAGAACCTTAGTAGCCAAGAGGCTAAGAGGTAACCCTTGTCTCAACAAAACCTATTTTCCTTGCTATAATCTTCGTCTTTGGCTCATTTGATATGCAATTCCATGATTGTGTCTTGATAAGGCTTTTTATGATGATTATGCGATAATCTTGATGTTGATGAGATGATCTTGATGTTTATGTGATCTTGATAATCTTGATATTTATGAGAGGATCTTGATACTTATGTGTTGATCTTGATAATCTTGATGTTCATGATTTTAAAGATGAAAACATGATCTTGTGCTTTAAATATGATTAGAGCCATAGGGTAAATGGTGGATTTTGGGTTATGATACTCTTGGTATGTTTGGGAGGGATTATGCAAGTTCGGGTATTTGGTTTTGATTATGTTTAGAAGTCATGTTAGGATGTATTTAATGTGATTTTTGATTTTAATCCATTACTTGATTACGTGGTGTCGTCGTTTGTGTTTAAATGTGTCTGGACATGGTTTCGGGTTCCACTAAAGATCCCGGGACCAATTTATTACAAAAGAGTCATGGGGGTAGGTGGGGGCAGGGGTTCCCGCCACCTACCCGCTGCCCCAAAGAGGCCGCTGGCAGCGAGCAGCCGGCGGGTGGTCCTCCTCCCGCCGGCCACCCGCTGGTTTTCCCAAGGTGGAATTGGTGGTTTTCCCCGTTTGATGTTTCCCCGTGCCCCGTGGTGTCCCACTGGACCCCGTTTGTTGTGCCTGAGTCTAGTTTGATGTTTCGGGTACCGTTCGTAGGATAAAAGAGTCTTATGTATTGCATGCTAGTCGAATTGGTATCCCGTTGGCCTAGGTGCAAGATGTATGAACCCCTTAGGCATATCTCTAGTAATGTGGTTGACCACGCATAAGTTTTATATACATGTTTTCCCCCTCCTATGTGCTAATGTGGGTTGCATGTGCTTGGCTATGTGTTATGTGTGCATGATACCCCAATTGGTTGCGATTAATTAGCTATACGGGCAGTTGGATGGGTTGAGAACCATCGGCCATTAACCAGGCCGGTTGCGATCGGTTAGGTATATAAATATATATAGGGCTGCGGTCCACCGTTTGGTTGCGATCAAACGGTATAAACGAGCTGCGGTTCATAATCTGGTTGCGATCAGAAATACACACTATTCGGGCTGCGGTCCACCGTTTGGTTGCGATCAAACGTTACTATATGAGCTGCGGTTCATCGATTGCTTACGATCAATCCCCTCGTGCTGCGGTACGAGGCAAGGTGCTTCGGGGTCGTGTCAGAGCTATATGCGCTGACCCTCATGTATGGGCATGCGATTGGTCCTACGGCACCACCAAAATGTGCTTATGTGTTGAGATAATGATTGGATACTGTTATGTTTGATGTGGAATGATCTTGTGAACTTAGGGTGTATGCGAGTATCTTTATATGCGTAATTATGATTGATGAATGTGCCTATTCTTACTTGTTGAGTCTATTCTCGGTTTTAAATTAGAATCTCCTAAGAATATATATCTTCCGGCTTCAAAATGGTTTCTTTATATATATATATATATATATATATATATATATATATATATATATATATATATATATATATATATATATATATACATACCTATATTGTATTTTAACGCGTTGGAGTGGATTACCAACATTATTCGCTGAACAGATATATTTGGCTTTCAAGCACAGACGAGTAGCTCCGGAGCGCGCTAGAGGACCTGAAGCTTAGTTAGTTAGTTTTCTTTTCGGCCTACGTGCCATGATGATGTATTGACAATGTTTTGAGGATATTTAGATAGTATAGCCTGTGCATCTGAATTCTCCAGCTCAGATGTGGCATAGCACCCCAGACACTTATGTTTTGTTATGCCCTGTTTCGAGGTTTAATGACAGTATTGCCTTTATTTCATAAGCATTCAAAGTTTTAAATTTTAGGGGTGTTACAGCGCGCGCTATCATTCAAGTTAAATCGCTAAGCGCCTCAAACAAATCCTCCGAGCATGGAACAAATACACTTTTGGAAATATTTTCGATCGTGTTTAGATTCTGGAATCAAGAGTGACTGAGGCAGAGCGGAATTTTGAGGATTGCCCCACTTCGGAGAATCGGGCTCTGATCTGCTGCACAGGCACCATGCGGGCCTTCTACTAGCGTTGAAACAATAAGAATTGTTTTGGAAACAGAAGGCTCGGGTAAAATGGCTTAAGAACGGAGACACTAACACTCGTTTTTTCCATGGTGTGGTGAAAGACAGGCACCGAAGACAGAAAATTTTTGCAATCGGAGACAATTCCGGCGAACTCCTAACTTCCTGCGAGGCTATTCAAAACGAAGCAGTCACCTTCTTTTCTAAACTATTCTCGGCGGAGAAGTGCTCTGGATTGGAGGCACTACTAAGTTGCCTACCGGATGGTTTCGTCTCTTCCGATGTAACTGCGTTGTCAGCGCCCGTCACCCACAAAGAGGTCAAAGACGCGGTTTGGAAATTGAACCCGGATAGCGCGGCTGGTCCGAACGATTTCTCAGGCTCCTTCTCCAGACATTGTTGGGAAATCGTTCAGGACAATGTCGTTTTGGTGGCTCTGGACTTTTCTGTTGGTTTCTGATTCCTCGGGCTCTGGCTAGCGCCCAGATTGTTCTCATTCCTAAAAAGGCCAATCCTGACAGGTTTGCGGATTTCAGACTAATCTCCCTTTGCACTTTCATTAGCAAGGTTTTCACTAGAGTTCTTTCATCCCGTCTAAATGCAATTATGCCCAAATTGATTTCCAGGGAACAGGCGGGGTTTGTGGGAGGTTAGAGCATTCAAGATAATGTTTTACTGGCTTTTGAATTGTTGCAGCATATTGATAGACGTTGTCGCGACTCCAATGTGGTTATTAAGCTGGATATGATGAAGGCCTTTGATAGGGTTTCATGGCCCTTTCTTAGAGCCGTCCTCGAAAAATTAGGCTTCCCAAACACCTTCATTAATCTTGTCATGCACAATCTGGAGGCAACAAGACTGTCAGTTTTGGTTAACGGAGTTAGCTATGGATTCTTCCAACCTTCGAGGGGTGTGAAACAGGGTGATCCACTTCCACCCCTACTCTTCATCTTGAGCATTGCATATTGCTTTGTAGCTAGGAGATTTGGTTTTATTTTGGAAATATGAAATATTTGGTCTATCCCTGCAGAATTCCAACAATGTGTGAACAACGTGTCACTCCTGGTGGTTGCTCTCCTCACGCATCTCGGCAGCCAATCATTTTGCGACGATAATGTCGTGCCTTTTGCTTTGGTTCCTTTTGCGAGAATACAATGAAAGCATCTATGAAGGATCTCCTTTCTCGACGACGGGCCTAATCAAACGAATAAAACATGAGTCGTTGTTAATCTCTCACACTCGTTCATTTCGCATCCATGGTGCATCGGCTAGCTTTTTGCTTTCTGCAGGTCTGGTTGCTAAGTTTGATGCACCATCGAGGTGATTGTCAGTTTGGGTTAAATGGCTAGCGCCGCCATAAGAAGGTTGAAGCTCAACACGGATGCCCTCTTTTTGCCCGAAGGTGCGGCAGGTGGGGCATGCGTGAGGGACCATCGTGATTACATGGTAGCCGGTCTTTCTTTTAATCTTTCGGCTTCTTCAGCCCTTGAAGCTGAGGCTTTGGCTTTGCACTTTGCTCTTCAATGGTGCGACACTATGGTGATGATTCTTGCTCTTGTGGAGGTGGATTCTTTTGCACTAGTCCATCTGGCATCCTCTTCATCGACGACAACTCCATGGAAGTTTAGGGATGCCATCCTCTGCGCACGTGCTTGCCTCTCATCGTGGGGCTCCTCAATTCGACATGTTTTTAGGGAGGCAAACCAAGTTGCTGATGCCCTTGCGACAGTCGGTCTTAACACTCGCTCAGCCTCTATTTACTGCTCCATTAGCTCTTTGCTTGTAAGTGTAAAGCTGGCTCTCTTGTATGACCTTCGGGGTTTTGCGACCCACCGAGCTATAAGCCTTAAATAAAAGCTCGTTTTCTTATTAAAAAAATAGCTAAAATGACATTTATTAAGTTGACATTTTGAGTACTTGGGATTACTTTTTATTTTAGTCGGATCAAAGCAGATTCAAATTCTCCTAGTTTAGAAGATAAATTTGATATATTATATGATCAAAATGTATAATGATGAATGAATAAGAAATTGATTATATCAAAATGTACCAATTGAGTTTGAAAAAATGGAGTTTGGAAAGGGTTTTAAATAGGTTTTTCCTTATATTGGAAATAGATAGTGTATAAGTTTGCACTAGTATAAATAAACTTTAATTTTTAAAAGAGTTTAAATTGTGTAATATAGAGACTTTTCGGCAATTTATATCATGGACCAGTGTTAGGAACATATGTATTAGGATTTTGATGATACCAATGTAACTTAGAAGTAGACCCCTAACTTTTTGTCATTTATTTTGTTACCTTCGTCTTAGACGAAAGGTACCATAACTCACTGTGTAATTCGTGTTAAGTTAGCGAAATACACGAAACCGAGTTATGATCTTTTGGTTAGGGTTCTTTGAACGAAAGAAGAGCTGATTAAGCAGAACCACATCTCGGATGGACCACGAATGAACAGATCATCCCTTACAATCGAAAGAAGAAACCGAAAGAAATCTTTCAACCAGAGACATCACATCTAAAGTTCTGACTGCCAAAACAATCCATCTTCTCTCAACTCAAGAAGAATGTTGTCAAATGTGTCTGTAACACCCCTAAAATTTAAAACTTTCAAAGCTTATGAAATAAAGGTAGTACTATCATTAAATTCTGAAACAGAGTATACTAAACACAAGAGTTTGGGGTGTTATGTCACATATGAGCTGGAGAACTCAGATTCACAGGCCATTCTATCTAAATATCCTCAAAACAAAGTCAATACATCAATGTGGCACGCAGGCCGAAAGGGAAACTAGCTAACTAAGCCTCGGTCCTCTAGCGCGCTCTGGAGCTACTCATCTGTGCCTGAAAGCCAAATATATCTGTTCAGTGAATAATGCTGGTAACCCACTCCAACGCGTTAAAATACAATATAGGTATATATATATATATACATATATACATATATATATATACATATATATATATATATATATATATATATATATATATATATATATATATATATGTATATATGTATATATATATATATAGGAAAACCATTTTGAAGCCAGAAGAAATATACTTAGGAGACTCTAGCTTTAAAACTGAGAATAGACTCAACAAGTAGGGACAAGTACATTCAACAGTTATAATCATGCATATAAAGATACTATCATGTATCCTAAGGTCACAAGATTTATTTCACATCATTCATATCATTATTCAATCACTATCTCAACACATAAGCACACTTTGGTGGCGCCACAGGATCAATCATGCTTCTGGGCAGCGGGTGCCCGGCGGGCAGTCGCCTGCCCGCTGCCGGCGACACCATTAGGGGCAGTGGGTAGGTAGCGGGTTCCCCTACCCCCACCTACCCCCTACTGACTCTTATTGCAATACTTGGGTCCCGGGATCTTTCGTGGAACCCGAAACCATGTCTAGACACTTTTAAACACAAACGACGACATCACGTAGTCAAGTTATAACACCCCCCAAACAAGCTAGATAAAAAGCCTTAACACATGTAGATCAAACAACAAAACTAGCACAGCGGAAGATAAAACGAGAACTGGATAAAAGAAATCCAAACGTGGTGTTACGCCACGTCTACCAAACACGGTAAACGCTACGGCGATCAATCTGCAAGTGTATACATCTATCCCAAAGACATCAGTCTAAAACTACATTTGGCGCACAGGCCACAAAACAAGGATCAAGGTACTAAGCTACCAGGCACTAGACATCGCGCGCGTCTAAACATCACCTGAAAGATACAAAGATAAACATTGGGACGACGCCCGGTCAGCGATAATTGCTGGTAACCCACCAATACATGTGAAATATCATACATAGAGAGATATAAGTTGTACAACCATTTTCGAAATGGAATACATAAGTATATAAGTCAAAAGCCAAGATCAACAGTCAACACAAGACTCCTAACTCACAAGGATAACACGGGAACACATCCCAAACCACAAAGGTTAACCACAACACAAAGGATAAAGACAAGACCGATGGCAACACATGCCAAAGCAACACATGCCTCCGTGACTACACACGTCACGAGAGAAGAATACACAACACCGGCTACACAAGCCCTCGCAACATCACCCATCACGAGTTGATATGCCTTCCTTATGCCCTGTTCCAACCTTATGGCTACCCCCAACCTTATATCTTCTTCCAACCATTACCTCTAGGACCCCTGCACAACCAAGTCCAACCTTATTCCTCCGGGACCGTCGTCCCCCACCAACGACCACCAACGAGACCACCAATTCATAGTACACAAGGTACCGTACACGGCAACACATGCCCGGATAACACATGTTATCCCCAAAAAACGTGAACCTTACACAAAGGCCACAACTCCATAATCACGTCACGGCCACCACGAGGACCGCTGCAATACCTTGGTGACTAGTGTCCCATACCACTAATCGTGCAATCCAGGTAAAGCCACACACGCACCACAACTCAACCAGAGTCAAACAACGGATCACAACGAAGGTATGAAACATACTCAATCAAGGAACGGGTCACAGCCCAACAACATCAACGATGAATAACACAAGTTATCATCAACCAAATGGAAGGTACAAACCACACACACGCTAGCATTAAGACAATAAACTAGCATGCTTAACAACGGAGAAACTCCAGATAGTTCTGAGGAACACACAAGACACCTCTTGGTCCAATGAAACACAATGTTGAACACTTAGCACGATTCAAGACACCAAAGTCCTACATGGATACCTACCATATAGTTCTAGACACACGAAACATCAAGAAGACACTCAAATAGTTCCATAAAAGAACATCGGGAAGTCAAAAGACCAAATACCGAGTCAAACGGATCACGGGGAATAAATCCCGAACAAACACCACCATGTACCCGCGGGTAGACCCACGGGTAGTGCCCCACCCGTGGTTCCGCCCGCGGGAACATATTCCCACAGGGCTTTGTACCCGCGGGTAGGCCGGCGGGTGGTGCCCCGCCCGCCGTTCCGCCCGCGGGAACACTCCAGTTCCACAACAAATCCCTTCGGGGATTTTCTTCTCCAAACACAAATTCAAGTCCAAAACATGTCAAATCTCACCAAACACAACAAAATGACTTGAATCATGGAAAATGCCAAGCAATGGCGCAAAGGAACCCTAAACACAAGCTCTAGATATGCAATATCACAAGACAAATGCATAAACCCTCACATTTCATAGCAAAACATAAGTAGAATCCAAGAAATCACATATAGGTAAGCAAAATAGGTTTTATAGAGCATGGGTTACCTCTTGTAGACCAAAAGACTTCACTTTACACCACAACAAGCTCCCCACAAGGCTTACTTTCCAAACCCACTTCAAGATTAAACCAAAAGATCATAAAGATCCTACCTTTAAGAAAAAGACAACTAAGATGGAACCAAAAACACAAGATGGACTTAGATCTTACCCTCCTAGATGCTCAAATAGGTGAAAGGTTGAATCTTGGTAGCAAATCTTGGAATCTTGACAAGGGTCTCAACTTGGCTTGGAGAATAAGCTACACTTCTTTTCTAGAGAGAAGGTAGTGCTAATTTCTAGGAATTGTAAGGAATGAAATGAAGAAGTCTTCTAGGTTAGGTTACAATACTAACTCTTGGTGAAAAGTCAAGAATACCCTTACTAACCCTTAGAAAGTGTAAGGAACAAGGGAACTCCCCTCAAAGCTCAAGGTACAACACAACTTTAAGGTTGACTAGTCAAATACTAGTCCTTGAGTATTAAAAATCAGGATTTTAGGAATTAATTCTTCAAATAAAATAGGATTAATTATTCAATTAATCCATGGATTGAATGTGAATTTTTGGGGTGTCACACAAGTATTGGATTAAAACCAAGAATCACATTAAATATATCATATCATGACCTCTAAACATAATTAACACCCGAACATGCAAAATCCCACCCAAATATACCAAGAATATCACAATACGAAATCCATGATTTAACCTAGGGCTCTAATCGCATTTAAATCACAAGATCATAACTTTATCTTTAAAATCAAGAACATCAAGATTTATGAAGAACAACACACAATTATCAGAACAGATTTAGTGCTCTGTAAAATTTTATTTCAGGTAAAAATTGGTCCGAGTATCTAAATTTTTGCCGCCACATCAGCAAACAAATTGGATGGAGAATATATAACCTAAACTAACTATCAGTTAGGTTAAAGGTTGGAATCTCATGAAATGTCAAAAATAACCCTTACCTCTTAAAGTCAAAATTAAACTTTTGAAGATATCTTTGTAAAAGACACCCCTTCCACCCAACCGGTCGAAAAGCTGCCTCTTCAAATAAAAACCCTCCAAAACTTTTCATCTTCCATAGCCGAATCACCCTCAAGCTTCATCTTTCTTAATCTTCATCAAAATGCCAAACACATTATGGCAACCATTGGAGATTCAAGCTCTCAACCGAATGAAGAACAATCCATTCAAGTCAATCTCAACAAGCTAGCTATTGGAATCAAAGCAAGAGGAAGCTTTGACCCCCAAGGATTTCTCAAAACTGCTAATGACTCGGAATTGGCTCAGTAAATTATCCAGGCACTCCAAAGCAGCGAACTAATGAGGTTATGTTCCTATCCATACTCTGGCTTCTATGATGAAGATGTAGCAGATTTTTATGTCCATGCCAAAGTTGTTGGTTGGACCATTGAACCGTAAATGGAACTCTCATCACCATTGATGAACAAGAGTTACACTCAACTTTTGGACTTCCTATGTCTAGTTCAGAACAACCACTGTTGGACTTAGACGTACATACATATGATCAAACCGAAGTCTGGGCAGAAATTAGAAACGAGAATGCATCTCTTGAGCCCAATCTTTCTGGTCACAAATCTGACTTGAAGGTAGAATATGAAATGCTAGTCAAAATTATCTACAAATGTATTTTGTGCAAATTAAATAGCATGGAGGATATATCACCTACAAGAATGGGATATTTGCATGCCTTGATGACTGGTGTTAGGGGAGACTGGAACAAGTTGATATTGAGCAGGATTGCTCATTTTGTAAAAGGTGCAAAAATCAGAAATGGCAAGTTCAATCATGTTCTAGGTTTCGGGTTACTCATTGGAGAAATAATCAAGAGAAAAGGATTAACAATGAGAGCTAGAAAGACATTTGGGAATAACCAGATACTCTACAAAGATCATGAGATCTCAACTGAGTCCAACCCCAAAAGAAAAATAAAACCGAGAGGTATTCCTGCTAAAAAAAGACCAGTGGCAGAAATTCTTGGTCTAGACCCTCAACTCACAACCCAACCTACTGCAAATCCAACCACAAGCCATAACCCTACTACAAGTCATAACCCTACTACAAGTCAAAATCCTACCACAACCACAAGCCAAAATCCCACCATAAGCCACAACCCTACCTCAAACTATGATCCCAACACTAGCCAAAATATCATGAACCCTTTCTCTCGGATAGCCCTGTTGGAAATAGTGAGAAATGAAGAAATTTACCAATTTGATGGACTTGACTTAGTCTTGGTAAATGAGTATCAAAGAGTACTCAAATGGAGAAAATGGTGACTTGGCTCTTATCAAGAATTGATGACAAGAGGACCAAGTATGGAAGAAGAAGAAGTATTCTCTTTGCATTGGGTTGGTAGTCTAGACATTGGTCATGCAACTATGATATCAACCATCAATGGAGTTTTCTTATCCAAGCTAAAAGCCAAGATGGCCAAGACTTCTCAAGAAAATATCATGCAAGAGAATGTGCCAACTGAAAATGAGTTTCTGGTGGATATTGCTGATTTTGATCAACCTATTGAGCTCTCTAGACACGTCACAAATTCAGAAGAAGGAAATGATACACATGCTCAAATTTTTGATCAAGATGATGTGAATTCACTTCTTATGGACATCGATCTTTACGATGTTAGTGTGTTAAATCAGACTGAAATTAGCCATGAAGATCAAGCCATGCAAGCTAGTCACCATACGGAGGAAAATCAGTCAAAACATCCAGAAAGTGCTCAAGGTGACACACACGTGTTGGAAGAGCACACACCGGAAGAAGCAAGAAATGTGCTAGAAAATCAAGCACAATCTCACATGCTTGAAGACAATTCTACTCAAGAAGGAGCAAGACATGTTCTTGTATCCCAAGAAGAGCACAATCTTGATGGCACTACTTCAAATGATCAATTGAAAAATCTGGAAAGTGTTGTACTAAGCCTAGTTGACCGAATGGAGAGTATGATTCAAGGAATCTATACTCATGTGGATCATGTTGTTAACACACAAGGAGGAAAATTCGAAAATTCATTTGATGAAAATAGAAGAAGTCAACAACACTTGATTGATACACACCATGCACTTGAGAGACAAGTTGGCAGAGTAAATGCTAATGTCAAAGGATTGCTCAATGAGTTCTTTATCCAACTGTCTCAATCCCTCAAAAATGATAGAAAAGCTAGTGAAGCAATTTCCGTGAATCAAAGCAAGGGAATTCTCAATGTGGTACATCAACAAGAGAAACAAATCAATGATGTCCACACAGATCTCATCTCCATCAACACCAAAGTAGGCTGCCTTCGAGGTTCATATGAAAATATATCAGAATCTGTGTCCTCTCTTCGTGCATCGGTACATACACTGATTGATTACGCCAAAAAGGGGGAAGAAAGATTTAGTCATTTGGAAGGAATGTTGGAAACTATCATGACTGCCATGGCATCCAAAAATATTGGTGCAAGCAGCAGTAGAGGAGGAGGCAGGTCTGCTGGCAGAAGCAACATTGCAAGAAGATGAGGGATGGAATATTGGTTCGGTGGTGATGCAAGCAATCCAGGAGGATCAAGCAGTACCAATACCACTAACAGATCATTTCGTAATATTATCTGTGCAGGTGGAAATCAAGAGCAAATAAACTGGTACAACAAATCAGCTCTTTATTTGGAATCCACACCAAGAGATGGCAGAGTTGAAATGCCAAGATTGGCAAATCTAAATGATTTACCAAAAGGAATGAAGAAGAGTGGTCCAAGTGACCAAAATATGTGAATTTCGAATGAGAATTTCAGGAGAATCAAGAGCTATGCAAGATCTTTGATGCCAAGCCTCAAGGAGATAAGAGTCTAGAAGAATGCATCATATGGTATGAAGAAGGTATACTGCCCGGAAACAATATCATTAAAGCATTCAACTATTATGTGATTGGGCAGGTATGCAAAGATTATGCCATTAGTGACAATTTCATTGAAATTAAGAATCATATAAATCATGTGCTAGAAGAAAGGAGAAGTAGAATAATCAAATGATTTGTATGATTGATGTCACAATATTTTTGTATGGTCTACGAACTTGGAGTATGACCATAAGACAATTTGCAATGATGTTCTTGATTATCTGATTATGATGCTTTTAAGTATTTTATCTACTGTTATTTTATTTGTCTTGAAAGGTAATATTTTTTAGCTTAGGTTGTAAAAATCGCATAATTGGGAAAGTTACAAAATTCATTAAACATTAAAAATCCAAAAATGCGAATAGGAAACTTGTTGCTAAAAATACCTTTCCTAGAGTCAAAATCAAATGTTAAACTTGTCATGGCTATGTCAAAGTTAATAAAAGGGAAAATTGTAAAAAATGCCCCTCTATAATATGTCAATTATCAATGTCACCCCTGAATTATGAGTGGTGTAAATGTTGCCCCTCAATTATCAAAACAGTGCACATATAGCCCCTCCCGTAACGGACATGTGGTTCCCCGTTAATGTACGACACCGTTAAGTCGGAGTAAATATGTAATTTATTCGTTTTTTCCCTCCCTCGGTTCGAAGTACTAGCGATGGAGAGCAGTGGGGAACCACATGTCCGTTACGGGAGGGGCTATATGTGCACCATTTTGATAATTGAGGGGCAACATTTACATCCCTCATAATTCAGGGGTGACATTGATAATTGGCATATTATAGAGGGACATTTTTTACAATTTTTCCTTAATAAAATCTTTTGAAAAATAATTTTTTAAAAAGACAAGCCAAATGACTGAGTATAGGTTTTGGCGTCATCAAAAAGGGGGAAAATTGATAGGAATATTTTTGTAATAAAGTTTTGATGAGCCAAATGTAATTTAGATCCCCATAGAATTTAGGTCTTTAGTATAAGCATCATAATCCAGAATATCGAGTCATAGGAAAACCTACTACATGAAGAACAAAATTAATTTGAACAATTAATTTTGGTCCTACAAGTAATCAACCAGGAAAGAAGCATAAAAGAATGGCGTTGCAACAAATAACCAGATGAGCCTAATGGCAAAATGGTAGAAGTCCTTACTCACAATGATCATACCTGAGATCGATTTCCCCTTAGGATTTTTTATAAAGGAGCACAATGTGTACAAGCAAGATGTGCACAAGAAGCAGAATGTCCTAAAGGAGCACGATGTTCATAATGTAGCCTTATCAGAAAGTCAAACAAGCAAAAAGTGCCGCAAAATGTGGCAAAGAAGCAAGATGATCATTGGATAAATTCGAAGGAATTGCAAAAAGTGCCGCAAAATGTGGCAAAGAAGCAAGATGATCAGTGGATAAATTCGAAGGAATTTATTTTGATTCACCCCACATGCCACAAGAATCCAAATTGCCTGAAGATATGATCAGAACGGTAGAAAAATTTATGAAGACATGAATATAAAATCTTATCCTAGAAATAAATTCTATCAGAATGATTTATTTCAAAGATACGTTGGAAATTCAAAATTGACAAAAGATAATAATATTTTAGAAACAACTTGAAAATCAAGTTGAAATAAAATATTATCTTGTCAGGCAAGTTGACAATCAAATCAAAATTGAAGACCTACCATTGTCAACAATATCAGGCTACAAGATTGAAAATTCAAATATCAAATTACCCCACTCCAACAGATATATTTGATTTCCTATAAAAGGCCATGAAGACTTGAAGAAGAGAGACACAAGAGAACACACGGATGAACAAGTGCAAAATCTAGAAATACAAGTGCTCAAATATTCATTGAAATATCTAGAAAAGAGACTTAGTCTGAATTGTCCCAAAACTAGTTGGAGAGAGATACAATTACCTTTGTATTTGTAATTGTAAAAAGAGTATAGCTGTGTGCAAAATACTCTAGTGGGTGTAGCTGTGTGCAAAACACTCGTGGTTGCTAAGTGTAGCTGTGTGCAAAACACTTAGTTGGCGTTGAGTATAGCTGTGTGCGAAATACTCGTAGTTGAGTGTAGCTGTGTGCGACACACTCGGAGTTGGGTGTAGCTGTGTGCAAGACATCTGGAAGAAGTGCTTGTGTAGCGCTTATTCACCATTGTAACTGTGTGTGGAAAATAGTGAATTACTCCTAGAAGTGAATGGAGTAAAGTGGACTAGGAAGATTACGCCACTTCCGAACCACTATAAATTGTCTCTCTCATTTACATACCGCACTTACATAGCTCGCTTTATTTATTTATCATCCGACTAACATGTTTACTATTCACTGTCTATCTTAATCTTTCGGGTTTAGTGTGTTTTCACGTATGCATGTAACTCAAACTTTCCATGCTTAACATTTGAATTATTCTAAGCAAGTTTGACGTGTTGCATGAGACGTTTATCATACGGTTGACGTGACACGAAATCTTATTTATAGTCTTGAATATTATTGTTAAATATTGAGTGCATCATCTCCTTTAAATATTCAAGATATTCAAGTCATCCTTACACATCATCTGAGCTTATCCTACACGTGCATGTGATTCAAATTACTGATTGGGCATAACTCTTTACACTTATTTATTCCGATGTGCATTTCAATTTAATTACTTCTCCATTTACTTGTTATTTAGAGTTTAAATTACCAAAGAGTTATTTACTTAGAAAAAGTTTTAAAAGTCTATTCACGCCCCCCCCCCCCCCCCCCCCGCTAGACTTTTACCACCCTATCGGGACCAACAATAAACTACTAAACTACATTGCAATACATAATTGCCTGTGGGCTAAATTACGATCATAGTTCAGTATTTCATCATAATTAATCAAACAAATATAACGAAATTGCCTGTGGGCTAAATTCCATCATATTACATACAATTAATCACAAATGATATGTCCAAAACTTTATGTGATCAAAATAAACCGCTTAATATATAATTTTAACAGATTAAGGATGTTGTGGCTACTCCCCAACCAAATAAAAATTATAAGATCACTAGACAATTATCATTGCCATCTTTATGTAATTTAAACCTTAGACAATTTTAGTAAATTAAAGATGCCGTAGCAACTCTTTAATTAATCGAAAATTGTAATCACTTGGCAAAAGGGGAATTTAAAGCCTAATAAACAAATTAAACCAACACATGATAGACAATTATTAGGTATACTCTCAGGAAAGTTGGTCTAGACGAAGCTTGGTTAAATACCAACTCCTTAGATAGAGTAGCGTCGCAAGGGGACTAGTAGCAAGAAGGCTTTTAAGTCAGGGCCATAGAACTAGTATTCATCCACAAGAAACTTCCCTAAGTCATGCGTTCTCATGTTTGAAGTAAAATCGTTTGGAAGATCTAAAGATTGTAGATTCACATATGGATAATGAAAAAGTGCCGTGAATCTTGAATTCAATTACACTTTTAATGTTCCACTTGTTTTTAGAAGAGATATTGCATTATCAATTAATTAGGTTATTTAATGAACATAAATAACGAAATATAAATGCATAAAAATAAAACAAGTACTCAGAGATTGATCACGCAGTTCGGAGCGCTTCTCCTACGTCTGCGGGGCAACCCACGTCTGCCCAATCCACTATAGATGTTCACCAAGGAGTATTACAAGAGGTAAGTACAAATGGCCCTCAGCCTTTACCACTACAACACCTTCATAACATCTACTCAGGATTGTACGTGCATGCCGTGACGATCTTCAAGCGAAGCTTCAGCTGTACCAGGTACTGACTGTGTAGCTCAGTAGAAAACCCACTTAGAATAAATATGATAATTTGATTCAGAATATTGCAATATATATAATTTCGCTTCTCTCAATATAGCATATCAGAATTAGTAGAATAGAGTGGTTGAGTAATGCTTCTCAATTTAGCTTTAAATTTTCAATCCGTGAGCATTTGTGATAGGAAAAATCCATCCATTTATATTGATTTGCTCTCAACTGACTTTCCCCAAATATTCCTATCCAAACGCCTTGAACACTTCATAATCCATTTGAACAAGTTACAGCCACACATTAATTTTCCCATGCAGAGATGAAGTCCATAATTAGCATACCACCCAAAAAGACCATGGCCACACGGTAATTCTTCATAGCTGATTAACACCAATGTCCATAATCAATATTCTTCTTCATAATTTCGAAAGCCTCCAATTTGAAACTATAGTGTAGAAAAATATAATCATACCTTCTGATAGGAGACGGTCCATGGTCCATATGTTAATTTCAAATAAATGCTCTAATTATTTTGTCAATTAAATTAGCCAATTTAAACGGATTTAATGTGTATCATTTGTACACTTACAATCTCCTTTGGCAATTTAATTGGCAAAATCTAAGACATCTATACTTTGGGCAAATAGAAAGAAATAAACAACATTTTTATTTATAAAGAGCCCATAGTATATCAGTTTGACAAAACACTAAGCATTAGAGTTATTTGAATTACCATGGCCAACGAATCGTAGCTCCATCCAAATAAGTCACATTCAATTCACTGTAAGAGGAGTCAAAACTGTAGACTGTTTCATTCAAAGATAATCCAGTATAGTCCATCATAATACTATTAGAAATCCAGAATATAAACCAAGATGCATTATAGTAGATAATCTAATCCATAATGCAACCGAAACCCTTATACCAATGCATTATAAACCCTTATACCAATGTATTATAGTAGAAATCTAGAATAACCACAACTCCCCCTTATTCCAACCATACTCCCCCTTAGTATATACTCCCCCTTTTTGCCAATAAATTGACAAAGGTGAACATCTATATTAGTGGATTGAGTCTGACGGAGTGCCCTATTGGATTGAACCTGCATAAGAAGATTAGAAACAAAACGAGAAAAGCAGAACGTGATAACAATTGTAAACAAATAACATATAAGCACAAGTCAAGTTGGAGCACATTAAGTAGATAAAACATACCAAGTAAAAAACGCATTCAAGCACAAATTCGTAGCAAATAACACAAAAAGCACACAATTGGGTCACTCAAGAAGACAGATTGGTAAATAAGATAGTAAGCACATTCAGATAAATCACATTTATGCACAGATTCATATAAAGCCAAGTCAAGCACAGATTCATACTAGATAGCACGGTAAAACACACAAACAGAACAAGCACGGTCATGTAAAGCATATTCAGCCAGAGATTTAAATAGAGCAAAATCAAGCACAGATTCATATAAAGCAACTTCAGGCAAGAATTTATAACAGTTAGCACAATAAGTATACAAACAAACACAGATACGGTCATGACCGGACCAACAAAAAAAACATTCACATAGTAACAAAGGAGAGTACAAATATTAAACAAATTGCATCAAAAGTTCATCAAGTAACCATAGAGAATTCAAAGATGCAACATAGAAACACCAATAAAATAACTTAAGCAAAAAATATGTTTATCAATTAAAAGCACTCAAAACAACGCAAGTATAACATGTAGTAAACGCATAGAAAACCGTCAAGAACAAAACACAAAGAATCAAATCGCAATTTAGAGTAGTAGGTAACGAAAGGATTAAATGCAAGAGAAAAAATTGGAATAGAGGACCAATCAATCATAGAGAGACACATGCACAAAAAGACATAGATGCAATGCGAGAGCATGTAGGAACTGAACCATTAATTCAAAAGGTAAATTCTCTTATCCTGAGACAGATTCTATCACAGATGCAGAATATTACATTGGCAAAGATGAAGAAATGTCAAGATTTGATAAATGCAAGGATATTGAAGTAGAGGGCACCAAATTAGGTAAATGAACACATAAAAACTTAGCTTTAGATATAGGAAATTTGCAGGTAATTCACAAGACACATTAGACAAAGACACCCTAAACACATTCAAGGAATTAACAAAAGGAATTAGAGAGTGATGAACCTGTAAACTTTATCACCAACGATGATGGCAAAATTAATTTTGAAGATGGGTGATCTATTGTGGATGCGTGCTGGAATGTCAATGTCATCTCGATCGTTGTCTGATTCTGACTCTGGTTCAGGTTCTGGTTGATTAGATATGGGCGATGAGGTAAATGACTCAGGATCTGGTTTCGGAGTACCAGCGTCAGGGGATTTAGGGCGGTTAGCTTTAGGATCTGTCACTGAGTCAGGTTGAGTAACTTCGATAATCTCATGTGGTTGATCATCGATTACGACATTTGTGGACACCATGATGGTTTTGATCACCTTATTGTATACTCTGTAGGCTCTGCTATTTGTTGAATAGCCGAGAAAGATTCCTTCGTCGTTTTTTGGTTCAAATTTTGAGACTGGATTCCTATCTTTCAATATAAAACATCGTGAGCCGAAAAAGTGAAAATATGTAATGTTCGGCTTCTTACCTCTCCATAATTCGTATGGTGTTTGTGTTGTGCCTGGACGAAGGTAGACTCGATTGATGATGTGACATGCTGTGTTTACAGCCTCTGCCCATAACTTCTGTGGTAATCCTTTGGTGTTTAATAAAACCCTTCCCATTTGCTGAGGAGTCTTTGGAGCTGAATACTCATGAGTGATTCCTGATTGGTTATAGAAGTCATCAAACAGCTTGTTTTCGAAATCTCTGTCGTGATCACTTCGGATTCGAACAATGGATTCATTTCTTTCTTTTGGGAGTTTTAATCCCAGTGTTTTGAATGTTTCAGGTGCTTCGGATTTTTCCCTGAGAAAGATTACCCACGAAAAAACGTGAAAAGTCTTAGACACATACCAGTATGTACTCCTTACCTCCGAAGCTTTCTGTTTGAGTTGGACCAACGAGAGATCCATGTGGATCAATTCTAGGCACCGACTTGTGTTTATGGTATGTTGAGCTGGATGAGATTATTTGGTTTGCTTCCCAGCTTGACAGGCACCGCAGATAGTTGACTCGACTTTCATCTTGGGTAAACCACGAACACCTTCTACGTTTACAAGTTTATCAAGGAGTCTATAACTTAGATGACCCTTCTTTTTTTTTTTTTTTTTTTTTTTTTTTTTTGATGCCACAGCTCGGCTTCATTCATGCTGGTCCTGCAACAGAAGATATGTTAGTTAGAATATAGCAATTGTCAGTTGACCTTTTACCTTCCATAACACATTGGTTTGTTTTGTCCATCACACTGCAGCTATCTTTAGTGAAGCACACGTTCCAGTTTTGGTCGCATGCTGATAAGGTTAGCGTGAAGACCACGGACAAGCAATACTGTGTCCAGCTTTGGCAAGCCAGCTACATTTAGTGTGCCTATGCCAATAACCTGACCTTTAATACCATCGCCAAAGCTAACTTCACCTTTACTGGCATTTACGTTACTTAGGGATTTGACATTTCCTGTCATGTGATGGGAACACCCGCTGTCAAAGTACCATTTCTCTTCTCTTCCTGCACTTTTAGAATGAAAAGAAACAAATGAAATATAGTCAGTCTTTTTAACCCAAATTTGTTTTGTGAATGGTTGTATGTTCTTGTGCCTGAACTTCTCGATTCTTTGATCCTTGTAGAAGTAGTAGCATTCAGGTCTGGTATGACCTCGTAACCTGCAATAGTGGCAAACAGGGTTATATAGTTTATAATGGAGCTTATTTGCGCTTACTTTACCATAGGAGCGTTTCATTGTGCTGGATTCAGGGACGTCCTCTGGATCAGGTCCAGATGCTTTGACAAATACCGTTTTATCTTTTGAGTTGCTTCCGGTGAAGCCCAAACCAAATTTTGCAGAAGTTTTTCTTCAGGAATCAAGGATTTTATCAAGTGTTGAAGTGGTGTCCATCATTTGGATTTGTCGTTTGTAGGTGCTTAGCTCCTGCTTCAAAGTCTGTACTTGTTGTAGTTTCTATTCTCGGTCGGCCGTCTCCTTAAGCAGTACATTCCCAGACTGTACTTCGTTTTGTAATTTTTCTTCTCGGTCAGCTGCTTCTTTAAGCAGTACATTCTTATCAGCTATTTGAGTTTGATATACTTTACTAGCATTTGTTACAATCTCTATCTCACTAGCTAGTTTACGATTTACTTTTTGTAGGGCTTCCCATTTGGGATACAACTTATTAAACTCAACTTCAAAAGATAAAGCATTTAGTTATAAGTCTTCCGCGGAGACATATTCACCACTCTCTGAGTCAGCTCCTTCAACAGATTCCGAACAGCCAGTGACACGTGCAGTAAATGCTACAAAGTTACCCGAGATTTCTTCGACATCAGATCCAGTTGTTTCAACTTCAGGCTTGTCGTCACTCCAGGTGATGGCTGACATAGACTTTTTGCGTCTAAGGTAGGTGGCACACTCTGCTTGTACATGTCCAAAGCCTTCACATTCATAACACTTGATTCCTTTATTGTTAGATTTTTCTTTGGACTGTCCTGGACGTGAGACAGACTGTTTGAAGTTTGACGAACCTGTCCTGGGGCCAGCTTTGGACGATGTTGCTCCTCTTTGTGAATTTCTGTTGCGTGTATTTTTGGATACCTGTTTCAGAATTTTGGAAAACTGTTTAGTCAAAAACACAACTGTATCATCACTAGTTTCGTCTGAATCGGATACAACATTATTTTCTTCAGCGGCAAAAGCTACATTTTTTTGTTTTTTCGTTTTCGTGTGATCAGTTAAAATTTCCATTTCATAGGTTTTGAGATTTCCCATTAACTGAGTAACCATTTTATTCTCCTAGCCATCATGTTCTTGGATAGCTGTGACTTTCATTCTAAACCTGGGAGGTAAAGATCTCAGAATTTTCTTAACAAGCTTTGCTTGCGAGAATGGTTCACCAAGGACCATTTCACGATTCGCCAGATCTTGTACGCGTGTGTGAAAGTCAATGATTGTCTCATCCTCATTCATTCGAAGCTCTTCGAATTCTAACTGGACCAGTTGCAACTTTGATTGTTTTACCGATGTAGTTCCTTCGTAAGTTGACTCAAGAGCTTCCCAAGCACCTTTAGCTGAAGGAATACCTGCAACAATTGAAAACTAACTTTCATGCATAAGAGAATAAATTGTGTCTAAAGCCTTATCATTGTTTCCAGCGTTGGTTATCTCTGTTTGAGTCCACTCAGTCTTAGGCTTAACTACTTCTGTTCCGTCAGTGCTGGAACTGGGTTTAGTGGGATGTGTCCAACCTGACACCACGGACCGCCACACGGCTTCACCTTGAGCTTTTAGATGCGTACGAGTGCGAGCCTTCCAATAGGCGTAGTTGTCGCCGGTCAACTGGGGAAGGACTTTAGTTCGATCCATTCTGTAACACTTAACACCCCGTGAGATCAAACAAATAAGCAATAAACAGATAAATAATAAAAGCCGCTGAAGATATGAATTCAAGAGGCACGGAATCGCCAGATCGATAGACTAATAAATTAAGTCTACAGACTCTGATACCAATTGAAAAAGTGCCGTGAATCTTGAATTCAATTACACTTTTAATGTTCCACTTGTTTTTAGAAGAGATATTGCATTATCAATTAATTAGGTTTTTTAATGAACATAAATAACGAAATATAAATGCATAAAAATAAAACAAGTACTCAGAGATTGATCATACAGTTCGGAGCGCTTTTCCTACGTCTGCGGGGCAACCCACGTCTGCCCAATCCACTATAGATGTTCACCAAGGAGTATTACAAGAGGTAAGTACAAATGGCCCTCAGCCTTTACCACTACAACACCTTCCTAACATCTACTCAGGATTGTACGTGCATGTCGTGACGATCTTCAAGCGAAGCTTCAGCTGTACCAGGTACTGACTATGTAGCTCAGTAGAAAACCCACATAGAATAAATATGATAATTTGATTCAGAATATTGCAATATATATAATTTCGCTTCTCTCAATATAGCATATCAGAATTAGTAGAATAGAGTGGTTGAGTAATGCTTCTCAATTTAGCTTTAAATTTTCAATCCGTGAGCATTTGTGATAGGAAAAATACATCCATTTATATTGATTTGCTCTCAACTGATTTTCCCCAAATATTCCTATCTAAACGCCTTGAACACTTCATAATCCCTTTGAACAAGTTACAGCCACACATTAATTTTCCCATGCAGAGATGAAGTCCATAATTAGCATACCACCCCAAAAGACCATGGCCACACGTTAATTCTTCATAGCTGATTAACACCAATGTCCATAATCAATATTCTTCTTCATAATTTCGAAAGCCTCCAATTTGAAACTATAGTGTAGAAAAATCATACCTTCTGATAGGAGACGGTCCATGGTCCATATGTTAATTTCAAATAAATGCTCTAATTATTTTGTCAATTAAATTAGCCTATTTAAACGGGTTTAATGTGTATCATTTGTACACTTACAGATAAGGCTTTAAATTGATGAACTAAATTAACGAACAAAACTTTCTTAAATTCAGGCACTACCGCAACTAAAGTTTATGCATATGTCCAACTTAAGTAGGAACTAATAGAATTCCATCCTAAATTTATGCATTGCAAAGGCATAATAAAAATTGCATAATTTAAAACAGAATATTATGCTTAGGACAAAAATGCATAAAATTAAACATTAAACTCATATATTCCAGACAAATTGCATAACTTAAAGCAATTTACAATATGAGATTTCAATAATCTTTGAAATTTTAAACTGTAAGCCCATGACAAAATGTTTTAATGCATAAAGATCAAATTTATGAGAAATAACTAAATTCACAAATTATAACAATGTCAAGCCAAATGATATGTTGTCATTTGTAAATCAAAATCTCACAAACCCTAATTGCATAATTAAACTTAATATTATGGATTTAATATGATCAAATGCATAAAACAACAGTCCAAAGAATATGAATCATACATAACCAAATATGGGCAATAACATTAATCATAATTTAAAGACTAAATGAATTAGAGAATAAATGTACAGTAATGGCAATAGTCAGTTAGATAAAAAAAAAATTTCTTATCTGAAGCATTGCCACATAAAAATAATTGTAAACAATTCAGGATTCATAAATAAACCATAATAATAATGTTACCATTAAAGTATTAATGGTAATAAGTAACCTTGTAATCACCATTAGCATTTAACAATAACAACCTAAGTAGGGTAATACACCTTCTTAATGTTTCCATTTTTCTTAAATAAAGAAATAAAATGTGTGAAATTTCAAAATATAGCAGTCAAACTATAACTGTAGCAGTAATTATCAAAAAATTAATGATAAAAACTTAATGACTAACTTTAATGATGCAAACCGCATCTCCCATAGTGCTAAAATTCTCCCATTTTCGTCGTCAGTAACCTCAATGCAACATCCAATGGTACGTAACAATAACCACCAAATAGGTAATCTTTCCAAACGAGTTAAATCCACTTTTGGTTCTACATTTATTGCGCATTGGACATATTTTGCCCGTTTTTATTAATTTTGCCACATTTTGCTCAGACTTAATAAAAGTTTGACACTTTTAGTCCAACGTTACAATTAGTGTTAGGCTGCGGTGAAGTAGAAGGACAATTTTTTCATTTCAAGTGCAATTCTTCATTAACCTTATTGTTTCTTGATCTAATCAACCATTAAACCTGGTTTTCTGCTGCAACTACTAAGACCCGATCCAAGCACGGTTAACGTGACCTACCCACAGCTCGGTAACGTATCTCTGGAGCTGACGGTGGCGACCACAGTTTCCGCGCAGGACTTGTCGAGGTCTCTGCTGGAACAGGAGAAAGATCCGAAGGTGAAGCCGAGGTTCGCAGGATGTCTGGAGGCGTACCAAATTGCTGAGGCGTCGTTAGGGGAGTGCGCTAAGGAGATTTTTAAGGGCGAACTGTATTGTTTGCTGACGCTAGTCGCTAAAGTTCGGACTTTCTGGGAAATGTTTCGGGCGCCACCGGCGGAACCCACCGCGCTTAAGAATGTGGGTGTCAAGGTGGAGTTGTTAGGGAATATGGTGAATCTTGGGATTACTCTCAAAGATTATTAGTGTGTGGTTTGAAAAGTGAAATAAATGTTGTTTTTCTTCTTTTGGTCCAGGAAAGCAGGGGTTTTGAAGCTTCTGGAAGTCTCCCACATTTCCATCATTAGCATCCTCCGTCAAGACCTCAGTCCTCGTTCCTCCCTCTATAAACAGGTACTCATAGTTTTGTTCTAAATATTTTTTGGATTTTGATGCCAATATTTATGTTAATTTTGTCAAATTTAAGTCGTATTTCTAGAACATAACTTATATTGGTATAGAGTTTGAGCTCCTTATTGAGAATCAAGAAATAAACTATTTTATTTACACTGCAAAATTTGAAATAATTTGCTTCGAACTGAGTAAATTAGTGAGTAATTAAAAATTAAAAATTAAAAGGTTGTTTTAATAATCTGGTAACTGGTGCATTTTCAAGGAGTATGTTTAATTGAAAATTTTCAAAAGACTTAATGCAGATATACAGGGTGTTGGGTTTAATTTGTCATCTATAAATTGAGAAAGATGGCAGATGCAATGAGCCGGAGAACAATTGTTCCTGAAGAGATTATATTGGGATTGTTGTCAAAGAGGTTCAAAGATGGATATCACAGAAGAGAAACTAGGTATCACTGACGGTGTCTTTGACTTTGACGGGAGAGACCAAGAAACAATAAGACTGATGAAGAATTGTACATGAAAGGACAGAATTGTCTTTCTACTTCACGGCAGCTTAACGTCAATTGTAACGTTGGACTAAAAGTGTCCAACTTTTATCAAGTCTGGGCAAAATGTGGAAATTAATAAAAGCGGGCAAAATGTGTCCAATGCGCAATAAATGTAGGACCAAAAGTGGATTTAACTCTTTCTTTGCTGGACTCATGAAGCTGGCATTCGCGTTTAACATTTATCACCTATGGTGACATTTTTACCTTCAATTCTAAACTTTTTTTAATACTACTGACTATGTTACAATATAATAT
The DNA here is from genome assembly GCF_001879475.1 of Ipomoea nil. Classification (NCBI taxonomy): domain Eukaryota; kingdom Viridiplantae; phylum Streptophyta; class Magnoliopsida; order Solanales; family Convolvulaceae; genus Ipomoea; species Ipomoea nil. Next base: position 1,135,641 of record NW_017617306.1, read on the forward strand.
ATGTTCATAACTAATTTCTCAACCTGCTAAATCACAAAGAGTCAATACTACTCGGCTCAAACTCATGACCTCACATTTGAGAGGGCCATTTTATGCCACTAAACTACAATGTCATTGGCAAATTCTAAGCTCCTTTAATTTGACTACAATATTATATAAATGCTACCATAATTGGAGAGAAAATTTAGAATTAACTCAAATAAAAAATTGAGCATATCATCCATCCAAGTATTTTAAACTTTGCAACAATATGGCATTTCTAAAAAAGGTTTGCTGAGGTACTAGAAATAAGGAAAATATTTAATAAGGCAATTTAAATGGTGCCAAAAGAATGTCAGGATGTGAAATGTTTAAAATATTCAAAAAAAAATTAACAAGCGTATTTCCTCTATATAAGTCATCATTCGGAATTTTTTTCTTTCCAACAAAACTGGAAAGTTTATGGAATCATTTTGATAGATGTATAAGGTTCCGTGTTTGCGGTCAAATGCTCTCACACACGCAAACCCTGTTTGACATGTTAAACACAATATACAAATTCTATTTTTTGAGTTATATAAATATTTGATGTTAATAAAAGAGTTATATAAACATTTGTCATCCCCAGTGAACCTGGGGGCTCTTCCTCTACAGGAAGGACTAAAGTTTCATGTGGTTGTTGGCTATTACGTCCCTTAGGATTTGATGTCGATTCTTGACTGCATGGAGAATCCACTGGAAAATCACAAGATCGTGATGGTAATGGGAATTTGGCAGCAAGAGACATAAAAGCATTGTTGCAGAAAAAATCTCCATTAATATTTCAAATCACGTGTCACTAGATGAAACTCAAAGATTATTTGTATGCAAAAATATAAAGTTTACCTGGAGAGATAGTCAGATACGTTTTAAGTTAAGAAAACTCCAACAACTGAATCCACTACTGATCTTTTCCACGCTAAAAACGTTTATTCACTTGAGAAGTTTATATCAATGTAAGACAACAGTGATGCATCAAATCTAGACATCTAGTAGTAGAGCTCTAATTGTAGAAATAACCATTTCGAATCACGTGTCACTAGATGAAACTCAAAGATTATTTGTATGCAAAAATATAAAGTTTACCTGGAGAGATAGTCAGATACGTTTTAAGTTAAGAAAACTCCAACAACTGAATCCACTACTGATCTTTTCCACGCTAAAAACGTTTATTCACTTGAGAAGTTTATATCAATGTAAGACAACAGTGATGCATCAAATCTAGACATCTAGTAGTAGAGCTCTAATTGTAGAAATAACCATTTCGTTCCCTTCAAATGCACTTTTAGGCATACCTTGGAGAACATGCATGCAAGTAACGAAGTCTCGTAGACGTTTACAGAATATTTCCTTCTGCTCCTCCCATTCTTTTTCTTTTTTCTCATCCTTATCTTCAGGCAATTCACTAGCATCCGTCTCCATTCGGAGTATCAAATTTATTGTTGTAAGGAATTACTACACCATGAATATTTGTACCTCGCACCACCAGCTGGCCACCATGTTCATTACTTATTTTGTAGCCTGCAGTTTCTGGGTAGTTTCCATCAAAAGCTTTGTGAGTTGACCCTGTGAACCTACATAAAATTTAAGATCACATTCACATACATTACTTGTCATTCTGATTAGGGAACTACCGAACGAATCAAAATACATGAGTCCTATTACAAATACCGGGTGCAGTTCCAAAAATGATCTTGCCGTCGACAGAACTCAGTATCAGAAAGAATATTGTTTGTTTTTGACATTGTAGTTCAATGCCGGAGGTGACGTTTTCCAACTTTAAATTTAGACTGTAAACCTGCAGTGAAGTTCTAATTTTACATTAAAAGGGCACTGTAGACAATCAGGATACAAACAAATTAAAAAATAGAATCTATACCAGAAGTAGTCTCTGCAGTTGGCAAAAGATATTTCCGGAGAGAGAATCAGGACGCGGGGATGTATCCTAATCTCCACTTTTGTATTTGAACCTGCAATACACATTAAAAGCCTATAGTATTGTGTATACAATTAAGATAAAATACAAATGAATAAGAGTTCTGTTGGAAGTACTCCAAAGAAATTCGCTAAGAGAAATTGTAGGACGTTGCCAAAGATATTCTTTTAAGTGATATTCCCGGACGTGGGGTGGCAGAGGTGCTGCACCAATCGGGTTCCACAAAGTTATGTCAAACATACTCTGAGAAGTTCTATGATGTTTGTGAGAAGTACTCTGAGAACTCCTAGGATGTTGGGAGAAGTACTCTGAGAAGTTATAGGATGTTGGGGAAAGTACTCTGAGAAGGTCTAGGATGTGGGAGACGTAACTAAGTAAAACTTTAGCATGAGAATCTGCGGCAAACATTTGATTCGCATTAAAATTACTCCCCGTGCGTATGATGGTAGTAATATCAAGTAGCCTTTGATCTTTTTCCATGAAACTATCATATCCATGAGGTTGTACTCTGGCCAATTGTGGGTTTCTGCAGGAGCTTTGAGCTTAAGATTATTCGGGCTGTTGTGAGTAATAGTACTTGAGGATGGTAAGCCCTGCCTGACCTTTTCGGTTTAGGAATAACCAAATCATGGCAGAGGGATTTCACATTGCTGCTTTTCTTAGAATATTTCCTTTTGGATCTTTTCCTTGTAGATTTTACTAATGCAAACAAACTAAAAGATATATTTCCTAGCTTGACTCTTATTTTTTTTATTTTGTGTTTATATCTTTTTAATATGTGTTTGTGCTATCTTGTTTAATTATCGTTGTTTTAACTCATTGTTTTCTTAACTTCTTGTCTTTGTAGAATAGTTTATTGTGTGCTGGTAATTTCGTTCATATTCGGTGTTGTGCGCATATATTTAATTTGATTGTTCAAGAAGGGTTGAGAACTACAAGTTTTGGCCGGCAAAGAATTAGGGAAAGTATTAAATATTGAAAAAGGCTCGTGGATCTTAAATGCAAGATATAACCTAAAGGTTTGTACTAAATTTTAATTCAATTATTAAGTTGGACTAGCTCCAGAATCTATTCCAGACAGAATAAAGAAATTAGATATAAAAGCAATAAAGTGAACCGTGCACAAGGAAATGTTCACGCAGTTCAGAGCCTCACTTCTACGTCTGCGGGGCCACTCACATTAGCCCAATCCACTAGATGATCAACAAGGAGCACAAGGGGGAGTACATTACACACTAAAGCATAAACTACACTACTCCAGCGCAACGCACTACTTCGATCCAGCTCCTACTCCAGCATCACCATGGACTTGACGTGCAGGCTATCTTCATCACAACTTGAACCAGTTGAGAAACCTTCAACACACGAATATATTGATAGAAAAATCAGTGGAGGATTTGAGGAATGATATGTAGAATTTTTAATCCTTGAATCTTCAACTTTAATGCTTAACAAAGTAGCATTTTATAGTGATGATATGAAACCTCTTTGGTCTGAAAAAATGTGGCCTTCAATTCCTCAAATTAAGCTGCATCTCCTGATTTAAAAAGCCATGGAAGTAGGGTCTTGACCAAAATAAATGTTTGAATAAGCTTCACCTTTCCTGGACTACATCCTGGCGCTGATCCTGGATTGCATCCTGGCGCTGACACTGGACTACTCCAAAACCTAACAGCTAACCATTTTGACAACTAATTTAAGCCACCTTAAGTGGGTTTTAAATGTGTAACATTTTACACTTACAAATATGTTAAATGCTCCGAAGCACGAAAAATAATGTTTGCCAAATGTGTGGAGTAAGAAGAAGGCATTGATAGTAATGTGGGTTTGAGGAAAGATGTTCCCACAAGGTGGAATTCAACATAGGCAATGTTAGAAAGTGCTTTGAAATACCGATGTGCCTTTGGTATTCTAGCATTACATAACAAGAATTGTTTTTACTTCTCTAGTAGATTCTAAATTGAAGACCTTAGGATTAATTTGGGATTTCATAGCTCCATTTTATATCATCAGTAAATTATTTTACGAATTTTCTTATCCTATTTCAAATTTGTATTTTTTGAAAATTTTGATGATAGAGTATCTGTTGAGACACAATGAAAATAGTGATGACTTGCAAAATTGAGATATGTCAATAGGAATAAAAGGTAAATTTAATAAAGTTTTGGATTGAGTACAGTGTATGTTATTATTGCCGTTGCTTCTGTTTTTTTTATCCAATGATGAAATTTGATATGATTGAGTTTTGCTACTCAAAGTTTTGATTCTATGGTTTGAAAAAACAAGTTGCATATATATAATAAAGAAGAAGATGTATGAACTTTTTTCTAACTATGAGACAATTTCAAGTTCAATTCCAACTCCAAGTATGTCAATGCGTACATCTTATTCAACTGTTCAAGTAAGTGGTTCACAAGCACCACAAAATAATTAATTTGGTGTAAGCATTTTGAATTAATAAATTAATTTAAATGTTATTAAATATGTTTTAATGGTGATTTGTGCAATTGTGCATGAGTATTTTGATTTTTCTAGTGAAAATGTCGATGATGGTGTTCGAAAGTCTGAGTTAGATATATCTAGAACAAGGAAGTTAGGGCCTAAGTATTATGTGAGCATGGATGGTTAAAATATTTGATAGAGTACGAACTACTAGAAATTCTGAAATTTCCGACCACCTGAAAGTGATCTTAAATCAAGTTGAAAGCCTTGTTCCGACCACTTTTGGTATCCGGAAAAACCCTTATTGCTATTTCCGACCACTTTTTATTTTCAACTTGATTTAAGATCACTTTCAGGTGGTCGGAAATTCAATAATTTCCAGTAGTGAGTAACAAGCAAGATTTATCTGTTTGTCTAGAATGGCTTGTGATATATTGAGTATATATTTCGATCACTACAGCTGCTAGTGAAAGCTCATTTGTATTAGCTCTCGAGTGTTGGCTAAGTATAGATCCTGCATCCTCTCAGAAAATGTTCAAGCACTCATTTGTACTCGCAATTGGTTGCAAGAATTTACATATGAAGCTATTAATATATTATTTATTTCTTATTTAGTAGCTAATTTATTAACTTATTATTTATAAAGTTCGAATGATTTTTTTTATTTTATAAATTGTTTGTAGATGATCAAGATATTGATAATGATGAGTCAGGTCAGGTCAAACCAAACATTAAAAATCTTAACTTGGCCTAGCTGACATACCGTAAAAAGTAAAAAATTTTCTTCAATTTCTTTAGTTCTCAATTCTTATATTTATCAATTTATATATTCATTATTATTATAGTGTTTATCTATATAGCTTTTATAAATTTTAACTTGTTACCTATTATATGAAAAATAAAAACATAAATTATTAAAATAATAATTTTGTTTTCATATATATAATATTTTTATATATATAATAATTACATTTATCAATCTTCTGTTTTTCTTCTTCTTCTTCGCTGCTCTCCAATTCCTGCTGCTCTTGTAGAGGATTGCCAATGCTGAAGAGGCCCAAGAGATAAACAAACGAAGCGGCAAAAGCGAGGAGGGCAGCGATCTCAGAGCTTGAGACAACAGCGATCTCATAACTCAATAAGCAATCTTATGCCATCATATAATTCTCCAATCAGTCTAAGAAAATAGATAAATTTATAGAAATTTGACCTTCTGTTAAACCCAATCTACTGGAATTGTTGTACGGTAAGTGCAACAATTGTACGCAAAAGTAAGAAGACATACATAATAGAGAAGTAGAGAAAAAGGAAATCAAAAGATGTAAGAACTCATAAACCATTCTCTCTTCCTAGATCATTGCGATATATATATATATATATATATATATATATATATATATATATATATATGGAAGGGTTCAGGTGCGGGTATAGCTTTCCGTGCGGTTGTGCAGTTAGATCTGAGCTGTTGATCAAATTTAGATGAACGGCTCAAATCAATAAAAATTTTAAAAAAAAAAAACGCCTGTCGGAAAGAAGATAGCGTCTACACAAATGTTAGCGTCTACACATAGCGTCTACACAAATGATAGCGTCTGCACAACCTCACGCACATTAAGTACAAACCCCACACACATTAAGCACAGCCTCACGCAAATTAAGCACAAACCTCACGCACTTTAAATATTAACTCACAGATTTTAAGTTTCAACAACTATTGACCCTCACGCACATTAAGTACAAACCCCACACACATTAAGCACAACCTCACGCACATTAAGCACAAACCCCACGCACATTAAGCACAAACCCCACGCACTTTAATATATTAACTCACAGATTTTAAGTTTCAACATTAAGCACAACCTCACGCACATTAAGTACAAACCCCACACAAATTAAGCACAACCTCACGCACATTAAGCACAAACCCCACGGACTTTAATATATTAACTCACAGATTTTAAGTTTCAACATTAAGCACAACCTCACGCACATTAAGTACAAACCCCACACACATTAAGCACAACCTCACGCACATTAAGCACAAACCCCACGCACATTAATCACAGATCCGCTCACCTTAATTTTGACATACATGCAAAAATTACAAAATTGCCACCGCTTGTTTTTTAAAAAAATTTTGACAATTCTGAATGTTGATTTAAGCGAGATGAATGGTCCAGATTAAACCGCACAACCGCACCTGGGCACTCTAACCGCACCAGAACCTAATTCTATATATATATATATATATATATATATATATATATATATATATATATATATATATATATATATATATATATATAGGGATGCACTCAGGTGCGAATAAGTGCTCAGGAGGGAAATGCGAACGAATCAACGCGCGACACGTGTCCAGATCTAATAACTTAAAAGAAAAACACGGTGGCATTTTCGTAAATAATTGAACATTGAAGTGCAAGTAAAATCACTTACAAGTGCACCTACTTTCACCTATAAGTGCATGTAATTTTGCCTTGTTAGCATTCACTTTCCGCAAACATTCATGCACCTAGGTGTGCTTATAACTATATGTGCAACTATTTATAACTATAGGTGCAACTACTTATAACTATAGGTGCACCTACTTTCACCTATAAGTGCATGTAATTTTGCCTTGTTAGCATTCACTTTCCGCAAACATTCATGCACCTGGGTGTGCTTATAACTATATGTGCAACTATTTATAACTATAGGTGCAACTACTTATAACTATAGGTGCACCTACTTTCACCTATAAGTGCATGTAATTTTGCGTTGTTAACATTCATTGATCAGAGTTCAGCGGGTAGTAATACCCCTGAAAACCACTCGCAAACATTTATACACCTAGGTGCAACTACTTATAACTATGTGTGCAACTACTTAGAACTATGGGTGCAACTACTTAGAACTATAGGTGCAACTAAGTATTGATGCTCAGTGTAAATTTTTACTTGCACCTATAATACATTTTACATGCACCTGTAATACATTTTACTTCCACTTCGATGTTCAATTATTTACGAAAATGCCACCATTTTTTTTTTAAAAAATCAGTGTTTCTCATCCATTAGATATGGACACGTGGACGAACAGAATTCTTTCCTATTTCACGCCTAGGCGAAGCATTCGCACCTGAGTGCGATTCTATATATATATATATATATATATATATATATATATATATATATATATATATATATATATATATATATATATATATATATATATTCATAATGAGATGCAAACTAACCTTAACGTGCGATCCTGTGAACTTCTGAAAGATTGCACCGCACTTACTACATTATTGCACCGCATCTAGATACGATTGCACCACAAGGTCCTCCAAGCATGTCTTGGAGCCGTAGCAGTGCAATTATGTAGTAGTTGTAGTGCAAGCTTTCATAAGTTCGCAGGTTCACTAGTTAAGATTGGTTTGCACCTGATTATGATTCTATGCACACACACAATATGCATATCCGTCTCACTAAGAAACATTAATAGAGAATATGAGCGGATAATGAAATAATATCCATAAATTATGTATATTCATAACACTACCCCTTGGCCATTATTTAATTTAATCACACTCATGACACGTTATAAACTCACTAGAAAACCCATTAGGAAAAACCTATATATGAGGATAAGAATACATGAAGTATCTCAAACTATGTGTTGCACTGGTTGCCACATTAAAAAACTTAGCATAAGAAAACCTAGTGGAAAAACCTAGCTAAAGGAAAAAAGATGGCAACCAAATGCCTTCAGAGCGTACGTAATCTTCAAGATTTCAAGGTCTTCATGACTATCCATTCAAGTGCTCCTGCATCGGTTGCCTCATTAATAGCCTTAGCCTAAGAAAACTCAATGGTAAAAAAACTTAGCTAATGAAAAAAGAGTAAAAGTATATGCTTTCGTAGCATAGTTTTCAGGATTTCAATAGTTTTCTTGACTGTCCATTCCAGTGCAGCTCATACACCCACCGCATGCTCCGTTGAATCATTTTAACCTTAAATTTAAAACATTACTTATTGTACGTATAGTACGTATTCAATTTTACCTTCAATCTTAACCGTTCATCATATACAGTGAATTAAAATTTGAAACAATTCAATGCTTCATAACTAAATTTGATAACTTTAAAATTGAATGACTAAAACTAAGAGGAGCAAACCAAAACTAAGAGGAGCAAAAGATCAAGGTATTGCAATTTTCGCTCATTTCAACCCCTGTTCGGTATTTCGACCATATCTCATCATAGAATGTCCAAATGAAGTGATTCTTGCTCCCTTGGAAAGAAAAGTCGCAGGGCTACAACCGTAGTGAAGACCATAAATCCAAAATTTGAATTTTTGAAGGTCAAACGATAGGGCTAGTTGCATGGTCGTGTCATCGAGGCAGTAAGTATCAGTGTTTGGGTTGATTTTGGCACGACCGTGCCTGTGGTTGTGCCACCCACACTCTGTTTGTATTTAAGCCCGTTTTCACTCATTTTTACATGGTTTCGGCCCCAAGACAAATCCTAGTTCGTTTATTTCACTTCCTTTTTCATTTTTAGGTTAGATTTGGCTTGGATTTAGGTTCTATAATATTTTGAAAGCTTGTAATCATGGATTTCAAGATTGTTCTCTCATTTTCAATACATAAGTTCTCTTTCCTTTTATCTCTTTCTTTTGCAGGATTTATGTTTATTACTTGTGCTTTCGAATTCTTTATGATATTTAATCATGAGTAGTTAGTTTTTAGACTTGAGTTAGGGTTCTATTATCTATCTTGATGCTTAATTTGTGATTATTGCAAAATGGGGAAGAACTCTAACCTAGGGTTCATGTGTTTTTGTAGATTTTGTGTTTTTATCTTGTTAATGTTTGATGTACAGATTCATTAGCATGTATTTCTTGGCTACAATGAAAATTGAGTAATGGATTTGAGCCACTCCTTGCATAAAACCGATTTCCTCCTATGAAAATTGGAGAATTGGGGGTTTTAGATGCTTGTGTGCTTGATGGACTTGGATCGGAATTGATACACCATGAGAGTGGGACAATTCCTTGTTCTAACTCTTGTTTATTTGCTCATGGAAGTGGCTTTAGCCTAGGATACCTACGTGCTTTCTCGCTTGATTCCTTAGTTATTTGTTCTCCATAATCCCATTGGTTGTTTAAACATCTAGAAGATAATGTCCCAAACTTCAGTCCTATTTCTTTATTTTGTGTTTATATCTTTTTAATATATGTGTTTGTGCTATCTTGTTTAATTATCGTTGCCTTAACTCATTGTTTTCTTAACTTCTTGTTGATATCATAGTGCTGGTGCCTAGTTGTTTGTGATTGCATATTACGTGTCATAACTCCTAATTCCCGACATTTCACACCTGCGTACACTAATTATCACTCATTTTTGCTACAACGGGCGTGCCTCTACCCGTTCGGTTATCTATTATTTATAGCAACTGTCCATGGTTTCGGTGTACAAGCTATGTACGTGATATATATTTCTTTAATTTGGGTGTATAGTACTTTCCTGGAAATGATAATTAAGCAGAGAGATGGGTCGGAAATTAATTATTGGTTCAAGTTCAACATAGTTAGGCGGCTCAATTACTTCACAGCACGTGTGAAATTCAGATTAGATAGATATAACATATATATTTATTTAGGAACACTTACTTGACTACATACTGCACCCATTTAATTTTTTAGGCTTTAGTTACGTTGTGGCAGCACGAGTGAAATTCAGCAGGTTGTACAAGCTAAGTGCCACACTAGTACTCCATTAAATATTCAATTCAATGCTACCTCAGCTCATACACCCACAGCTTACTCCGTTGAATCATTTTAACCTTAAATTTAAAATATTACTTAGTGTACGTATAGTACGTATTCAATTTTACCTTCAATGTTAACCGTTCATCATATATATACAGTGAATTAAAATTTGAAACAATTCAATGCTTCAGAACTAAATTTGATAACTTTAAAATTGAATGACTAAAATTCTATTGGAAATGAGTGATATATATTCAAAAGATTAAATCTATACTTAACTCATATTTTAACCATGTTTGACAATTATTTTGTACTCCTTTCATCCCATTTTATGTGTCTGCTGAGATAATAAGGGAACAAAACTTTACTTTGAGTATATTAGGGATTTATTAATCTTAGCCAATTTGGAGTTCAAACTCAATTTCATTGCATCGTAATTTACTACCTTTTCACTTTTTCAGTGTGAAATCATTTTTAATTTTCAGCTTTAAATATTAAGATGACTCCACCTACTTTTTTTTAATAAAAAATTGTTTTAGTTTCCTTCCAATCCACTGTAATCACACCTACCACCCTTTTCTTCAGAAAATAAAAGAAAATAGTTGACACACAAAATAAATAAATAAAAATTAATTAATGCCTACATTATATTTTCTTTGCTGGACTCATGAAGCTGGCATTCAATTCGCGTTTAACATTTATCGCCTATGGTGACATTTTTACCGCCAATTCTAAACTTTTTTTTAGTACTACTGACTATGTTACAATATAGTATATGTTTATAACTAATTTCTCAACCTACTAAATCACAAAGAGTCAATACTACTCGGCTCAAACTCATGACCTCACATTTGATAGGGTCACTTTATGCCACTAAACCACAATGTCATTGGCCAATTCTAAGCACTTTTAATTTGACTACAATATTATATAAATGCTACCGTAATTGGAGAGAAAATTTAGAATTAACTCAAATAAAAAATTGAGCATATCATCCATCCAAGTATATTAAACTTTGCAACAATATGGCATTTCTAAAAAAGGTTTGCTGAGGTACTAGAAATAAGGAAAATATTTAATAAGGCAATTTAAATGGTGCCAAAAGAATGTCAGGATGTGAAATGTTTAAAATATTTTAAAAAAAATTAACAAGCGTATTTCCTCTATATAAGTACTCTTTCAATAGTTTACAATGTTCATCCTTTATCATCATCCCGAATTTTTTTCAATCCAATAAGACTGAGAAGTTAATGGAATCGTTTTGATAGATGTATAGGGTTCGTGTTTGCAGGTCAAATGTTCTAACACACACAAACCCTGTTTGACATGTTAAACACAATATAAAAATTCGATTTTTTGAGTTATATAAATATTTGATGTTAATAAAAGTTCGGGTTCTTCTTTGTACAGATAACCTGTATGTGTTATACTCATTTTCTGATGTTAGTGTTCGAAAGAAGAAGAATAAAACTAATCAAAATCACAATTCGCTTGCAAGAAGCCTAGGGATTGGGTTGGGTTGAGTTGAAACTTGAAACTAACTTTTCCAAAGGTGATTAATTGGTAATGCAATAAATAACTGTAAAACACAGTTAAGCAACTGAACATTAACTTTTGTTCTAGAGTAGTGTATTCAGTCAGAGATAAAATTTTATCAAATTGGAGAAAAATAATTATTACAATAAATTTTTATCCAATGTGCAAAGGCATGGCCAAAAATACTTCTGAATGGAGTCCATCATTGGTACCTAATATGAGACAATATCAGCATCTGCTGAAGTAAGAAGATGAATGGTAGCAATCTTCATTGGAATTCTTTTTATTATAAAACTTACTGTTCTAGTAGATGTATCTGAAGATCCCAGACAGTGGTCCAAAGGAACCCACCCAGTCGCACTACTATATGAGCAATATTTGTATCAACCTTGGGATGAATAAGAATCGAGAAGGAAGATGAGCACAAAGTAAAACACTCATCAAACAGAAGAATTTGTGAGTAAAAGGTCTTACTGGGAAAGTGTGATGACCAAGTGTCAAAAGCCTCACACACTCGGTACTCTTCAAACCCACCCCTCTTATGCTCAATAAAAATTCCCTAAAAGCAAAAGTGAGAGTGAAGACATTCAGCAGAGCAAGTGGATATACTATCAAGTAGCCTGCTTTCAAGTGCAAGTACATTTAATATTAGTTTTGAGTTAGTTGCTGGCTTACTTGGCTTTGTCAGGTGGAACATCTTTTAGCCATTCGAGGTCAATAGAGCCGTGGTCTTCAATTAATCGATTAAGGAAGGCCTGGACATTTCAAGCCTCAAGGTAAAAGATCAAGAAGAAAGGTGGAGTGAAGGGACAGTTATTTATTTTCATATCAGCCAAGAACTGATACCTTAATCTTTGCTGTAAAAACAAATTAAAAATAGAATCTATACCAGAAGTAGTCTCTGCACTTGGCAAAAGATATTTTTTGAGAGCAGAATCAGGACGGGGATGTATTGTAATACCCACTACTTTAAATAAAGATATATCTATGTTATTAAATGAGGTCAACAAGTCAAAACTTATTAAAAGATTATATTGAGTAAATTACTAACTTGCCCCTCTTTATCCCTAACAGGGCGTTTGGTTGGAGGGGGAATTATGTGGGAAAGGAATTGTAATTCCATGGGAGTTGAATTACTAGGAATAAAGTGGGAATTTAAATTCCAGTGTTTGGTTGACAGGAACAGAATTACTGGGAATTTCAATTCCAATGTTTGGTATACATGGAAATTGAAAGGGAATAAGTAGTATAAAGTCAAAAATGTCCATTATTGTTGTTAGACATTAATTTTAGGTTAAAAAAGGAAGGGGTAATTTTGACTCATCACTATCTTTTTTTTCCCAGGAATTAAAATACCAGGGGGGGACATGGGATTTTAATTCCATGAAAATGGGGGAATTGCAATTCCCTCCAACCAAACTACGGAATTTAATGGCCTTTGGAATTAGGTGGGAATTAAGTGGGAAGGGAATTTAAAATCCCTCCAACCAAACGCCCTGTAAAGGTTAAGGAATTCCTTTTATCTTGGAAGAACATTTCATTTGAAAGAAAAAAAAAAAAAAAGAAAATATTGGCTAGAGAGAGATAGGGGAAGGAAAACCTTGAAGCTTTGATCTCCATCTTCTTCAAGCTTAGGTCTCAAGTTATTGGGAGTATTCTAGGTGAGTTTGATCTCCATTTTTCACTATTTTTGAGTTTGGTTTATCATTGGAACCCTAAGATTGATGTTTGAAAATATTAGGAATTTTGACAAGGAGTATTTGGGTGAGCTAAATAGCTAAGATTTGGATGTTTTAGGTAAGTGGTTAACTCTTCTCCCCTTATTTTGCAAAACCCATAAACTATTTTAGAATCTCTACTACTTTGAATGCCCATTTAAGGGTTAGTATGGGTTAAAAGTATTTTGGACTATGATATGTTTTTTGGACTATTAAACTTGACTAAAGATATCCTTGGGCATGTCTAAGTTTGGATTTTTACATGACTATATTTGATTATATTTGTATGTGTATGGTTTGTACTAACGTGTTTTGCTCTAAAAGAGGATCAAGTAATTTATTTGACAATTATTAGTTTATGATTTCATAATATTACTTTTGGATATGTACTTTGTTATGTGATCTTTAAGGAATTGATTTTTGCTACAATGGGCTATTTGATTATAAGAATTATTTTGAAGTTTTGACCAAACTCATGAGGCAACCTACATTTTGTTGTTTGTTCTGTTCGGCTTGGAACGTTCCTAATTGCTCATTCCGAATCGTCGAGCTTGACTTATTCCGAATCGTCGAGTCTTTTGAATTATTTGTTGGAACGTTCCATCTGGCTCATTCTGAATCGTCGAGCCTGACTCATTCTGAATCGTCGAGTCTTTCTAAATAATTATGCTGATAATGGCCTTTGTCACGGGTTATAATAGTGGTTGTAGGTTGCCAATGAGTAATATGTTAACGAATGATTTGTGATTTTGAATGTATTGCATTATGAAATAATGTTGATACCCATGTAGCTAAAGTTTTCTGTTTTGGTAACTTGTCTATAGTATGATGAAAGTATTATGACTTCGATAAAGTTTAAAGATCGAGATCTGCATCTAATTATTACTCTAAAGCTTAGTGTATTATATTAGGGTTGCTTGATCCGTGGTGAGAAGAGTACCACTTACTGGGCATTAGCTCATTATTTGTATTTTTTTTCCTAATGTTTCAGAGTAGTTAAGGACATGTGAATAACACGAGCACAAGTGGTGGGGTCTTGGAGGTGACTCTTGAAACTAGGAGACTTACCCCTAGTATTGGAGCTTATCACAGACTTTTATTTATTTGATTATTCTCTTTGACCCTTTGTATTTTTGGTAAACCATTGTGTTTGGTTTTGGTGCTTGTGATGCATTTTGGACACACTACTCTTGATTGTAAATATTTAATAGTGGATTTGATGAGTTTTTGAGAAGAACTAGTTGATTATATTTTGCCATTTTAGCTGTGGAATTATTATGTATTCAAGTGTTATTATGAAGGTTCCGAGAGGTATGTATGGTTAGGCAACGTATTGTTACAAGTCCTCATGTAACGATACGGCCGGGTCATGTCCTAGAAGTGGGGCGTGACATTTATCCTAATCTCCACTTTTGTATTTGAACCTGCAATACACATTAAAATATACATTACTGGTGATGCTTTTTAACTTTAAACTTAGATTGTGAACCTGCAGTCAATTTTAAATTGACATTAAAAGCTTATATTATTGTGTATACAATTAAGATAAAAGACAAATGAATAGAAGTTTTGCTGGAAGTACTCTAAAGAAATTCGCTATGAGAAATTCCAGGACGTTGCCAAAGATATTCTTTAGGAGAAATTCCAGGACGTGGGGGTGGCAGAGGTGCTGCAGCAATCGGGTTCCACAAAGTTATGTCAGAAATACTCTGAGAAGTTCTATGATGTTGGTGAGAAGTACTCTGATAAGTCCTAGGATGTAGGGGAGAAGTACTCTGAGAAGTTATAGGATGTTGGTGAGAAGTAATCTGAGAAGTTATAGAATGTTGGGAAGAAGTACTCTGAGAAGTTATGTTGGGGAGAAGTACTCTAAGAAGGTCTAGGATGTGGGGGACGTAACATAAGTAAAACTTTAGCATGAGAATCTGCGGCAAACATTTGATTAGCATTAAAATTACTCCCAGTGGGTATGATGGTAGTAATATCAAGTAGCCTTTGATCTTTTTCCATGAAACTATCATATCCATGAGGTTGTACTTTGGCCAATTGTGGGGGGGGTAAGTAGGAATTTCTGCATGAGCTTCGAGCTTAATATTATTCGGGCTGTTGTGAGTAATAGTACTTGAGGATGGTAAGCCCCGCCTTCGCATGAACATTTTCCGTTTAGGAATAACCAAATCATGGCAGAGCGATCCACATTGCTGTTTTTCTTTCCCATGTTAGAATATAACCTTTTGGATCTTATCATTTTAGATTTCACTAATGCAAACAAACTAAAAGATAATGTCCCTAGCTTGACTCCTATTCCTTTATTTTGTGTTTATATCTTTTTTATTTTGTGCTATCTTGTTTAATTATTGTTGCCTTAACTCATTGTTTTCTTAACTTCTTGTCTTTGTAGAATAGTTTATTGTGTGCTGGTAATTTCTTTCATATTCGATGTTGATATTTAATTTGATTGTTCAAGAAGGGTTGAGAACTACAAGTTTTGGCCTGCAAAGAATTAGGGGAAGTATTAAATATTGAAAAAGGCTCGTGGATCTTGAATGCAAGATATAACCTAAAGGTTCCTACTAAATTTTAATTCAATTATTATGTTGGACTAGCTCCAGGATCTACTCCAGACAGAATAAAGAAATTAGATATAAAAGCAATAAATGGAACCGTGCACCAGGAAATGTTCACGCAGTTCGGAGCCTCACTCCTACGTCTGCGGGCCCACTCACATCAGGCCAATACACTAGATGATCAACAAGGAGTACAAGGGGAGTACATTACACACTAAAGCATAAACTACACTACTCCAGCACAGCGCACTACTCCGATCCAGGCCAGCTCCTACTCCAGCATCACCATGGACTTGACGTGCAGGCTATCTTCATCACAACTTGAAGCAGTTGAGAAACTTTCAACACACGAATATATTGATAGAAAAACGAGTGGCGGATTTGAGGAATGAAATGTAGAATTTTTAATCCTTGAATCTTCAACTTTAATGCTTAACAAAGTAGCATTTTATAGTGATGATATGAAACCTCTTTGGTCTGAAAAAATGCAGCCTTCAATTCCTCAAATTATGCTGCATCCCCTGATTTAAAAAGCCATGGAAGTAGGGCCTTGACCAAAATAAATGTTTGAATAAGCCTCACCTTTCCTGGACTGCATCCTAGCGCTGACACTGGACTACTCCAGAGCCTAACAGCTAACCATTTTGACAACTAATTTAAGCCAACTTAAGTGGGTTTTAAATGTGTAACATTTTACACTTACAAATATGTTAAATGCTCCGAAGCACAAAAAATAATGTTTGCCAAGTGTGTGGAGCAAGTAGAATGCATTGATAGTAATGTGGGTTTGAGGAAAGATGTTCCCACAAGGTGGAATTCAACATATGCAATGTTAGAAAGTGCTTTAAAATACCAATGTGTTTTTGGTATTCTAGCATTACATAACAAGAATTGTTTTTACTTCTCTAGTGGATTCTAAATTGAAGACCTTAGGACTACTTTGAGATTTCTTGGCTCCATTTTATATCATCAGTAATTATTTTACGAATTTTCTTATCCTATTTCAAATTTGTATTTTTTGAAAATTTTGATGATAGAGTATCTGTTGAGACACAATGAATTGAAAGTAGTGATTGATGGGGTATGGACCCCGGCCCAAGAAAAGCAAGCCCAGAGAGTGAAGTCCAAGAAGGGTGGTAGAGCCCAGAACGAGTAAGGCACGACCTAGTGAGTGAAAGTTTGGACCAGTAGCAGGGCCCGATAGAGGTCTAGACCGAGTCCAGGAGGCGGCCCAGGCCCAGGGCAGAGCGAGGACTCGGTGAGAGCCGTTGCGCGGCATTTATAGCGGCATTTAAAGGACTCGACCAGAGAGCCGTTGGCCGGCCCGGTAACGGCACCCCACGGCGTTAAAACATAATTAGCACTTAAGGACTCTTTAATGTTTTCTTAACTCGGTTTAATGGAGGGCCTACTATATAAAGGCCCCTCCGTGAATGTAAGAAAAGGAGGCCGGATAACAGAAGGAGAGACACCATTTTTCTACTTTTGTTTATTACTTTCCATTTCTAGAGCTTTTTATTGAAAGGTGAATCCACCAACCAAGGTTGTGTTGGACCTCCCTGGGCTCAAAAACCCTAAAACGAACACTGGCGCCGTCTGGGGGGATCGAAACAAAGAGTTACGTTCATTCTTGAGCCTCGAAATTCGCAGGAAAAGAGAGACTAGTGAACAAGAGAATGTCTGAGGGACGAAGCCGTGCCTCCAATCGTAACCGTGAGCCGGAAGCCGACTTAAGGGACCGGCTGAATCAACGCAACTCGCAGAGTCAAGGGGACGACTCAGCGCCTCGAAACCGACCTCAGACGATCATACCTCTCACTCCTGAGAAAATTCAGGCCATTGCTTGTGTTGTTGCAGCAGAGACTCGTGACAGGAGAGAGTCGACGGTGTCGCGATCACCGAATATACAACCACATAACCCACAAGCACCCCAGAGGTCGGATAGAGGAAGGCGAGAGGAACAACGCATGGAAGAACCACCCGCACGATCGGTGCATTCGAGGCTGGGCCCGAATGTGACACGACGCTCGGCGAGAGAACGACTTGGCGGAGAAGAACCCAGTCGCCCCAGAGCGGGCCGACAGAATCAAGAAGTTAATCGAGAAAGAACGCAAACTCGAGCACGGCAAGCCGAGCAGCCAATTCGCAACGAGGAACGGCAGGCTGAGTCACAAGTCAGCGTTAGGGGTGTTAGCGAACAGAGCTTTCGGCAAACTACTCGTGTTCATGTTCGGTAAGCGTTCGTTTATGTTCGTTTGTTAAGGTAAACGAACATTAACAAACAAAATTTAGAGCTCGGTTAATTAACGAACAGAGCTTGAACAGTTGTAAGCTCGTTTGCTAAGAGATCGTGAACAAGCTCGTTTGTGTTTGTTTACTAATGTTCCTGAACAAGCTCGTTTATGTTCGTTTAATAATGTTCGTGAACAAGCTCGTTTGTGTTCGTTTAATAATGTTCGCGAACATGTTCACAAACATATATATTATATTATATTATATTAGTTATGTAGTTGTGTTGTTTGTTTGATTATTGTTCGTGAACGTAGATTATTTATCGTTCACGAACGAATTGTGATCATGAACATGTGCATGTGTTTGTTTATTAAGTGTTCGTGAACGTAAATAAATATGTTCGTGAACATGCTTGTTAATGAACATGTTTGTGAATGTGTTTGTTAACGTTAACGAACATGTTTGCAAACGTGTTCACGAACGTTAACAAACACGTTCGCGAACATGTTCGTTAATGTTAACGAACACGTTCGTGAACGTGTTCGCGAACGTTAACCAACACTAACAAACGCTTAACAAACGAACACGAACAGGATTTTCAAAAACCTTAACAAACGAACACGAACACGAGCACTCCAAATTCCTTAACAAACAAACACGAACAACCTCCGTTCGTTTATGTTCGGTTCGTTAACAGCCCTAGTCGGCGTAAGTACAGAGTCCACGGGAAACCACGCCCGCAATGTTGGGGATGTGGCCCACTTGGCCCAAGAGCTGCAGAATCTGAAGGAGCAAGTAGAAGGTAGAACCAAGTCCCCAGGTCGGACGTTGGTCACCGCCTTGCCCTTCTCGGCCGAGATTATGGCGTACAAGATACCTGACGACTTTAAGTTCCCGGAACAGGCCACCTTCGACGGATCCAGCGACCCGCGCGAGCATCTCTTAAGCTACCAAGACAAAATGCAAGTGCTGGGGGTTTGAGATACCGTCATGTGTAACGCCTTCCTGCCAACACTGAAGGGCTCGGTGCAGAGATGGCTCGTGGCCTTGCCCTCGGGCTTAATTCGCAGCTTTGAAGAGTTGGCCGATCGCTTCATGAGTCATTATGTGGCTAACATCAAACCCCAAAAAGATTTAACGCATTTGGGAGATATCCGTCAGGAGGAGGGTGAATCTCTCAAAACGTACCTGGCTCGATGGCAGAAGGAGATTCAATCCATCGAGGAGGTCGAGGACCAGACCGCCCTCACCTTCTTCATAGAATCCTTACGATCCAGACAGCTATACCGTGACCTACGGGACAACCGGCCGGCCACCTACGCGGAAGCCATACATATGGCCAACAAACGGGCCAACACGGAGCAAGCCATGAAACACAAGCGATAGCGAGAGGTCGGAGGATGTGTTAGCGGAAAGCGAACTCGCGGAGAAACAAAGGAGAGGCGCTCGGAGCCAACTAGGAGACCTGAGGCGCGACGCCCGTATGACAAGCTTAGCATCCAGCCTTATCGGTCGATTCCTCAGCATCCGGTGCATGAGGTGCAAGCGGTCGCGCCTCCTCCTAGTGAGGAGCGGGCAGTGAACGAGGACCCAAGTAAGACATCTAAATACTGTCGCTATCATAAGTCGTACACCCACAACACAGAAGAATGTTATTATCTAAAAAAGATCATGGAGGGGATCATCCAGCAAGGAACCCCGCCTCCCAACCAGTGGCGGAGAAGGTCGGAGAACAGGGAAGACAGCGAACCCCCAGGGGCGGTCGAAGGCAGTCGCAGCAAACAGCTGGCGACCGATGAAGGCGAGACTCAGTGGAGACAGAAGCCGGTCATCAATATGATTGTCGGCGGACCTAAGGGGGGCGACACCGCGAACACCAGAAAGGCCTGGGCTCGACAATTGTACGTAGGGACAGTGTACGGGCGAGAGGGTGGCTCGAAGAAAGCCTACCGAGAGCCTATTGTTTTCACAGACAAGGATCTACCCACAGGCGAGATACCACATTGCGATGCCCTAGTCATTGCGATGGACGTGAATGGGTTAGTTGTCCGGCGGATCCTGGTAGACACCGGGAGCAGCGTCAATGTCTTGTACCTCGAGACCTTCGTCAAGATGGGACTGTCACGAGAGCAACTGATCCTAGTCAAAACGCCACTCACTGGCTTTATGGGCAACTCCGTAGAGGTTGAGGGATCCATCACCCTGCCGGTGGAAATCGGCACCTACCCCGACGTACAGAAGCTGGACATGAAGTTCATTGAATTGTGGTCAACTTGACGTGTTCTCACAACGCGATACTCGGCCGATCAGGTTTAGAAGATTAGGGAGCACTGATCTCCATCGAGCATCTCTGCTTGAAGTTCCGCACGCCGAGTGGGGTGGGTATGGTCCGTTGCGACAGGAGAGTCGCCCGCGACTGTTACCTGCAAGCTTGCAGAGGCATGGGCAAGCGTGAAATGCAGGTCCATGAGATCACAGAGCAACCCCTATAGAAGACAATGATACCCCGCCCAGAACCGGCCGTAGAGTTGGAAGAGGTCGAAATTGACCCTGAGCGACCAGAGAGACGTGTCAGAATCGAAATCGGCCTCCGAGAAGAGGTGCGAGAGGAAGTCATAAGCGTACTGCAGGAGAACCGCTTGGTCTTCGCGTGGGAGCCAGACGATATGCCGGGAGTGGACAGGTTTATCATTTCGCATCAGCTCGCCGTCGACCCCGATCACCGACCGGTGATCCAGAAGAAGCGATATCTACCCAACGATCGAAGGGAATTTGTGAAGAAAGAGGTAAACACGCTGTTGGCCGCAGGCCACATCCGGGAAGTTAAATATCCAGAATGGCTGGCTAACGTGGCGCTCGTGCCGAAGCCCCAGCTTGGCGAATATGTGTGGACTACACCGACCTCAATAAAGCCTGTCCGAAGGACCCGTTTCCATTACCTCGGATCGATCAATTGGTCGACGAGACAGCAGGGTCAACATTGCTAAGTTTCATGGACGCCTTTAAAGGATATCACCAGATCTTCATGCACAAGGCTGATGAAGAGAAAACAACGTTCCTGACCCCGAATGGGGTGTATTGTTACCAAGTCATGCCATTCGGACTCAAAAACACAGGAGCTACGTATACGCGAATGGTCGCTCGGTTGTTCCAAGACCTATTGGGAAAATCTATGGCGGCCTACGTAGACGACATGTTAGTAAAGAGTCGGGAGGAAATCAATCATGCCGGGGACTTGGCCGATTGCTTTTGGGTAATGCTTAAATACAATTTACGGCTTAATTCGAAAAAGTGCGCTTTCGCCGTGCAAGGTGGGAAGTTCTTAGGGTATATGGTTACCAAGAGGGGCATCGAGCCCAACCCCGAGAAGGTACATGCCATTATGGATATGCAGCCTCCCAGCACCGTTAAAGACCTACAGCGGTTGACTAGCTGACTGGGTGCCCTGAGTCGCTTCCTAAGCAAGTCGGCAGACAAAACCGTGCCCTTTTTTGAGGCTATGAAGAGGAAGGAGGGTTTCGTGTAGACCGCCGAGTGCCAGCAATTATTCGAAGAGCTGAAAAAATACCTTTCTACACCTCTGGTACTGTTCACCCCTCAAGTTGGTGAGCCATTGTTTTTGTATTTAGCAACATCTCTCAAGACGGTAAGTTCGATGCTGGTCTGAGACGAGGAACGCACTCAGCACCCGGTATACTATGTAAGTCGTTCTTTGAAAGCTGTCGAAACGCGTTACACACCCTTGGAGAAAATCGTCTACGCTTTGGTGATCACCGTACGTAAACTGGCACCCTACTTCCAGGCTCACACTATTCGAGTCTTGACAGATCAACCCCTGGGTGGTGTATTACGGAATCCCACATCATCCGGTCGGCTCGTGAAGTGGGCAATAGAGCTAACTCAATACGGTATCGAGTACCGGCCTCACCCGTCAACAAAGGACAGGCCTTGGCCGACTTTTTGGTCGAGTGCACTGCAGGAGAAGATTACAAGGACGCAACCTCGAAGGATGGCCCCGGCGAATGGTGGGAGATACACGTGGATGTAGCGACGAGTCGCCAATATTGCGGCGACGGATTCATGCTGATTACCCCAGAAGGATTCAGGCTTTATTACGCTCTGAGCTATCTATTCCAGACATCCAATAATGAGGCCGAATACGAAGCTGTATTGCGAGGTCTACAACTCGCCAAGACATTTGGGGCAGGACGCCAACGAATTAAGACCGACTCTCGTCTGGTGGTGGGGCAAGTGTCCGGGACCTGCGAAGCTAAGAACGCCCCGATGGCTCAATATAAGGAGAAGACGGTAGAGCTATTGAAGGAATTCGGCGCCTACGAGATAGAGCATATCTCGCGAGCCGACAACACAGAAGCAGACATACTGTAAAAAATTGCTCTAGATGGGAGCCGGATCATCTTGGCAGAATCTGTTAGAAGGAAGAACTGGTCCGACCTAGCATAGAGGAAGCGACCCTAGAGATCCGGCAAGTGACAGCCAAAGAATGGGACCGAGTGAAGAACCCTGAGATGTTCTGGATAGAAGATATCTGACGTTATAAAGAGAAGGGAGAACTGCCAGAGGACCCTGGAGTCGCCGCCCGGGTCCGCCGCAAGGCTCTGTCGTTCGAGGTCATCGATGGACAATTGTATAAACGGTCGTTTGGGGGTCCTCTCTTCAAATGCTTACTCAGAACTGAGGCGGAGAAAATAATGGATGAGGCTCATTGGGGAATTTGTGCAGCCCACCAGGGCGCCCACACTCTCTCCCGGAAGCTGGCTGTTCAAGGCTACTACTGGCCCACTATGATGAGAGACTGCATTGAGTGGATAGCCAAATGCGTGATTTGCCAAGCATTCGCTCGAAAAGATACTCGGCCAGCTACTTTCTATACGCCAGTCACTACGGTCATCCCTTTTGCAAAGTGGGGTATCGACCTGTTGGGCCCACTGCCAGTCGCCCTGGACGTTTGAAGTTCTGTGTGGTAGCCATCGACTACTTCACTAAATGGGTTGAGGCTGAGCCACTAGCCACTATCACCGAGTATCAATGTCGACGCTTTCAGTGGAAGAAAGTAATCTGCCGCTTTGGATTACCTGAGCATATAGTCAGCGATAACGGCCGATATTTCGACTGCCAACCCTTCGCCGATTTTTGCCGACGGCATAGTATACGCCACACCAAGGTGTCGGTCGCTTACCCCCAAGCCAACGGACAGGTAGAAAATGCAAATCGTACAATCGTGGACGGAATCCGAAAAAAGTTGGAAGACATCGGAGGAAACTGGGTAGATGAGCTTGACCGAGTTCTATGGGCCTACCGAACTACTCAGAGGCAGGCGACCGGTGAAAGCCCATTCGCTTTAGCGTATGGCTTCGAGGCCAAAGTTCCAGTAGAAGTCGTCGAGCCCACCCACCGAGTCCGCAATTACACAGATGAAGGAAATGAGGAGAGCCTCAGGATTGAAAAGAACTTTTTAGAAGAGGGAAGGGAAGCCGTGCATGCACGCATGGTGGAGTATCAGCGGGCAGTGAAGAGATACCGAGATCGACGGATTCGCCCACGTACCTTTCAAGTAGGCGACCTCGTGCTACGAGATCGACAAGCGAGTCAGCCCACGGAAGGAGGAAAGTTCGCAGTCAAGTGGGAAGGACCTTATCGCATTGCAGCTGTGGTCCAAGCCGGCACGTATAAACTAGAGACGTTGGAGAGGAAGCTCGTTGACCGGATCTGGAATGTAATCCACTTAAAGAAGTTCTATCAGTGAGTTCAAGTTCTATTGGCAAAAGGTTAGCCCGTGTATTCACCTAAGGATTCAACTTTGAATAAAGTATCATCACTTTCCGCATCTTGAAAACAGTTTCTAAGAAAGAAAAAGCCTAAAGGAGTCGCCTCGACAGAGGGACTCGGTGAGAAGAAATATGGAACAAGGGCCCAGACCCTTAGATGTTTCCGAGAAAAAGCCTACAGGAGTCGCCTCGACTGGGGGACTCGGCGAGAAAATAAAGAAACGATGGGGCACTGACCCTAAATAGTTTCTGAGAAAGAAAAAGCCTAAAGGAGTCGCCTCGACTAAGGTACTCGGCGAGAAGAAATAGGGAACAAGGGCCCAGACCCTTAGATGTTTCCGAGAAAAAGCCTACAGGAGTCGCCTCGATTGAGGGACTCAGTGAGAAAATAAAGAAACGACGGGGCACTGACACTAACCAGTTTCTGAGAAAGAAAAAGCCAAAAGGAGTCGCCTCGACTGAGGTACTCGGCGAGAAGAAATAGGGAACAAGGGCCCAGACCCTTAGATGTTTCCGAGAAAAATCCTACAGGAGTCGCCTCGACTGAGGGACTCGGCGAGAAAGTAAAGAAACGACGGGGCACTGACCCTAAATAGTTTCTGAGAAAGAAAAAGCCTAAAGGAGTCACCTCGACCGAGGGACTCGGCGAGAAGAGATAGGAAACAAGGGCCCAGACCCTTAGATGTTTCTGCGAAAAAGCCTACAGGGTCGCCTCGACTGAGGGACTCGGCGAGAAAAGATATGAAGTCAGCACTCAAACCCTTAAACATTTTTCGAGGACAAACAGGAGTCACCTCAATTAAGGGACTCGGTGAAAAGGCAAGTGCATTAGGAGTCGCCTGGATACAAGGGTTCAACGGAGGCAATCACAAGGCATGAATAGGGATCACATAAGTAAAAGAAAGACACAAGAAGTTTTTCCATTTAAAGGTCCGAAAGGGAGACCAACCCTTACAAAAAAAATTATTAAAAAGCCCTAGACTATGGGGGAGGGGGTGTCGACAGCGACTTCCTCGACTCGTTCTTCCGCCGATGTTCCAGCTGGGGGAGGGAGTGAAGGGTCTTCCGCTAGAGGAGGTGGTTCAGCCGTTGTTGTTGAACTCGCCATGGGAGGAGCCATTGGATCAGCGGTCGCCACGGGTGCATCAGCAGTCGGCAGGGGATCAAGCACCGGCTTAAGACCCCAGCTCTCCGGAGTGAAGGTCGAGTCGCGAGCCAGTAGGAGGGCGTGGATTTCCAGTTGTGCTTCACGATAACCCAGACGGTAGTCGCGCTCGCCCAGATCCAGCAGGTATTCATCTCCTTCCGGAGTCGCCAACCACTCCTTTGCCACCTCCTCCTGTCGACTTGTCACCACCGACTTCACGTCTGCCACGAAGGCGGCTGACTTCTTATAGTCAGCAACAGAGGTGGTGGCGATGGTCGCCACCTTGTCGCGCTCTTCCTCCCACTGGCGGGTAACCCTCAGCAGCCCGGCAGTGTGGACCTCCCTCGCCTTGGTGTAAACAGTTTGTTCCTCCAGGCGAGCCTCCTCTGACTGGCGTAGACGAGTGGCGAGAGAATGCATGTTGGTCTTAAGCGCCCGCATTCGTTTCCTCAGCTCCAGCTGGAAGGTGGGGTTCTGGGAAGATGGAAGACACGTTAGCAACAGTCGGGAGAGAGGAAATCAAAGAGAAAGTCTGGGATACTTACGCGGTAAGATTGTCATAGGGAGGCCTCCAGGATGTACTCATCTTGCATCTGGCTCGCCGCTTCCAAGTCCTTAGGAAGAAGGACGTTCTCGGCCCAGTTTTGAACCAAGTAGCTGCCTTGCCAGATCTGGGCATTCTCTTCAAGTTCCAGGGCCAGTTGGATCTTCTTGGGAGGCGGCGTGTCTGACTGCTCCAATGGTCGCTTGGAGCTTGGGCTCTCTGTTGGAGCCGGAGGTGGAAACCTGGAGGGAGAGGCAGCAGGAGATGGTATCAGGTCCACCACATTACCCGGTGGAGTTGGAGTCGCCCGGGGAACCGGAGAAGTGAGTAAGGAGGAAGCTGCTTGTGCACCTGACGACCGTTGTGATAGTCGACGTCTCATCTTCTCTGCGCGGTCGGCCATATCCGGTGTAGGGATCTCGGCTTTGTCCGAGCTCGTGGAGTCGGAGTCGTATGGACCTGCGTAAGAGAAAGTTAAAGTCTCAGCAGTCGGATCAAATAAGGAAATTAGGGAAAGAGAAGGTCGCGAAAAGCTACCTGTGGTGGCCACGTCGGCTGGCAAAAGGCCCCATTTCGCCATGGCCCGTACTCGAGACCAGTACTTAACAGAGTAAGGTCCAAAGCTCTTCAGGAACTCAGCACCCTGGATCGTGTCCTGGGTGAAGATAGCGCGCCAGGAGCAGGGTTTGAAGAGGGCAGCCGGCCATATGGTAGGGAAGGTAAAAGTTGAGAAAGAAGGGCTGACGAAGAAGAAATAGGGCTTCCAGTCCTTTATGGAGTCTGGAAAACCCTCGAATAACTGACGCCCAAGACGGGCAGAGACTTGGACAAAACCTAGGGAGTGCGAACCGACCTTGTTCACCACAAATAAGAATCTAAAGAGATCCAAGTCGGGCTCACAAAGCAACCAGTGACATAAATTGATGAAACAGGTGAGAAGGCGGTGCGAGTTGGGCACGAGCTGACCTGGAACCATGTTATAGTGGCGGTAGAAGAGAGAAAGAAAGGGAGAGGGTGGCACTCGGAAACCAAAGGCCACCGAGTGTAAGTGAATGCCGACGCAATTTTTCGGCGGGTAAAAAATCGACCGGCCTTCCGGCGGAAGTACGGTGGCCGAGGGGCCAAGAAGAAAGCGGGCCATCTCAAGGTCCGCCTCGGTGACTAGCGGCGGAGATCCCGCCAGCCGGGGTATGGAGTCAAATTTACCCCTCGGTCGTTGGGCGCCCTTGGGAAGAGTCGCCACCGTCTTGAGAGGGGCCGGGCTCAGAGGAGTGACCGCCCCCGAGGATAAAGGGGCCGGTTGAGACGAAGACGTCGATGGAAGACCAGACGAGAGTATCCAAAAAGATGCTTGGAACAAACAATTGACCTCTACAAAATATTTGATAAAGAAAGTACCCAAAAGATCTAGGCAAACCCACGACAAAATAACGCCAAATGAAGAAGAAATAGATGTTACTCCTTCCGCTGCGCTTCGTACTGCCGTGAACGAATAGAAAGAAAGAAGAATGAATTTTTTTCTTTCCTTTTGCCTACTGCTTCAGCTGAATGAAGAAAGAAGAAGCTTGTGGAAATTTGTGGTAATTAAGAACAATGAATATTGCTCCTTTTGTAGTTGTGAGTTGCTGCCAAAATGGGAATAATAAGAAAGAAATTGTCAACCTTTCACATGCATGCTGCCAAAAGCAATTAATTGCCCCTCATTCCATGCTGACAACCAAGATGGGGATTGAATAAAGCAAATTCAATTTTGTCCACCTTTTCACACCCATGCAGCAAAGGAAGTGTGAAAGCAAAGAAAATAATTTCATTCTCTTCTGCCAAACAGCTCCACCGCCAAGCAACTTTCAAATGACATTTAATGAATGTCAGTAGGTGCAGGCTGAATAAAATATTTCTTATAGTGGATACAAATAGGCTTGGTCCAAAATGAGCTATTTACCACATAGGAGGGAAGCCCCAACCCAACAAATCTCCCCCTCCCGATTATGTGGAGGATATTGCCATCCCGGCGATACAGCAACAAACCTCAAGTGACCTAACTTCCATTGGTCCACACAAATCAGAATGTATCAACTCTGATGCACATTCCTTTGTTGCCACATTCACTGAACCACTAGAAATAGAGCTTTGCAAAGAGTACAAGTTAGAAGACTTGTTACCTCGTGCAACAACCAGTGAGCCTTTGGTGATTTTCCAATGTCCATCACCAAAGATACAGCAGAAACCATCATCATCAAGATTTCCAGTAGAAATAAGATTCAGTCTGATACCCGGTGCATGTATTACATTTTTAAGTACCAGCTTTGCGCCATTGCTTGTCTCAAGGCAAACTGTACCGGTACCAATCACCTTCACCTGACCATCATCACCCATTCTTAGCTCTCCAAAATCACCTGGAGTATATGAAGCAAAGAATTCCTTTCTTGGTGTAACATGGTAGGCTGCACCTGAATCCATAATCCAAGTTGTCTCATGGCAAGCAACATTGTTGGCATTTTCATCGCAGACGACAAGTAAATCTCCTCCAACTATTGCAACTTGGTTCCCGGTGACATCATCATTATCTTGCTTCTTGTCCCTTTTCAACTTGAAGCAACATTTCTTGATATGTCCTTTCTTGCCACAATAATGACATTCAACATCTCTACCCTTCTGACCCTTTTGCTTGTTTCTCCCCCTATCTTCTGTAACCAAAATCTCTGACTGAGAAGTGGAGGTGTCTTGAGATCTTGTTCTTGCTTCTTCATTCAAGATACCGCTCTTGACATACTCCATGGTCACAGCACCGTTGGGAGCAGAATTGGTCAAAGAAACCCGAAATGTTTCCCAAGAATCAGGTAGAGTGTTAAGCAACCAGAGACCAAGTACCTCATCCTCAAATGTGATGCCCATGCTTGACAACTGATCAAGAACACCCTGGAAATCATTAACATGATCATTGATCAATGTACCTTCCATGTATCTTAGATTCATCAACTGCTTCAACAGAAACAGCTTGTTATTGCCTGTTTTGGAAGCATACAGGGTCTCAAGCTTATCCCACAGGCTCTTGGCATTTGTCTCATTAATAACGTGGTTCAAAACATTGTCTTCGATCCATTGTCGAATATAACCACAAACTTGTTGGTTCTCAAAGTCCAACTCCTCGTCTAACATATTTGCTGGCTTTGCACTTGCAAACACGGGTAGATGCAATTTCTTCACAAACAGGAGATCCTTCATCTTGGACTTCCAAATGTGAAAATTTCTACCATTCAAGCGCACCATATTATTCGTATTTGCCTCCATGTCAAATGTACCCGATCAACAACATGGGCTCTGATACCACTTTGTTGGGAAAAATACCACTACCTGTGATAAATAAAATTACAGGACCGACAAGAGCGCAAATACGATATGGTACAAAATTGCCAAAATAAATAATAGACACAAGGGACACAAGATTTACGTGGAAAACCCCAAAACCACGGGGGAAAACCACGGACCACCACCAACACAATATTCCACTATAACAAATCTTGGGTACAAAGTTGCTGGCTACCACCCGAGCCAAACACCCTAAAAATATCAAATACAACAACTCTAGGCCAAATACATTCTATCACGTTCACAGGCTTAAAAATGAATAATATCTCGTACTCAAAATATTCAACCACCACGAGCAAGGTGAATAGAATACAAATATTACGAGAGTATCTAAAAAGATGCCTGGAACAAACAATTGACCTCTATAAAATATTTGATAAAGAAAGTACCCAAAAGATCTAGGCAAACCCACGACAAAATAACGCCAAATGAAGAAGAAATAGATGTTACTCCTTCCGCTGCGCTCCGTACTGTCGTGAACGAATAGAAAGAAAGAAGAATGAATTTTTTTCTTTCCTTTTGCGTACTGCTTCAGCCGAATGAAGAAAGAAGAAGCTTGTGGAAATTTGTTGTAATTAAGAACAATGAATATTGCTCCTTTTATAGTTGTAAGTTGCTGCCAAAATGGGAATAGTAAGAAAGAAATTGTCAACCTTTCACATTATTGCTGCCAAAACCAATTAATTACCCCTCATTCCATGCTGACAACCAAGATGGGGATTGAATCAAGCAAATTCAATTTTGTCCACCTTTTCACACCCATGCAACAAACGAAGTGTGAAAGCAAAGAAAATAATTTCCTTCTCTTCTGCCAAACAGCTCCACCGCCAAGCAACTTTCAAATGACATTTAATGAATGTCAGTAGGTGCAAGCTGAATAAAATATTTCTTATAGTGGATACAAATAGGCTTGGTCCAAAATGAGCTACTTACCACATAGAAGGGAAGCCCCAACCCAACATATATTTATTTAGGCACACTTACTTGACTACATACTGCACCCATTTAATTTTTTAGGCTTTAGTTACGTTGTGGCAGCACGAGTGAAATTCGATCAGTAGGTTGTACAAGTGCTACACTAGTCCATTAAATATTCAATTCAATGCTAGCTACCTCAGCTCATACACCCACCACCTGCTCTGTTGAATCATCTTAACCTTAAATTTAAAATATTACTTAGTTTACGTACGTATTCAATTTTACCTTCAATGTTAACCGTTCATATATCAGATAGTGCAACAGTAAACAAGCAAGCAGATCAAGCCCAAGTAGCAGATCAACCCAAACCCAATTAAATCTGTTTAGTCTGTTATTAACAGTTGTTGTTTTAGTTGTTATTTTTTCATCTTCAGTTAGTCGGTTAGTCCTTCGGCTCACCTCAGCTTCAGCTTCTTTTCCCTATATATAAAATGCTCTCCTCTGTAGCTTGAAGAATGATGAATAAAACAGTTGCTTTCCTTTTAATCAGTATCCTTCCCCTCTCTCATTAAGCTCCACAACATGGTATCAGAGCTTCCTAGACTTTAAAGGAGCTTTCTGAAACAGTTCAATATGGCAGCAGCGTGGCTGACGATTGGAGAGAGAACTACTCCGATGAACACGACGGGAGCAGCTCCGTCAATTGGAAGTCCGGCACCTATCCCGGGAATCCCTACGATGGGAATTCCATCTACTTCAGCAACTGGATCGACTATCATAGAGATAATTTTTGATCCAGAGTCTCAATCGAATCCTTATTTTCTTCACCCTAATGAGAGCCCAGCCCTAGTGCTCGTCTCGACGTCATTGGACGGTCCAAATTACCATCCATGGGCGAGAGCCATGACAATGGCGTTATCGTGCAAGAACAAACTCAAGTTTGTAGACGGATCTATCCTCAAACCTCCCAGAGATGATCGGAAATTCGAGGTTTGGGGACGTTGTAATGACATGGTGGTCACTTGGATTGTCTGGTCATTATCTCTAACGATTGGACGCAGTGTTCTTTGGATTGACATTGCATATGGGATATGGAGAGACCTGAAGCGTAGGTTTAGCCAACAAGACCTATTTCGGATTGCAGAGATCAAATGCGAGATCTATCAAACGAAGCAAGGTGATAGTTCCTTGAATGAGTATTTCACCAGCAAAAGCTGTTGTGGGATGAACTCCAAATACTCAGACCTGTTGTAGGTTGTGAATGTACTCTGAAGTGTGAATGTGGTAAAAAAATTGACCAACTAAATGAGCAAGTAGAAAAGGATAAGCTCTCTATCTTTCTCATTGGTCTGCATGATAGACATACTGGTGC
This sequence comes from Ipomoea nil, assembly GCF_001879475.1. Taxonomy (NCBI): domain Eukaryota; kingdom Viridiplantae; phylum Streptophyta; class Magnoliopsida; order Solanales; family Convolvulaceae; genus Ipomoea; species Ipomoea nil. The sequence goes on from NW_017617306.1 coordinate 1,167,006, forward strand.
AAGAAACCAGATTATGCTTATGAGACCTCTACCAGACGTGTGTGATGCCTACTCCATGATAGCACAATAAGAGAGACAGTTTCATATTGGGAATACTGGATTTACCAGCCAACTGCATCAAACTGGTGAGAATGGGACCTCTGGCAATGTGTTGATGACCAGGGTAGCAGGTGGTCCTCAACAGAACTTCAAGAAATTCACAACAGGCAACAAGAAACCTACATGTACCTTCTATGGATACACTGGACACACAGAAGTCAAGTGCTATAGGAAGCATGGTTTCCCACCTGGATGGAAACCGAAACCAAGAAGCCAAGGTTCTGTTAATCAAACTCAGAGGCCATAGACAGTTCAACAATAAGGACCTGATGAGAGTGTTTCATTCACTCACAATGACTTCAAAAATTTATGGAGTTTGTCCAAATCCATAAATCATATGGAGAGAAAGGGGTTCTGAGCACACCTCTGGACCAAGAAGCACATGTGAACACCATATCTACTAATCTCATACCAAGAGCTCAAACTGAAGGTACAAGCTCATCTCTCAATCTTGCAGATTACAAACAATATAAATGGATATTAGACAGTGGTGCCACTCACCATATTGTGTTTTGCATAGATTTATTGACTGATCAAAAGGAGGTTCATGATATACATGTTAGCTTGCCCAATGGACAGAAATTTAGCATTACTTGCATTGGTTCTGTACATCTATCCAAGGAATTTGTGCTACATAATGTGTTGTATGTCCCTGGATTTCAATACAATTTAATATCTGTAGGAGCCTTTGTTAAGAATTCCAGATGCACAATGAGCTTCCATACTAACCAATGTATGATATAGGGTGCTATTCATGGCAAGATGATTGGAATGGCTGAGTTGCAAGATGGTCTGTATCACTTGATTTTTCCTGTTGATTCTTTTGTAAATAGTGCAGTTTCAGATTTGAATAAGTGTACCTTGTGGCATGCTAGATTGGGACATGCCTCACACTCTAAGATTCAGTTACTACACAATGTAAATCCAACAATTCAAGTGAATAAAAGTTTGATTTGTGATTGTTGCCACTTTGCTAAGCAGAAGAGACTCCCTTTCCAGCTCAGTAGTTCTACTTCAACAACCTGTTTTGAATTATTACATATGGACATTTGGGGTCCATATATGGTAGTATCTATTCATGGTCATCAATATTTTCTTACTATGGTGGATGATTACAGTAGGGTTGTATGGGCGCATTTAATGGGAAAGAAATCTGAAGTCAGAAATTTAATCATTAGATTCTGCAGGATGGTCAAGAATCTGTTTCAAGTAACTGTTAAAAGTATAAGGTCAGATAATGGACTTGAATTTGACATGAGTGATTTCTTTGGCCAAGAAGGGATATTACATCAGACATCTTGCACATATACTCCACAACAGAACAACAGAGTAGAAAGAAAACATGGCCATATCTTCTCCATTGCTAGAGCTCTCAGGTTTCAAGCTCAATTACTAGAAGGTTTTTGGGGAGAATGCATATTGCATGCAGCTTATATCATAAACAGACTACCTTCTGCTGCCATTAATCAACAAATACCATACCAAGTTCTTCTTTAGAAAATTCCACAGTATCAAGACTTAAGAGTTTTTGGCTGTCTAGCCTTTGTTGCCACACTAGGACCAAAGTCCAAATTTGATGCCAGGGCCAAGAAGTATGTGTTTCTTAGATATGTTAATGGTACTAAAGGCTACAAATTGTATGATCTAAGTAAAAAAGAAGTCTTCCTTTCCAGAGATGTGGTGTTTTATGAAAATACTTTCCCATTTCAACCTGCTGTTGTGCCTGAAAAACAAGTTCCTGAAGTTATTCTCCCAGCTGACATTTCAATGGGTTTTTCTGTTGATCCTCACAATATTTCCCAAAGAGCTAATGTTTTTCCCTCAACAGGCTCTCTTGATGATTGTCATAATTATTCCCAGGATGCTCTTACTCCACAGAATAATTCTCAAAACACTGATAGCCCTCAGAACAATCCTAATGAAGCATCTGAAGGCTCAATTGAGCAGTTACATAGCACCTCATCAGAACAGATTCAACATCCAGTGTAATACCCACAATCTTATAAATAAAATATATATATGTTTATTAAAATTTGATATTAGATAAAATTACTAAATTAGCCTTCTCTACCCTTAAAGATTAAGGAATCCCTTGGTCTTGGAGAAAGATCTCTTTTAAAAGAAGATAAGGACAGTTGACTAGAGAGATAGGGGAAGGAAAAATCTTGAAGCTTTGATCTCCATCTTCTTCAAGTTTAGGTCTCAAGTTATTGGGAGTATTCTAGGTGAGTTTGATCTCCATTTTTTTTCACTTTATTTGAGTTGGGTTTATCATTTGAGCCCTAAGATTAATGTTTGAAAATATTAGGGATTTTGACAAGGAGTATTTGGACGAGTTTAATAGCTAAGATTTGGATGTTTTTAGGTAAGTGGTTAACTCTTCTCTCCTTATTTTGCAAAACCCATAAACTATTTTAGAATCTCTACTACTTTGAATGCCCATTTAAGGGTTAGTATGAGTTAAAAGTATTTTGGACTATGATATGTTTTTGGACTATTAAACTTGACTAAAGATATCTTTGGGCATGCCTAAGTTTGGATTCTTTGAATCAGTGAACATGACTATATTTGACTATATTCGTATGTGTATGATTTGTACTAACGTGTTTTGCTCTAAAAGAGGATCATATAATTTATTTGACAATTATTAGTTTATGATTTCATAAAATTACTTTTGGATATGCACTTTGTTATGTGATCTTTAAGGAATTGATTTTTGCTACAATGGGCTATTTGATTATAAGAATTATTTTGAAGGTTTGACCAAACTCATGAGGCAACCTACATTTTGTTGTTTGTTCTGTTCGGCTTGGAACGTTCCTAATTGCTCATTCTGAATCGTCGAGCTTGACTCATTCCGAATCGTCGAGCTTGACTCATTCCGAATCGTCGATTCTTTTGAATTATTTGTTCGAACGTTACATCCGGCTCATTCTGAATTGTCGAGCTTGACTCATTCCGAATCGTCGAGTCTTTTGAATTATTTGTTGGAACGTTCCGTCCGTCTCATTCTGAATCGTCGAGCCTGACTCATTCCGAATTGTCGAGTCTTTTTGGACCATTATGCCGATAATGGTGGTTGTAGGTTGCCAATGAGTCATATGTTAAGGAATGATTTGTTCTTTTGAAAGTATTGCATTATGAAATGATGTTGATGCCCTTGTAGCTAAAGTTTTCCATTTTGGGAATTTGTGTATAGTATGATGTAAGTATGTTTTAACTTTTATATAGTTTAAGGATTGAGTTTTGCATCTATTTATTACTCTAAAAGTTTTTTGTACTCTATTGGGGTTACTTGATCCGGGGTTGAGGGGAGTACCACTTACTGGGCATTAGCTCATTATTTGTATATTTTTCCTCATGTTTTAGAGTAGTTAAGGACATGTGAATAACACGAGCACAAGTGGTGGGGTCTCGAAGGTGACTTTTGAAACTAGGAGGCTTAGTCCTAGTATTGGAGCTTATCATGGACTTTTGTTTATTTATATATTCCCTTTGACCTTTGTATTTTTGGTAAACCATTGTGTTTGGTTTTGGTGCTTGTGATGCATTTAGGACGTACTACTCTTGATTATAAATATTTAATAGTGAATTTGATGAGTTTTTGGGAAGAACTAGTCGATTATATTTTGTCATTTTGGGTTGTGGAATTATTGTATATTCAAGTGTTATTATGAAGATTCTGAGAGGTATGTATGGTTAGGCTTCGTATTTTTATAGGTTTTCATTAGCGATACGGCCGAGTCATGTCCTAGAAGTGGGGCGTGACATCCAGTGATAAGAAAATCCAATAGACAGAAATCTACTCCTGCTTATCTAAAAGACTATGTGTGTCATAGCTCTGTAGTGAGATCTTCTCCCCATGATCTCTTAAAGGTGATAAACTACACTAAACTCTCACCTTCATTCCACTCTTTTGTTATGAATCTTACATGTCACATAGAACCTAGAAGTTACAAGGAAGCAGTGAAGTATGACTGTTGGAAGAAAGCCATGAAGGAAGAAATTGATACATTAAAAGGTAACAACACTTGGGAATTAGTGAATTTGCCACCATCCAAGAAAACAATTGGATGTAGATGGGTATACAAAATAAAGCACAAGGCTGATGGCACTATTGAGAGGTATAAAGCAAGGCTTGTAGCTAAAGGCTACACATAGGCTCTTGGAATTGATTATCTAGACACCTTTAGTCCAGTGGCAAAAATGACCACCATCAGAACTCTACTATCACTTGCAGCTGCAAGGGAATGGCATTTACACAAAATGGATGTGAACAATTCCTTTCTTCATGGGGATTTAGAGGAGGAAGTCTACATGGAACTTCCCCCTGGATACACATAAGGAAATAATGGCCAAGTTTGCAGGCTAATCAAGTCTTTATATGGTTTAAAACAGGCAAGTAGACAGTGGAATACCAAGCTATGTGTTGCTTTGCAGAATATGGGGTTTAAACAAACTGTTCCTGATAATTCCTTGTTTGTTAAAGGGGAAGGAACATCATTTATGGCCCTACTAGGTTATGTAGATGATATAGTAGTGGCTAGTGCTGATTTGAAATTGATTCAGCAGGTTAAAGTGGAACTTAATGATCAGTTTCAGATCAAGGATCTAGGTCTCTTGAAGTACTTCTTAGGACTGGAGATAGCTAGACAGAAGAAGGAAATTGCAGTGTCTCAAAGAAAATATGCCTTAGAATTGCTGGATGAGGCAGGTTTCATGGATTCCAAACCAGTTTACAGTCCAGCAGTTCCATCACACAAGTTAAGTAAAAATGAAGGTGAGTTCCTTGATGACAATGTCCAGTACAGAAGGCTTGTTGGAAAGTTATTATACCTAACCATTACAAGGCCTGATATAAGCTTTGCTACACAACAATTCTCCCAATTTCTAGATAAACCTACACATCTACATCGATAGGCTGCACACAGAGTCCTAAGATATATTAAAAATGCTCCAGGACAAGGTTTATTCTTCCCAACTAGTTCTGATATACACTTGAAAGCATTCTATGATTCTGATTGGGGTGCTTGTGTGGATTCAAGGAAATCTATCACTGGCTTCTGCAATTTTCATGGTCAAGCTTTGATATCAAGGAAGTCCAAGAAGCAGGCTACAATATCAAGATCTTCCTCAGATGCAGAGTACAGAGCCTTGGCAGCAACAGCATGTGAAGTCCAATGGCTAATCTACCTTCTCAATGAACTTGGATTGCATCCTAAAGCACCAGCTGCTATCTACTGTGATAATAAGTCTGCAATAGCAATAAGTGAGAATCCGGTTTTCCATGAGAGAACCAAACACATTGAGATAGATTTCCATCTAGTTAGGGAAAAACTTCACAAAGGCACAGTCAAACTATTTCATGTGGCTTCTGGAAGTCAGCTAGCATATATATTGACAAAAGCTCACTGCCCAGCCACCTTCTTTAGCTATGTTTCCAAGCTGGGATTGTTCAACCTATGCAATACAGCTTGCGGGGGGCTATCAGATAGTGCAACAGTAAACAAGCAAGCAGATCAAGCCCAAGCCCAATTAAATCTGTTTAGTCTGTTATTAACAGTTGTTGTTTTAGTTGTTATTTTTTCATCTTCAGTTAGTCGGTTAGTCCTTCGACTCACCTCAGTTTCAGCTTCTTTTCCCTGTATATAAAATGCTCTCCTCTGTAGCTTGAAGAATGATGAATAAAACAGTTGCTTTCCTTTTAATCAATATCCTTCCCCTCTCTCATTAAGTTCCGCAACATCATATACAGTGAATTAAATTTTGAAACAATTCAATTCAATTTCAACCGTGTTTGACACTTATTTTGTACTCATTCCGTCCCATTTTATATGTCTGCTGAGATAATAAGGGAGTCGTGAAATTCGAAGAGCGATTCTACCGGAGCGTAGAAGTCGGGGGGAAAGTAATGCAGAGTCGTGAAACCCGAAGCAGCAGTGTTGGTGGCATTGGGCGTGATTAGTGCGGGCTTGGTGATCAAAGCACTAGATCACGGAATTCAATGTATCTAGGAACCAAGTAGTGGTGGATATAGTGAATTGCTCTTGGAGATAAGAGCAAGTGGAGTATGAGGATTACACCACCTCCGAACCACTATAATTGTCTTGTGTTCTTTACTGCTTTCTTTACTTACTGCTTCTTGCTTGCTTCTCACGTTGGATATACTTGACACAATCACACAACACTTACTTTATTTATTTCTGCTGTGCTCCAGACTCTAACAATCTAGTTAAGAGTTTTGATTTCTCTGTGCCTTAGCAATTGTTGTATTTTGGCTAAAAGGTTTAAAATTATATTGACACCCCCCCCCCCCCCCCCTCTAGACTTTTACCTTACCTATTTTGGGACCAACAAGGCCAATTCGGAAAATTGAGGTTGTCCCACTCTCGTGATGCTACCAAACCCCCTCAAGAAGCATGAGCAGTCTGGACCTTCAACATTACATACTGTATGCTGTAAATGAACCTGAAGGTTGTGAGTTGTAATCTAAAGAATAATGACGGTTGAGGGGCGAATCAAGGGGTGTGATAACCTGTGGATTCATAAGGTAGTGCACAAACCTATTAACCCTATGTTGGGTTTCAACCCTTGAATGAAATAAATATCATATATCAAATAAGCATCAAAACAAAATAAACACCACTATCCAACCACCTACTCTACTCACTCATAATAATGTAATATAAAGGTGAAACACAAGAACATTCATTAACAGCATAACCCAACAATATATTAAGCAAATGACAATGAGAATAACTTTAATGGACTGGAAACCAACAAGATAAATTAAATAACACAATAATAATCCAAAATATTCAACAGTAACAAAGCTAGAACAATAGAATGGCTAAAGAAGATAAAAGAAATACCCTAATATGCAATTATTTCCGTGCTAATGCAGTCCTCCACGACGGCTTTCTCTTGCCAAAAGGAAAAAAAAGATATATTTATAGCATTTGTCCAGGGTTTCGGTGCACGGGCGCCACATGGGCGTGTCGATGCTTGTGCGATTATCTATTTATATCAGTTGTCTAGGATTCCGACGCACGTGCAGCACACTGATGATAAGTGCATAGTTGTTCATATTTATACCCCATACTTTGCCTTTATTTTGCTTGTGAAGTGTTATAATGGTGTTCAAAATGATCCTCATTTTATTCAGTTGGTCAATTAGGCACACTTCATCGTCTTTGAATAGAAGTGTGTCAAATTGAGCATTTTGGACACATTATCTATTTTGAGCATACAATATATCAACTTCTTCATTTCACTACGAATAATGTGAATCCACTTTGGCCCAACCCAAATCATAATTGAACCCCACACATATTTGTACCACAAAATAGCCATTTACAGTGTCATTTTATGCTAAAAGTTCCAACATGTTTTTGGAGAGTTCCTTGTCACGACAAAAGTTGGGCAAAGAACTTAGTCGCTCCTTTCACAACTAACCCAATTTCTCTCTCACTATGAAAGTTGCAGAAAGAATGGGGGGGGGGGGGGGGGGGTTAATGCTTTATGAGCTTGATGCATCACAACAGTGGGGAAATCCTCGTGCATGGGGTTGATCCATCATGGTTATTTTTGCTCCCAAACCCATAGGTATTGTAGCATCTAGAATGTGATATTTCCTAACTCGAGCTGTATCTTTCCTTATTGTGATTACTCGTATCTTTAGGATGTTGATTTGCCCATAATTTCTCTTGAATGTTCTTGGATTGTTATGGTTCAAGGCTTTAGTGTCTAGAAGTTTAATAGTTACACAAGTATGTGCCATACGACTTATGTCTTGCTGAACAACTCTTAACCCATAATCTTTAACCACTATTTTTTGTAAGGATGAAAAATTGGCGTTGTTGCCGGAGATTGGTTTATTTGGTGGTATTGTGTGATTACTTTTCATTAAAGCATTAGAGCTAGCGTACCTTAAGGATATCAAACTTTTACTTTCGTTTTGTTTTGTTGTGTTATCACTATGAACTTATAATTGAATTTGCTCTGAAGAAGTATGGTGGTAATTGGAACAAGCAAAAAAATTTGTTTTTGATCATCCTTAGGATTGGGGGTTCGGTTTCTAGAGAAGATCTAGACACAATGTTGTGGGCACGAGAATCAAAAATTAGTTGTTAGATATTTTAGAATAAATTTTATTATTTAATTAGGATGATTATCTTAAATTTATTGTTGATTTAGTTTGTTAGATTTATATTATTATTCATGTTTATTTTGGTTTGTTTGTTAGGATTAGTTTATCTTATTTTTAATAATTATCTCATTTATGTGGTTGTAATATGTTTGCTAATGGCTATTTAACGTCATTACAAGCCAAATGAACTAAATAGAGTTGAGAATTTTTGAAATAGGAAACTAAGTGTTTTCTAGAACTCGAGAGAGTTCAACCATGATCAAGTCATGGTAATCCTGACTTATCAAGTGTGAAATCTCACATGTGGCGTCGTCTTAAATCCTACGTATCACCTTATAAACCGGTGGCCGAGGAATTATCAAAACACTGCTGGTCAGGAACATCATTTTCTAATTTTTTCTTCAGATCAGTAATCTTCTGTTTTTCTTCTTCTTCTTCTTGCAGGCTCTCCAATTCCTGCTGCTCTTGTAGAGGATTGAAGAAACCCCCCAAGAGATAAACAAACGAAGCGGCAAAAACGAGGAGGGCAGCCATCTCAGAGCTTGAGACAACATGGAGAGGCTTGGAGTGACGATCTTGTCGCGCCAGCTAACGAGCAGGAAATAGACGGCGGCAAAGAAGATGGCGTTAGTAAGGTAGAGAAGCAGTGGGAATTTTCAGAGAAAGAATAATCAGATTTCTTATGTTTAACGGGAGAACTAATGGAAGTGGAAGTGGAAGTGGATGTGGAAGTTGGGGGAATTTGGATTTGCTTCAACTCCATCTTGCTTTGCTTTGCTTAGCTCCTTCACAAATCAGAATTATAAATATGATCTGATCTTAGGCAAATTGAACAACACAACACAACAGGTTAATTTGAATCTATGATTACAAACTTAATTTGTTGTGTTGTTGGATGAATGTATGAATTTGGTATGTATCTCAAGAAAAGCTAGCTATATATTTATACAAGCTATGTACGTGATATATATTTCTTTAATTTGGGTGTATAGTACTTTCCTGGAAATGATAATTAAGCAGGTCGGAAATTAATTATTGGTTCAAGTTCAACATAGTTAGGCGGCTCACTTACTTCACTGCACTCCTTTCCTTTATTTAATTTGCATTGTCACAGCACGTGTGAAATTCAGAATAGATATAACATATATATTTATTTAGGCACACTTACTTAGACTACTGCAACCATTTAATTTTTTATTTATTTAGGCACACTTACTTAGACTACTGCAACCATTTAATTTTTTAGGCTTTAGTTACGTTGTGGCAGCACGAGTGAAATTCGATCCGCAGGTTGTACATGTGCCATACTAGTCCATTAAATATTCAATTCGATCAGCAGGTTGTACATGTACCTCAGCTCATACACCCACCACCTGCTCTGTTGAATCATCTTAACCTTAAATTAAAAATATTACTTAGTTTACGTACGTATTCAATTTTACCTTCAATGTTAACCGTTCATCATATAAAGTGAATTAAAATTTGAAATAATTCAATGCTTCATAACTAAATTTGATAACTTTAAAATTGAATGACTAAAATTCTATTGGAAATGGGTGATATATAGTCAAAAGATTAAATCTATACTTAACTCATATTTTAACCGTGTTTGACACTTATTTTGTACTCCTTCCATTCCATTTTATGTGTCTGCTGAGATAATAAGGGAGCAAAACTTTACTCTGAGTATATTAGGGATGCAAAACTTTACTCTGAGTATATTAGGGATTTATTAATCTTAAGCCAATTTGGAGTTCAACTCAATTTCATTGCATCGTAATTTACTACCTTTTCACTTTTTCTGTGTGAAATCATTTTTAATTTTCAGCTTTAAATATTAAGATGACTCCACCTACTTTTTTTTTTTTAAATAAAAAATTGTTGGAATAAGGTGCAAATAAACCATCGAACTAGACATGAAAATGCAATTGGACCACTGAACTAAAAAAAATTACAATTAAGTCATCGAACAACTTAAAATGATGCAATTCTACCAAATAACAGGTTACTTTGCCATGTCACCGGTTACCTTGCTTACATGGCATTAATTTAAATTATTTTATTATAAAAACATTAAAAAAAAAGAAGAAAAAAAAAAAGAAAAAAAAAAAAAAAGAAGCCACGCAGACTGCCTTCAACCGGTTCACTCACCAGTTGTCAATTTTTCATCTGAAGCTGCTTCTGGCATGTTAATGTCTCGCGTGGTATCGTTAGAAGTAGAATCCATAGACATAGTTACTGCCTGCTCTAAGAAGGCCTTTTCATCATCCTGAGATGTATCCAAGAAAGCTTGGGTGTTAATGAAACTCAGTAACTCACTTCTGAAAATTGAAACTAGTCCTTTTAGTTTTTGTCCAGTTTTTCTTATAATATATATAGTTATTGAAGGATCCTAACCATTAGATCAGAAGCCTTGCTTTCAGATTCAGATATTCCAACAGCAACATTTTTTGTCATGCCATCTTGGATAGTTGGCACGTTTTCTCTTTTTTCTTGTTCTGCAATTTCTTCAGCAGCCATCTTCGCAACTGCTTCTTGTCTTGCTCTTTCTTCTTCCATTAAAACTCGAAGTGCCAGGGCAAGTTCAAGATCCAAGTTGGGATCGACACCAAATTCAAAGCCAAATAATCCACACAGTCTCCATTGATCTTCATCTCCAAATCCATGGGGAGTTGGGGACGAAGATGCTTCTTCGTCTCCATGGATCTGGAGACCGTCGGTCTTAGTCTTCATCTCCAGATCCATGGAGACGGAGATGCTTCTTCATCTCCATGGATCTGGAGACCGTCGTGTTAGACTAAAATATCACATGCATCTAAGAATATGTGATCATAGGATCGACTAACCTCCAGCCATAGTTTCTGTTACGGTTGAGCGATCCGGACTACTGCAGAGATAACGAGTATTTTGTCTCTCACTTTACTCAGCTCTCTCTAGATGGTGTATGAGGTATGTCATGTGAGCAGTGAGAGGACTAGTGACCTTATATAACCACTGGCCATCATTGTGGTTGATTGTCTTTAGGTCTCATAAACCCTAACCAGACTCCTAATCATAATGGTAGTCTAGCTATTAGGTTATTAGTGTTGCACCACATATCAAATACGGAATATTATCATAACTTATCCTAATGTTATAATAATAGTAACGGATAAACGTTACATTCTCCCACTTGGTGCAAGCACTACCACTCAATAACAGAAATACACCAACCATAATGATATGTTCTCATTAGCGCGAGTAGTATCCATTATGATCAAATGCAAACTGCCATTGAGCACTTAATTAGGAAACAAAACCCAACGAAATAAACCCTATGTTTATTCCAAGTCCCTGAAGTACATTTTCTCATCAATATAAAGTAAATGAAGGTGTACACACTTAATTGAGAAAATGTCTGAATGCTAAAGAATTTTATTAAAACTGAATGTATATATACAAATTACAAATTGGGCGAAAGTCCCATTTTCTGAATCAGATCCTTGAACTTAAATGGTGGCATGCCTTTAGTCAAGGGATCTGCTAACATCAACTCAGTATGAATGTGTTCAATGAATACAACTTTATTTTTGACACGCTCCCTAATTGCTAAGAACTTGATGTCGATGTCCTTAGTTCGACTTCCACTTTTGTCGTTCTTAGCTAGGAAAACTGCAGCTGAGTTGTCACAGTAGACTTTCAATGGCTTAGATATAGAATCCATAATTCTAAGCCCAGAGATAAAATTCTTTAGCCAAACACCCTGTGAAGTAGCCTCGAAACAGGAAACGAACTCGGCTTCCATGGTAGAAGTAGCTATTAAGGACTGTTTAACACTTCTCCATGAGATAGCCCCACCGGCCATAATGAAGACGCACCCTGAAGTTGATTTTTGAGAATCAACACAGCCAGCAAAGTCCGCGTCTGAATAACCGACAAGATCTAAATTGTCCGTCTGCCTAAACCCAAGCTTGTAACCTTTGGTTCCTTTGAGATACCTTAGAACCTTCTTTACAGCTCTCCAATGGTCCAACCCCGGATTGTGTTGGTAACGCCCTAGCATTCCAACCGCAAAAGCAATATCCGGCCTCGTACAGACTTGAATATATCCAAGACATCCAACTGCTGCAGCATAAGGGATGTTCTCCATGGATTCCTTCTCCAAATCATTTTTCGGGCATTGGTCCAAACTGAATCTATCCCCCTTAGATATGGGAGCAGCGTTTGGTGAACAATTTTGCATATGAAATCTCTCTAAAACATTGTTTATATAGGTTTCTTGAGATAAACCCAGTATACCCCGGGACCTATCTCTCTGAATTTTAATGCCAATAACATAAGAGGCATCACCCCATATCCTTCATATCAAAGTTTTTAGAAAGAAATTGTTTCACATCACGAAGCATCCCCTTATCATTGGTGGCAAGTAAGTTGTCATCCACATATAAAACAAGAAAGCAAATTTTACTCCCACTCACCTTCTGGTATATACAGTTATCTGAGGGATTTTCAACAAAACCAAATGAAGAAATTACCCCATCGAATTTGAGATACCATTGACGGGAGGCTTGTTTTAAACCGTATATGGATTTCTTAAGCTTACATACTAAATGCTCACCACCCCTAGAAGAGAAACCTTCAGGTTGTTTCATATAAACCTCCTCTTCTAGATCACCATTTAGGAAAGCGGTTTTCACATCCATTTGTTGCAACTCAAGATTAAAATGTGCAACTAATGCTAGAATGACCCGAAGTGAATCTTTCTTTGATACAGGAGAAAAAGTCTCCTTGTAATCGATTCCTTCTTTTTGAGTAAATCCCTTGGCAACAAGCCGGGCCTTGTATCTCTCAATGTTGCCTAATGAGTTTCTTTTAGTCTTAAAAACCCATTTACAGCCAATGGCCTTGGCCCCATTAGGCAACTCAACGAGATCCCAAACTCCATTGTCCTTCATGGAATTCATTTCATCTTTCATGGCTTCTAACCATAAGTCAGACTGTGCACAATTTGTGGCTTGAGAGAATGTTTCAGGATCATCTTCAGCCCCTATGTCAAATTCTTGTAGATACGAAACATAATAACTAGGAACTGCTGATCGCCTTATCCGAGTAGACCGTCTTAAGGTTGGACCCTCATCACCTTGTACAGGCTGCGGGGCAACTACCTCTTCAGGAACTAGTGGCAGTTCTTGAATCGGTTCAGTCTGCATCGGCTCAGAATCTTGCTGTATATCCTGAGTTGGTTCAACCATTGGTTTGAAATCTAGTTCATGTGGTTGCTGCAAGTCCTGAACTGGTTCTTCCAAAGGCTGATCCTCAACAGTTTGTGGAATCTCAACGGTAGGTGGTATATCTGCAGGCATAACTAAATGAGCACTGCGGATAAGTACAACCCCACCAGATGACATAGAAGGTTGAGAGTCAATATGATCGAAGGAAGGAACTAAGTCCTTAAACCGATCACTCCCACTAATCAAGTCATCTTCAAGAAATTTAGCATTCCTTGATTCCACTATCCTAGTAGTATGAGATGGACAATAGAACCTATAACCTTTAGAAGATTGTGCATATCCAATAAAGAAAGCACTAATCGTCCTTGGATCAAGTTTCTTCTCGTGTGGGTTATATATCCTCACCTCAGACGGACATCCCCAAACACGCATATGTTGCAAACTCGGTTTCCAACCTTTGAATAACTCAAACGGTGTCTTAGGGACAGCCTTGGTTGGAACACGGTTTAATATATACGTTGTCGTCTTAAGCGCTTCATCCCACAACGACTTAGGAAGCTTAGAGTTGCTAAGCATACTCCGCACCATATCCAGAAGGGTCCGGTTTCTTCTTTCAGCTACACCATTTTGGTCCGGAGAACCAGGCATGGTGTATTGGGCAACAATCCCATGCTCTTGAAGAAACTTAGCAAAGGGACCAAGTGCTTGTCCATTCTCAGTATATCTACCATAGTATTCACCACCCCTATCAGACCTAACTATGTGTATTTTCCTGTTACATTGGTTTTCAACTTCAGTTTTAAATGATTTAAAGGCATCCAATGCTTCATGTTTATGATGAAGTAAATACACATAGGAAAATCTTGAGAAGTCATCAATAAAGGTGATGAAATATTTCTGACCAGGTATTGTCATATCAGGACAACATATGTCAGTATGAATAATTTCCAACAACGTTGAACTTCTATTGGCACCTTTCTTTGACTTGTTTGTCTGCTTACCCTTAATACAGTCAACGCAAGTCTCAAAGTCAGTATAGTCTAGAGTAGAAAGTACTCCATCCTTTACCAACCTTTTAATACGCTCAAGGGAGATATGACCTAATCTCCGATGCCACAACATTGAGGAATTGTCGTTAATACTACACCGTTTGGTGCCGTTTTGAACATGTAAAGAATTGTAAACTGAATCATTCTTTAATTTAAGACGGAAAAGACCATTAGACAATGTACCAGTACCAACACAAGTAGAATAACGAAATAACTTGAAATCATTGGCATTAAATTCAAAAGAATATCCGAAGGGTACAAGTCTAGATACTGAAACTAAGTTCCTAGAAAAACTAGGAACATAAAAAGTCTTTTCTAATGTCAATACAAAGCCATTGTCCAAACTAAATTGCAAACTTCGACAGCTTCGACTGGTGACGCAATCTTGTTTCCAGAGAAGATGCTACACTCAGTTCCCGTTGGCTGTCTCAATTTTGTCAAATCCTGCAAAGAGTTTGCAATGTGGATTGTTGAACCAGAGTCAACCCACCAAGAATTAGTATTAACTTCTGGCATATTAGATTTGAAACAAACAAAAGAAGATGGAACATACCCAAGCTTAGCCACAAGCCTTTGTTCCTCCATTGCACACATGGTTATCAACTCATTGATAGACCAGTCCACTTTATGTGTGATGTAGGAAATCTTAAAAGGATTGTACTCCTGAGGAAGGGTATCAAGTGCAAAAAACACCAAATAATCATCTGGTAGAATGATTTCCAACTCCTTTAATTGAGCCGCAATATCCCTGAGTTGCATAATGTGTTCACGCGTTCCCTTGACAGTGGAAAGACGCAAATTTCTCAACTTCATGATTAGAGTCATTGCCAAAACTTTCTTTGATTCAATGAAGTTATCATCGATAGCTTTGAGCAAGGGTTTCACTTTCTTAATGTCCTCAAAGCAAAAACGAATTTTTCTGAAAATTCTTGACTTAATGAAGAGCACACATAATCCATTGGATTTCTCCCATTGTGCGCGAAGCTGCTTGGCTTCGCCAGTGCTTTCTTCAGTAACCTCAGGGGGTTCCTCATTGAGAACAGCGTAATCCAACTCTAATAATCTTAATTGCAAGAGAATAGCATCTTTCCGCTCTTTGTAGTTATCTTCATTAAGGATTGGAACATTAATTTGTGTTTGGGTGACAGGATGAGTTGCTGTAAAGAATAATAATTAATGCTTGGTTAGAATTTTCGAGGCACAAAAATTAGAGAGAGATACTGAAGTACATAATATTACCAATGTAAAATTATGCAAAAAATAAATTCGGATGCCATAAAAATTGCCTGTGGGCTAAATTTTTACGCATAATGAATTTACCAAAACTGAATGGTGGAAACGGAATGGGTGCAATTTTAATTTTTTCCACCCTTAATGACAAAACTACCAAAACTATATGCCGATACATAATCCCTGTGGGCAAATTATGATCATAGTATGGTATTTCATCCTAATTAACCCTACAAATATAACAAAATTGCCTGTGGGCTAAATTTTGCCATATCACGCAGAGTGAATTACAATATTCTTGCATTAACTTTATATGAGTAAAACTTAATATGTAATTTTCGAAAAATTAAAGATGTTGTGGCTACACTTTAATTAACCAAAGAACATAATCACATTAGCAAGAAAACCTAATAAACAAACAGATTAAACCCAAATATGATAGACAATCCTTAGGTATACTCCCAGGAAAGTTGGTCGAGACGAAGCTCGGTTAAAAACCAACTCCTTAGACAGAGTAGCGTCGCAAGGGGACTAGTAGCAACAAGGCTTTTAAGCCAGGGCCATAGAACTAGTATTCCTCCCCAAGAAACTTCCCTAATTCATGTGTTCTCATTTTTGAAGTAAAATCGTTTGAGAGATCTAAAGAGTGTAGTTTTACCTATGGATAAGGCTTTAAATAGGGTAAACTACAAATTGTTTATGTACTTTATGTGCTTTAGGAACTTTATAAAACACGAGTGGAGTAATGACTGAAGATTGAGTAATAATATGCATAATCTAACCTGAAAGGCACTAATTCACCTAAAAGGCACTAAATCATGCATAACATATAATTTAGACCTAAAAGGCTCTAAATTTTTCTTAATGAACATGCTTTTCTATAGGCATATAATTATAACAATCAAATAATTATTGCAATAAAGACATAAATATCATGCTCAGATTATGCATATTACTCACAAAATACTCCACAATTAAATTGTAACACTTAATACAATTTAAACTGAAAAAACATTATTAAATTAAAATTCAACTGAAAAATTAAAACTGAATAATTATTCAAAGTTGAATAATAATTTAATAATAAACTTAATAAAAAAAATTTCAATTGGATAATTTAATTAGAAGAAGTCCAAATATGATGAAGATGTTAATCTGAATGAATTGATGTAGTCCAAATATCAATTCAGATTTGGCCCAAAATCATAACAGGCCCAGATTTAAAAAAAAATAATAATAATAATAATTTATTTTTTTTTTTATATAGGAGCCCAGGTCTGGCCCAATTGGGCCAGACCCGGCCCAATTCACTTAAGTCCATCATTCATCATCTTCTTCATCTACTTCACGCAACAGCAGCGCAGACCAGCAAACGCACAGCCATGGAGGACGAATTAGCAGTCTAAAATGTCGCCGGCGTCACCAATAGGGAAGTAGATAGCAGCAACGTTGCCGAAAATCCAGCTCCGCCGCCACCACCTGGCCTCCTCGCAACGCTAGCACCTCCGCCGTCCGCCCCCACAGCCACATTGCGAACTAGTCCGGCCGTGACGCAACACCAACCGACGACATACAGAACACGACGCTCCTTAAGGTCGTGCCATCGTCATCGTTGATCCATGCCATCACCGGAAACACCATTGTTGGTGATGATGAAGGAGGACGACATATACAGTAACTTTTTTTTTAAATTAAATGTGTCCTCCACCAACAATAAAGAGTTTCTGGCAATTTCAAAATAAAATGGCAATTGGAATTGCTAAAGAATGGCGCAGCAGTAGGAAAGCAAATCCAATTAGTTTTTTTTTCTTATATTTTAAATTCTTAATGCGGAAAAAAAAAAAAAAAAAAACTTAATTTCCAGCAGTCCAGAAAATTTAATTGCGGACTCAAGAATATTCACATATGTATCTCAATTATACAAAATTGTATACAACATATGTAAATATTTAAGCAATAAAAAAAACTAGGCAGAGATTATTTATGGCGACTGATACCAACTGTTAGACTAAAATATCACATGCATCTAAGAATATGTGATCGTAGGATCGACTAACCTCCAGCCATAGTTTCTGTTACGGTTGAGCGAATCGGACTGCTGCAGAGATAACGAGTATTTTGTCTCTCACTTTACTCAGCTCTCTCTAGATGGTGTATGAGGTATGTCATGTGAGCAGTGAGAGGACTTGTGACCTTATATAACCACTGGCCATCATTGTGGTTGATTGTCTTTAGGTCTCCTAAACCCTAACCAGACTCCTAATCATAATGGTAGTCTTGTTATTAGGTTATTAGTGTTGCACCACATATCAAATACTGAATATTATCATAACTTATCCTAATGTTATAATAATAGTAACGGATAAACGTTACACGTCGGTCTCCGTTTGGAGGCAGACTTCTCCGGTCGATGGCAGCTTGCGTGGCTATTTTTTTTTTTTTTAATAAAATAATTTAAATTAGTGCCACGTAAACAAAGTAACTGGTGACATGGCAAAGTAACTTGTTATTTGACAGAATTGCATTATTTTAAGTGGTTCGATGGCTTAATTGCAACTTTTTTTAGTTCAGTGGCCCAATTGCATTTTCATGTCTAGTTTGATGGTTTATTTGCACCTTATTCCAAAATTGTTTTAGTTTCCTTCCAATCCACTGTAATCACACCTACCACTTTTCTTCAGAAAATAAAAGAAAATAGTTGACACACAAAATAAATAAATAAAAATTAATGCCTACATTATATTTTCTTTGCTGGACTCATGAAGCTGGCATTCGCGTTTAACATTTATCGCCTATGGTGACTTTTTTATCTCCAATTCTAAACTTTTTTGTAGTACTACTGACTATGTTACAATATAGTATATGTTCATAGCTAATTTCTCAATCTACTAAATCACAAAGAGTCAATACTACTCGGCTCAAACTCATGACCTCACATTTGAGAGGGTCACTTTATGCCACTAAACCACAATGTTATTGGCCAATTCTAAGCTCTTTTAATTTGACTACAATATTATATAAATGCTACCATAATTGGAGAGAAAATTTCGAACTAACTCAAATAAAAAATTGAGCATATCATCCATCCAAGTATTTTAAACTTTGCAACAATATGGCATTTCTAAAAAAGGTTTGCTGAGGTACTAGAAATAAGTAAAATATTTAATAAGGCAATTTAAATGGTGCCAAAAGAATGTCAGGATGTGAAATGTTTAAAATATTCAAAAAAAAATTAACAAGCGTATTTCCTCTATATAAGTACTCTTTCAATAGTTTACAATGTTCATCCTTAATCATTATTATTATTATTATTATTATTATTATTATTATTATTATTATTATTATTGCTGAATAGATTTGAATACACATCATATCCCACGTGTTAGTGAAAGGTTCAATTAAATAAAATTAAATAATACAAAACCTTCTCTAAGTAGTTTAATTTTTCCTATATATTACAACAAAATTTTCTAGATCTAGTCAAATAATTCTCTTCCATGGTCACTTCTTCACTGTTGACAGTATTCTCTTTCATGGACACTTCTTCAGTGTTGTTCAATAGAACAGTATTCTCTTCCATGCCACTTCTTCAATGTTGTTCAATTGAACAGTATTCTCTTCCATGGTCACTTCTAACTCAGCTCATTGAGCAATGTTTGCCACTTCTTCAATGTTGTTCAATTGAACAGTATTCTCTTCCATGGTCACTTCTAACTCATTGAGCAATGTGTTTCAGTTAGCTGAATCTTTAGCCACTTCGTCAAATATACCTCTAACACAAGTAAAACCACAACCACTCTTGGATCCACAGCTTTTATTTACATCTACAGTTGAAGCCAAATTTTTGTTTTTTTGTTTTCCACAATCACATCGAAACCCCCCTAGATTACCATTGAAAGATGATGTGCAACTATTATGAATAGGGTTGTTGGATCCAAACAAAGAGGGAGACACATGTGCCCTATTCATATCTTCTAATCTTTCTGTGCATGATGTAATAATCCACTTTCACAACCACATAATCTTGTAGGAAATTCAACTTCCTCAGGGAGGTGTATCTCCTCAGATTTACCTGTTTGTTCAAATTCTAATGTGTCTTTCAAATCAATGGAATTTTGAAAAGGAAAAGGCCCCTGAGTGACTATTGGATGTTTACGAGGAGAGGAACAAGAAAAATCATGATTTACTGAAGGATGTTCCATCACTCTGTCATCCCCAGTGAACCTGGGGGCTCTTCCTCTACAGGAGAGACGAATTCCTCTGCAGAAGAGACGAAAGTTTCATGTGGTTGTTGGCTATTAGGTCCGGTAGGATTTGATGTTTACAGAATATTTCCTTCTGCCCCTCCCATTCTTTTTCCTTTTTCTCATCCTTATCTTCAGGCAATTCACTAGCATCCGTCTCCATTAGGAGATTCCACCTTCTCATTGTTTCTGGGTCTGGATCAACCTTGGGCATTTTTCGTCTCTTCGGAGTATCAAATTTGTTGTTGTAAGGAATTACTGCACCATGAAGATTTGTATCTCGCACCGGCCACCAACTGGCCACCATGTTCATTACTTATTTGTAGCCTCTGCAGTTCCTGGGTAGTTTCCATCAAAAGCTTTGTAGAATTTGATGAATGATATGTAGAATTTTTAATCCTTGAATCTTCAACTTTAATGCTTAACAATGTAGCATTTTATTGTGATGATATGAAACCTCTTTGGTCTGAAAAATGCAGCCTTCAATTCCTCGAATTAAGCTGCATCTCATGATTTAAAAAGCCATGGAAGTAGGGTCTTGACCAAAATAAATGTTTGAATAAACCTCACCTTTCCTGGACTGCATCCTGGCACTGACGCTAGACTACTCCAGAACCTAACAGCTAACCATTTTGACAACTAATTTAAGCCAACTTAAGTGAGTTTTAAATTTGTAACATTTTACACTTACAAATATGTTAAATGCTCCGAAGCACGAAAAATAATGTTTGCCAAGTGTGCGGAGCAAGTAGAAGGCATTGATAGTAATGTGGGTTTGAGGAAAGATGTTCCCACAAGGTGGAATTCAACATATGCAATGTTAGAAAGTGCTTTGAAATACCGATGTGCTTTTGGTTTTATAGCATTACATAACAAGAATTGTTTTTACTTCTCTAGTGGATTCTAAATTGAAGACCTTAGGATTAATTTGGGATTTCTTGGCTCCATTTTATATCATCAGTAAATTATTTTACGAATTTTCTTATCCTATTTCAAATTTGTATTTTTTGAAAATTTTGATGATAGAGTATCTGTTGAGACACAATGAAAGTAGTGATGATTTGCAAAATCGAGATATGTCAATAGGAATAAAAGGTAAATTTAATAAGTATTGGAGTGAGTACAGTGTATGTTATTATTGCCGTTGCTTCTGTTTTTTTATCCAATGATGAAATTTGATATGATTAAGTTTTGCTACTCAAAGTTTGATTCTATGGTTTGGAAAACCAAGTTGGATATAATAAAGAAGAAGATGCATGAACTTTTTTCTAACTATGAGACAACTTCAAGTTCATAGTGGATATGATGTGATATGCGGAGCACGAAAGTAAACGCGATAAGTAAAGAGAGAGAGAGAGACAGAGAGATTTTTATAGTGGTTCGGCCAACTGTGCTTACTCCACTCTTTCACAACTCGTGAAAGGGTTTGCACTATCACTCCTAGTACAAACTATTTCAAGGTGGCTTTCTTGATAACTAAGACGGACAACCACTTGAAAGGTTTTTCAACTCCTAGAGTTTACTCCGCCTCTATCAACTACTTCCTGAGCTGAGATGTTGGAAAAGAGGTCTGATGTTTCTCCAACAGATTGAAGCTTGTCTTGATGTCTGGGTAGATCTTCACTTGAGAAAAGAACAAGACAGCTTCAGGTTGTGAAGTATGAGGATGGATATGTCTTTGAAAACTTCACAACAAACACTGGTTATGAAAAACTAAGAAGATGGAACTGCTTTGAAGAGCTTTTCTTTAGATTGAGAGAGTGAGTTAACCAGCACCTTCTTCAATGTTGAAGAGAGGTATTTATAGGTGGAAAGATCCATCTGTTGGAGGGAGATGAAAATTTCAAACCTAATAACCAGTGTGTATTACTCAGTGGGCATTGGGCATTAAATGCACTTGTACTGTATAGCCGTTGGAGCCAAACACATTATGGCTTTTGTCCTTGTTCTCTGACAAGATGGTACAAGTCTTTTAATGCTCCTTGTCTTTAGTGAAAATCATTCCTAGGACACTTTTTGTCCGAATGATTTGCCCATCTGATTGATAGACAACATTCTCATTGTTTCTTTTAATGAGGGTTGCCTTTCAACAAGTTTGTCCTTTGAATTGTTTACGTAGGAACGAAAGATTGTCCTCATCTTTCGTATTTTCTTCTTGAACGAAAGTTCCTTTTGTCGAAGCAGTCTATCCGAGACATGCTTTAATCCTTCCTTCGTCCGTAAGCATCTTTCGATTATTTTCGAATCTTCATGTAGACCTATTCAACTAGTCTCGTGCATGGTTTAACATTCCATGCCTATGTCATACGAGACTTTCTAATAAACGAAAAATAGGGGTCTACATCCTAAGACAGTTTGGTATCATCAAAATCTAAATACACTTGTTCCTAACATATGTGTTTGTCTAGAATGGCTTGTGATATATTGAGTATATATTTCGATCACTACAGTTGCTAGTGAAAGCTCATTTTGTATTAGCGCTAGAGTGTTGGCTAAGTATAGATCCTGCATCCTCTCAGAAAATGTTCAAGCACCCATTTGTACTCGCAATTGGTTGCAAGAATTTACATATGAAGCTATTAATATATTATTTATTTCTTATTTAGTAGCTATTTTATTAACTTATTATGAATAAAGTGTAAGTATTTTCCCTAAATACAATGTATTATAATATAATGTATTATTGGGTGGTTGTGGTGCAAGTGGAAGATTAAGTCAGTTAGTGACTTAATATGTTAGGCAACTCAGGATATTCAGTTAAGCTTTAACTAAATATCTGCCTACGTTGATGGCATGTAGGCTTCTAAGCAAAACAGTCCTCCCATAGCTCCCGTGTTCAGAATACACGCACCATCAGGTATTCAGGAGAGAAGTGGTAGACAAAACTATTCTGCAGGTTTACCGTCCCATGACAACAACAACAACAACTATGGCAATGGATATTAGGATAATCCTGAAGCTTTCGCTACTACGAGACATGTTACTCGTTACTACAGTTTATGTTAGTCAATTTATTATCTAACATTTGGTATCAGAGCCCTAAAAATCTCTGCCTGGTTGATTGATCGGTAACAAATATATATTTTGAAAATATATTTGTTTTTTTTTTTTCTGGAAAACAACGAAGTGTATATTTTTTGGGAACTAACCATCGCCGGAAATATTTCTTATTCCCCATTTTTTGTCTCTGTTCCCGTCGCATTTTGGCCGCAAATGATCGCCGGTGTTCCGGATTTTCCTACGATCTCCATCGACGGCGAGCTTTGCGTGGACAAGTCAGGCGTTGATCATTGGTGTCGTCCTCGTGAGTGGCGATGTGGATGCAGGAGCACCATTCCAGCAACGCGAAGAACAAGGTGGTAACGCCGTTGAGGAGCCGCATAGCCACCCTGTCGACCTTGCCGCAGGTGGGAGACGAAAAGCGGCGGCCCTACTCTCATCTCGCAAATTGAAGATCAGGCGGCGGTGGCAATGGGATATTTTCCGGAGGGCCGTCACTGCTTCCTTCAGGTGGCGCGGAAGACATATGGCGGCTGCATCGGGTGGCACTGCTCCTTTTTTTTTTTTTTTTCAGTTGGCGCTACATCAAGCCATGGCGGCGGTTGTTGGCGTTGCGCAGAGGAGATACGGCGGAGGATGATGCTCAATTGCAGGTTGTCGCCGGCGCTGGTCGCTGCTCCTCAAGCATTTGGCAGCGCTGGTCGCCGGTGACTAAGGCTGTCGGCGGTGGTGATGTCGCGATGAAGATGGCGGCAGTGGCCTGCTGTTGCTCCTCATCTGAAGAAGACGGACGGCTGGATGATGGCCGATGCTTCATTCCCCTTCGCTGGTTTTTCGGCATTTCTTTGGAAGAGGAAGGAGATGACTGGTACGCTACGTTTCTATTTACTGCAATTTACCATTATTTATCTTTTTACCATATAAATATTGCCTCATTGAATTGAATAATATATATATATATATATATTAATTTTGGTAAATGGTGTTTATGTTTGGTTTAAAGTTGCCATCTTTATATTACCTTAATTAATTATATATTATTTTATTGACAAGTGGTAAATTATATGGTAATTGCTTAATTTTGAAATAATAATGCCTTTTAGTTATTCTTTAATTTTGGCATTAAAATGTTTCAAATTGAGTTCAGATTAATTGTGACATTATTTGTGATTGAATTATTGCCATTATAGTAATTCTTGTCACAATTAAATTATTATTCATTTTTTGCGCAAATATTAAGTTTTGATTTGCTATTTGAATTTTAATTTAATATTGAGAGTTATATTAATGCCCTTTAGTTTTCTCTTAATTTTGGCATTAAATTCACAATTAAATTATTATTCAATTCTGAGCAAATATTAAGTATTGAATTTGCTACTTGACTTTTAATTTAATATTGATGTGCATATTAAATTGCTTGAATTATTGCAATTTATTTAAAATTCATGAGTTAATAATATATTAATATGCAAAAATCCAAACATGCTTTGTATATTCATAAATTATTTCATTATAATTGTACATTTAGAAAAACATATATTAAGGTTGGATATAGCATATTATTAACTCATAGCCTGTATATTAAATATCATTCAATTTTGGATCCTTAGGCTAATTTTGGACAATATAGCCTATTAAGACAGCTTGTTGGTTTCTCAATTAATTTTGAGCATACTTTAGTCCTATTTTTCACATGGGAGTTTAAAACCTATTTTGAACAAGCTATTTAGGACCTATCTTGGGACCCTGGCATCGTGCTATTATTTGATTGATATTTTAATAATAATTGTAGCATTTTATTTGATTATAACATGTTTATTAAGTTTTAATTATTACTAACTACCGTATTTTGTTAACGGTATTTATCGTTGGTAATAACATCAAGTTTGGATCTATTTCAACACTAGACCATTTATTATTCATGTTATAATTAACTTGGGTCATTAAGGTTCATGGGCCTGACTTAAGCAATTTTGTGCTATAATTATTATCATCAATAGTTATGCTGTGCAACCGAATGTACCATGCGCATGGTGCATACGGTTCAAAACGATGTCGTTTTGATTAAAAACGCGCGTCCCACTTTAAAAAAAAAAAATCAGGTTCGACTCTCAGCAATAGTATTATTGTGGATATATAGTTATGAAATTGTGGATATATAGTTATGAAATTGTGGTTATATAGTTATGAATTTATGGATATTTAGTTCATTCATTGTGGATATTTAGTTCAATCATATATTGTGGATATTTAGTTCATTCATTGTGGATTTTTACTTCATTCATTCATTCATTGTGGATTTTTACTTCATTCATTCATTCATTGTGGATTTTTACTTCATTCATTCACTGTGGATATATAGTTATGAAATTGTGGATATATAGTTATGAAATTGTGGTTATATAGTTATGAATTTTTGGATATATAAAAATGCTATTGCCGGGAATCGAACCTGATTTCTTCTTTAAGTGGGACGCGCATTTTTTTAACCAAAACGGCACCGTTTTGCAACCGTATGCACCTTGCAAGGTGCATTCGGTTGCACAGCATAATTTGCGTATTATCATTGCGTGATTTTGAGTCATTAAGGGTTTAAGGATTACAATTACCATTTGAAGTCATTAAGAATTATAATTATTGTTTTGGCCATTAAGAATTATAACTATTATTTAAGTTGATTATGTTTTAATCTGTTAATAGTTTTCAGGGTCTTAACGATAATCTTAAGTATTATTTTTCATGGCAAGCAATGTACATAGTTGATATATTGCCTTTCGAATGGTAATTTGGTTATACCTTAATTTCAGTTTCCTTATGGACTCATTATAGTCATGGTTAATTATTATGTGGTAAATTAAGATTAGTATTTGGCATCCCTTAATTACAGTTTTACATTTAATTGTAATTATCATTAAATTGCATTATTAATTACTGTTATTAAGTTTAGGGGTTAATCTCATGTATTACCTTTCATAATAATTATTCATTCATGTTAATCTACTATATTTGGTACATTGGTAAGATTACCCATGTCACTTCATTTTCCATTATTATTAATAATGGTAATTAAGTGTTACCAATAAACTGTTACGTACCATCGGGCGATTCATTGAGATTACTAGCATCGTGTCAACTAAACTCTCCGCGAAGGTGGGAGATTTTGGAGGTTTTATTCGCTATCGAGGTTAGTGCTATTGATAGATGCGGTTTGAATCATTACGGTACCGAAATCATTAATTACAGTTTACAGTTTATTATTATTGGTAACTACTGTTATAGTTGTTAACCATTTTGAATAGTCACATTTTACCCTTAAGAATATGGAAACATTAAGATATGGATTACTATGTTTGTCATTATTAAATGTTAATAGTGGTTATAATGCTCCTTATTACTATTAATATTTTAATTAATGATAACATTATTTTTATGGTTAAGTCATGAATTGTTTCCAAATAGATTTATGTGACATTTATTTTTCGGACTTAAGTTGTATTAAGTTTTGAAGTTATATCTGAAATGTTTTAAAGGTTAACAATTTTAACTATTGTTTTTTCACATTTAGTCTCCAAATTAACATAATAATATTGTTAATGGCTATTTATTGCTCCTTTGGTTTATTTGCAATTTTATGCCATGAATAATATTATTAATTGAGTTTTGGAAAGTGATTTTTTGAATCAATTCAGAATTTTGGAAAGACATGTTTTCTAGGCAATTGACTATTTTCATTATTGTAAATCTATCCCATAGTTTATTTAGTATTTGAATTATGATTTTAGATGTTACGTTAGTGCCCACATTTAGTTAAATATGAATAATTGAATACACATTTGGTGTTTTTCATACTGTAACACCCCCTAATTTCCATGCTATTTGAAGCCTTAAACATGCAGATATCTAAAACAAAACATCAAACACAGCGGAAGTCTAACAAGGATTATATTAACTGGAAACGATAGGGGTGCTATGCCACGCTCACCCAGAGGTGAACGCACAGGCTAACATCTGCATAAACCACAATCTAAAATCCATACATGTCCAAGTACTAGAGTTTATCCTTGGCACACAGGCCATAATAACAAAACATTGGAGCTACATTAGCAGGTTCTAGACCGCGCTCACGTCTATACATCACCTGAAAGAAACACATAAAAGATGGGATGACGCCCGGTCAGCGAATAATGCTGGTAACCCACCAATACATGTGAAATATCATACATAGATAGGCTATACGTATGTAAAATCATTTCAAAACGGAATATACATATATATGTTCAAAACCAAGAGCAGAAGTCAACACAAGACTCTAAACACTCTCAAAAAGATAAGGGAGCACATCCCAAGACCACACGAGATACAACGACTCATAAGAACGGCTCAAGGTATAATCTACCATCACACAGTAGATTAACACCCGACATGCGTAACACAAGAGAAAGGACACAACCATTGGCAAAACATTGCCTTTGTGACAACACATGTCACAAGAAGAGATACTCGCAACAACGGCTACACAAGCCTTCGTGACATCACCCATCACGAATTGATATGCCTTCCTTATGCCCGGTTCCAACCTTATGGCTACCCCCAACCTTATGTCTAGTTCCAACCATTACCTCCAGGACCCCTGTATAACCATGTCCAACCTTTTCCCTCCTGGGACCGTCGTCCCCCACCAACGACCACCAACAAGACCACCAATTCATAGTACACAAGGTACCGATCACACACACGGTAACACATGCCACCCAAGAAATACTTGAACCTTACACAAAGGTCACGAACTCCATATTCGCGCCATGGCCACCACGAGGACCACTGCCGTACCTTGGTGACTAATGTCCCATACAATTAATCGTACAATCCAGGTACAGCCACACACACCACACCACAACATGAATCAATCAACGGATCACAACGAAGATATGAAACCATACTCAATCAAGGAAAGGATCACAATCCGACTCCAACGATGATTAACACAAGTCATCATCCATAATAGGAAAGGACAAACAACACACATGCTAGCATTTAAACACCGAACTAGCATGCTTATCAAACGGGTAAACCAAACATAGTTCCGAAGAAAACACAAGACTCATCACGGTTCAACGACTCACGATGTTGAACACTTAGCACGATTCAAGACACCAAAACCTACATGGATATCCTACCATATAGTTCTAGACATACGAAACATCAAGAAGACGCTTAATAGTTCCACAAAAGAACATCGGGAAGTCAAAAGACCAGATACCGAGTCAAAAGAATCACGGGGAGCAAATCCCCAAACAACACCATATTGTTCCCCGCGGGTGGACCCACGGGTAGACCCCCACCCGTGGTTCCGCCCGCGGGTACATACCCACAAGCCACTTGTACCCCGCGGGTGGGGCGGCGGGTAGGCCACTACCCGCGGGTACATACATGTACACCAAATAATCCCTTCGGAGATTTTCAACACCAAGCTCAAATTCAAGTCCAAAACATGCCAAATCTCACCAAATACAACAAAATGACTTGAATCAAAGGAATAGCCAAGCAATGGCATACAAGAACCCTAAACACAAGCTCTAGATATGAATTTTCACAAGACAATGCATAAACACTCACATTTCATAGCAAAACACATGTAGAATCCAAGAAATCATCATATAGGTAAGCAAAATAGATTTTGTAGAGCATGGGTTACCTCTTGTAGACAAAAACCTTCACTTAACACTTCACCAAGCTCCTACTGAGGCTCACTTTCCAAACCCACTTCAAGAACACACCAAAAGATCAAAAAGATTCTATCTTTAAGAAAATACACCTTAGAAAACACTAAAAACACAAGATGAACATAGATCATACCCTCCTAGATGCTCAAAGGTAGGAAAGGTAGAATCTTGGAGACAACCTTTGGAGATTTGACAAAGCTCCAACTTGGCTTGGAAGAAAAGCTATCCAACTTTTAGAGAGAAGGGAGAGCTCAAATTTGGGAAGTGTAAGGAACAAGAATGAGGAGTGTCTACTAGGTTAGCTTGCATTACTAACACAAGGTGAAATGTCATGAATACCCTTACTAAAATGAAGAGGTGTAAGGGAACAAGGGAACTCCTCACAAAGCTTAAGGTACAACATTGACTTTGGGTTGACTAGTCAATTACTAGTCCCCGACTATTGAATTTTCAGGAATTAAATTACCAATTGGTTTAGGATTAATTACTTAATTAATCCCTTAATTGAGTTTGGATTACGGGGTGTCACACATACTCTTTAAATTGTTTTATGCATTCAATCACATTAAGTGCATAATATTAAGTTTAATTATGCAATTAGAATTTGTGAGTTTTTTATTTATGAATAAAACACATACTATGGCTTGATATTTGTGAATTTAGCCTGTTTCTCACGAAGTTGATTTTATGCAATTAAAACATTTTCACGTGGGCTTATAGTTTTTAACCTTTGAAAGTATATATCTATTACATTATTATTCAAATTTTGGATTTCTTTTGGTTAGAAATCATACTAGTTTTGAATATTAATTGTATACTTTGAGGTTATTGCTCATATTTAAAATTGTTTTGGTTTATGCAATTTATTTAGAATATATGAGTTTAATGTTTGATTTTATGCATACTTATCCACCGCATAATATTCTGTTTTTTTTTTTTTTTTAAATTATGCAATTTTATTATGCCTTTAGAAATGCATACTTTAGGATGGAATTATATTAGTTCCTTATTAAGTTGGACCTATGCATATACTTTAGTTGCGGTAGTGCCTGAATTTACGCACATTTAGTCCGTCAATTTAGTTCATCAACTTAAAGTCTTATCCATAGGTGAATCTACAATCTTATAGATCTCCCAAATGAAATTACTTCAAACCTAAGAATGCATGACTTAGGGAAGTTTCTTGGGGAGGAATACTAGTTCTATGGCCCTAGCTTAAAAGCCTTGTTAATACTAGTCCCCTAGCGACGTTACTCTGTCTAAGGAGTTGGTATTTAACCGAGCTTCGTCTCGACCAACTTTCTTGGGAGTATACCTAATAATTGTCTTTCATGTGTTGGTTTAATTCGTTTGTTAGGCTTTAAAATCCCATTTGCCAAGTTCCTTATTAAGTTGGACCTATGCATATACTTTAGTTGCGGTAGTGCCTGAATTTACGCACATTTAGTCCGTCAATTTAGTTCATCAACTTAAAGCCTTATCCATAGGTGAATCTACAATCTTATAGATCTCCCAAATGAAATTACTTCAAACCTGAGAATGCATGACTTAGGGAAGTTTCTTGGGGAGGAATACTAGTTCTATGGCCCGGCTTAAAAGCCTTGTTAATACTAGTCCCCTTGCGACGTTACTCTGTCTAAGGAGTTGGTATTTAACCGAGCTTCGTCTCGACCAACTTTCCTGGGAGTATACCTAATAATTGTCTTTCATGTTGGTTTAATTCGTTTGTTAGGCTTTAAAATCCCATTTGCCAAGTGATTAGAATTTTTAGATTAATTAAAGAGTAGCCACAACATCTTTGATTAAGTTCAAATCACATAAAGATGGCAATGATAATTGCCCAGTGATCTTATAATTTTAATTAGTTGGGGAGTAGCCACAGCATCCTTAATCAATTAAAATTATATATTGAGTTGTTGGGTCACATAAAGTTTTAGACATATCAATTGTGATTAATTGTATGTAATATGGTGAAATTTAGCCCACAGGCAATTTTGTTATATTTGTATGATTAATTAGGATGAAATACTGAACTATATATGATCATAATTTAGCCCACAGGCAATTATGTATTGGAATGTAGTTTAGTAGTTTTATCAGTGATGATAGGAATAAAGAATTTTATTTACTTTATGAATAATTCTCATCTCTATCATGGAGCTTAATTTTATGATGTAAACTTTAGGTCATATATCTTAATTTGCCCACAGGGATTAAGATAAGGAACATGATCTCTTAAGTGTTTTCTCATAATGGTTGTAATGAATCTAATTGAACTAAAACTTCAGCCTACAGGCTAGTTTTATGTCATTGAATTGTTCAACTCATTTGATAATTGTATGGTTGTAATGAATCTAATTGAATTAAAACTTTAGCCCACAAATAAGTTTTTATGTCACTTGATTCTTCAACTCATTTGATAATTGTTTCGTCATAAAATTTCAGTTGGATCTTATTGAGTAAATCTTTAGCCCACATGCAAGTTTTATGTCACTAGATTCTTCTGGCCATTTAGTAATTGAGATTAAAATATTATCATAAGGATTTCTTAATTGAATTTTATAGAATTAAAACTTTAGCCCACAGGCAAGTTTTATGTCAATAAATTCATCAACCCATTAGATAATAACTTTATCTCAATTTCTTAGAATTTATAAATTTAGTTCAATTATAATTCTAAGTTTTGTGGTTTGCATTGGCAAAACATGTATTTAGTCACTTTCCAAAATTTAGATACACCTTTTATTAATTATTTTTCACGAAGCTTACTTGGTTATTTGGACTAACTATAGTAAGTTACGTGGTATGATATACCTCTTTTGGATTCCAATAGTAAAATATATCTTCTGAGCCAAATTCCAACTTGGTTTTGGAAGGCGTATTTTATTATTTTAGTATGTCCAACTATGGTGGAGAATCATGTCATCATTAATTATTCATTTAGTTGGACTATAATTGGAACCAAATATTGATTATTTAGTATGCCCAACTAATGGTGGGGAATTATATCTTCATTATTTAGTTGGTCAAATCAATTATGAGTGTTATATCATTAAATTGGCTAAAGAATATCTAAATCAGTGGGAGTGATCATTTAGAAAAAGATCATTAAAATACTCCATTAAAGCTGATGGATTTAATTGTTTTCATACATTCCAAATTGGATTGTGCGTTTAGCAATAAGTCCAAAAGTTTCCACAAGTATTAATTTAGTTTTTTGTTCTTATAATTCATAAGTTCATTTCATTGAACGTTTGGTTGTACAACATATTTATGAAAATGTTGTAACAATATTAATGAATTTATTAGAACGAAAGCATTTAACTTGTGGTGCACTGCCAATTAATAAATTCTTTAGCGAGTCTTTAGTTTCTTCAAAATTGTTCCTGGGCCATTTGGTTTGTAAGACTCAAAACAATTTTGTAAGACATAATATTTAAGACTCGTAATGTTCAATTAATTTCGAGGTGGACCTTGAGATTATTTGGGAAGTTGGTGTATGTTTAAGATTCCAATTTATGGACTTATAGATTTTTTTGGTTGGTTGTCTAAGTTATTGGAATGTTTCTATGACTTGACTATCTTTTGGCTATCTTAATGAGTGAGAGTGACAGACATGTTAACTCCAAGCTCTTAGCCGTTAGAGGTGGTGTTTATGTTAACTTATAAAGAAGTCATAGAATATAGTTAGCATTATGCTAATATTAAGAGATCTCTACTTAAGGCATGCTTCTAAGATTTTGGAGATCATACAGTGAATTTGGATGGTTTCTTCATTAAGTTGTGCACATAATATATTTTGAGAAACATCCATTAAGGGACTAGAATAAACGTAGGGTTTGTTCATAAAAAAACCTAAGTTAGGGAATTTAAATGCATGTGATCATAGTAGATATTACTCACTTGATTAGTAGATGACGTATTACTATGGTTCATGTGTTTTGTTCTTTAATGAAGGTTGTGTCAATACTTGCACCAAGTGGGAGAATATAAGTATTTTCCCTAAATACAATATATTATAATATATTGTATTATTAGGTGATTGTGGTGCAAGTGGAAGATTAAGTCAGTTAGTGACTTATTTAATATGTTAGGCAACTCAGGATATTCAGTTAAGCTTTAACTGAATATCTGCCTAGGTTGATGGCATGTAGGCTTCTAAGCAAAACAGTCCTCCGACAGCTCCCGTGTTCAGAATACACGGACCATCAGGTATTCGGGAGAGAAGTGGTAGACAAAACTATTCTGCAGGTTTACCGTCCCATGGCAACAACAACAACTATGGCAAGGGATATTAGGATGATCCTAGAGCTTCCGCTACTACGAGACAGGTTACTCGTAACTACAGTTTATGTTAGTTAATTTATTATCTAACATAAAGTTCTAATGATTTTTTTTATTTTTTATAAATTGTTTGTAGATGATCAAGATATTGAAAATGATGAGTCAGGTCAGATCAAAACAAACATTAAAAATCTTAACTTGGCCTAGCTGACATACCGTAAAAAGTAAAATTTTTTCTTCAATTTCTTTAGTTCTCAATTCTTATATTTATCAATTTATATATTCAGTATTATTATAGTGTTTATCTATATAGGTTTTATAAATTTTAACTTGTTACTTATTATATGAAAAATAAAAACATAAATTATTAAAATAATAATTTTATTTTTATATATATAATATTTATATATATATAATAATTATTATAATTATTAAAATAATTTATATTTTATAAGAAATAATTTTGTAATAGATTTATGTTCATGTTTTCAAAAATGAACCAAATTAATATAAATAAATGTTTTTAAAAATTTAGCCAAAAAAATATAAAATTGCTGAAAGAATTGAGAGAGAAAAGTTCAAAAAGTCTTATCAAGCATTCTAAATTGAAAAAACGAATCATCAAGATTCTCAAAGTCCAAACACTCAGCAAAAATCTTCTTTAATTTCTATGTTGAAGAAAGTTGGCACATAAACCTAAAGTCTTATCATTTAAATTGACTCTTGAGTTTTGACTAAGTATTGATCATCGTAGAAAATGTTCAAGCATTCATTTGTACTCACAATTGGTTGTAGGATTTACATATGATGGTATTAATATATTATTTATTTAATATTTAATATATAGCTAATGTTATTAGCTTAATATTAATAAAGTTATTATGATTTTTTATATATATAAAAAAATTGTATGTAGATGAGCAAGATATTGAAAATAATGACTCCATTGATACACAGGCTTCTAATATTGTTGATCATGATTGATTGATTGATAATTATACTTTCAAGTTTCAAAGGAACCAAAGGTACTTAGATAATTAATAACTTATTAAATTTGATTATTTAAGATTTGAATTTTGATTTTGTTGTAAAATCTAATTATGGACATTATTTTAGCATTAATGATATGATTGGTAACGGCTTTATAATTATAGTATGATCTTGTAATAGCTGTTATATATATTGATGTAGTGATGTACAGAGTTGATGAAGGAATAAGAAATCTCTTTCCTCTTTTCTTTATTTTCTTCTTCCTGTTTTTTACTGTTCTTCGCGAGCTATAGGCCTGCAGATAAATCTGCATTACAACACGTTATCAGTACTTTGCTCTACATCCTTGCCAAACCAATTGCGATCACGTTTTGGCTTCAAACCCATATACGAATGAATAGTTTAAGATCGATGATGATTAAATGAGCAGAACACATCCGGCGAAGAGTGAGTAGCCGCCCCCGCCGAATTCAGTTAGGCCATTGAAGAGCTGAGCGTTCTTCAGGTCATGACCGGAGACGAGGGAGATGTTCGGCGGAAAGCGGCAGCGGCACATTGACTCCCGGAGACCTCCGTTCGTCAATCTGTCCAGCGGCGGACGTTTTCAACCCGTCCCCAACGCCAGCCAAGCCATCCGATCCTCCATGCAATGGCTGAGCCGCCAGTAAAGCCTCCATCACCAACGCCGGCTAAGCCATTGCTTCGTATTGTTCGCCTCAGCCATCCCAAGATGTAGGCGATCCAGATCAGACCAGATCGACCGCCTTCGATCCAGTAGCATCTCGCCTCAACCGCACACCGGTCCAGCTTCGCGGCCATCACCGATCGGAAATCCAGAGACCTGCAGCGCGGTGGAGACTTCTCGCAAAAATTCTCAATCTTCGTAGGCGGCCTGTTTGCCGGCAATCCAGTCGGTTGATCGAAGATCGGATGGTACGGTTAGGCTCGTCTCATCTCGGCGGTCCCTGGCTGATGGTCAGATCGCTGATCAGCCGCCGGCGGACTCCCCTAGTTTGTTTGCGCAAACGGAGATTTTCCGGCCTATGGAAGCGATGGACAAAGAGATGGATGGTGACAGGGTTGCCGTCGTTGCAGGTGGCGGTGCGCTTCTGCCGGTTAATGATTGTTCTCCATGGCATGTGCCATGTGGACTTGCGAGACAGTCTTGTTGGATAGCGCTGAGACTGGCAGTACGTGAAGTTATCGCATCTTCAAGGTCTCCTCGGTTTTGGCTTGGCCAAGTGATGGACGGACAACAAGCTGGTGGTTCTGTGCTGCCAGTAGTGAATCTGGCGAACTCCATGCGTCTGTTCAGACCAGTAGTCTGTTTGTTCGGAGAAGAAATCATAAACGCTACAGGCATAAGGGTGTTTTGAAGGTGACTGTGAACCATGTGAGTACATCGTCAGGTCAAGGTAATTTGGTTAATTTTATGGAGTTCACAATGTTGCTGCTAATCTTTCTTTGAGTATTACTGCTGCTGCCAATGTTCATGCTTTGAAATATTAATGTGTTCTCTGTGGCATGATTCTGAATATTGCATAACTTCATATTCCCTTTTCCTATTACACCTACCTACAAAGTTAATATGTAGCATGAGTGCAAAGTTAATGGTAAAATGAGAGCAAGAAAGAAATTTGCACATGGAATAAGATTTGCTCCTATTTGCTTCTCTACTATGCATGTAATTCAAGCAATTTCTAGCAGGGCTGGTTTTGATGATTCCAGAAGAATCCAATTTCAGCTTATATGGATTTTTTCAATATATTAGAGAGAAGATGTGATTGTCAACTATGGATTATTTTGTAGGGATTCTCTACTGAGAGCTTATCAAGGAATTTAGTCTGTGATGCATGCTACGGTCATGTGTTTCTCATTTTTTCTTGTGTGTTTGTCATATGATGATCCCAACTGAAGTAATGGGGAAGCAATCTATCATCCCAAATTTCAGGATTGGTGCTCTTTCTAGTTTCTACTCTAAAAGGATTCTTTTCAGAAAATCTGAAGTATAGATGATAGATAATTCAGTTGTTTGCTTAAGTTTGTGTGAAAAATTGCTTATAGAGGTTCTCTTCATAATGGGAGGCCAGAAGCTTCCGAATTAATGTGAGAACTCCCCTTAAGCTTGTGAAAAGAGTAAAAGGTCTGCAAGTAAAAAAATGGCACTTGTATAGACAGAAATGTTGGGGCGTACGGCTAGGTACTTAAATACAACATTATTCTGATATGCTCTTATTCTTTGTTGAGTTTACTCTCAATGTTAACAATTATCTGCTATAGGCCATATATGTTGAGACTTATCTCGCTCTTATATAT
The DNA here is from genome assembly GCF_001879475.1 of Ipomoea nil. Taxonomy (NCBI): domain Eukaryota; kingdom Viridiplantae; phylum Streptophyta; class Magnoliopsida; order Solanales; family Convolvulaceae; genus Ipomoea; species Ipomoea nil. The sequence goes on from NW_017617306.1 coordinate 1,203,300, forward strand.
GATCATTACAACCAAGAGTTACATTCTAGAAAATATTGTTAAGAGCATATCAGAGTATGTGGTAACTTATTCTTGGGTTGTGTATGATAAAACAGTGACATAGTTTTGTTAAGGTACACTTGTCGTTGCTAAACCTTAGCTTGCATGTGACAACAATTTAAATTCTATGTCCTAAATGTGGTGATCTTTGTTAATGCCTATGATTTCAAAATTAAAGTTCTTAATTTTGAATATATATTTGCCCATAAAGTAAATTAAGAGCTCTGATTTTACTATTTCACTCTTTAGACCAAACCTTAATAGTGAATGTCCATTTTACTATGTCACATATTCCATATAATATTAATCCCTGAAGGATTGCTTTGGTCCATAAATTGTTATGATCTTCCTTTGACCAATTTTAAAAATTTAAGATGTTTATTTCGTCTCTGAATGTGACTAGTACAATATAATATCGTTACGCAAGCGAATCTTTATAAGCACTTTACATAGTGCGAGTATCATTGTTTTCTAAACTAGTCATCTTGTACTCCAGTAGCAGTACATGCATGATGAACTTATACTAAGTATTTTGAATGTCATTGTTTTTAAGAGACATCAAAAACTTAATTTTTGTGGGAATATAACCTTTGAGTTTTAAATCTTCCCCACTTGACAATGTGTTTTGGTCAATGGACTATTTTTTTAATAAGGTTGGAAAGATTCTGAATATATCTTTGCGTGATTAATGACTCATGACTCGTGAATGAAGTCTGCAACTTCTGTTTTTAATGCTATGCTACTATGCAAAAATGCTATGTGCTTAACCGCCAAAAGTGAGCCATATCATGTTGGTTTTCCTGAAGCAAACAAATTGTTAATATTTGATAATATTTCAACATCTATACTTCTTTTGGTATTTAATCTCCCTAAGATTGTCGAATGTTTCACTCATTTTTGTTCAATGTGTATGCTTGCCATATATAATTTTATATCTCACTTGTGGTAAATTTCATATACATTTGAGAACTTATTGTGTTGCCAATAATCTTTACATTTTAGAGACCCATTTCTTTAATTATGGCATGAGCAATTGGGTCACTTAGGGCAAATATAATGAGTTAGATATTAGAATTTTTTATCCACATGAGTATTTTATAGAGCATGTGTGAAGGAGAAATTATCGAATTATCTATTTTGGGGATATATACTTTTGTTTTAAATCCAAATCTAACTCACTGCATATCACAATAACATTTCCCTAGTACGTGGTAAAATTAAACATTTCCCGATCTGCGTTTCTAGTCTTAGTGTGTAGTCCATTTTATTGTATCACCGCCTCAAGCGTATCTCTATGGGTTATAAACCTCTGTCTGCCATTTAAATACCTAGAGCAAATTATAGGGGATCAGCAGATACGCTGACTACATACTTAATGAAGATTGTTTCTTGGCATTAGGGGGAGATAATAGATTATCTTTTAATGGAATGCCAAGAAATTTCATAGAATGAAAACATCTTCATTATTAAAAATCCATGTACTAGTTAGACTGAACTGGAAGTTCAGAAGATAATCTCTATTTATGATAATCTGCCAAATACATCTATTGATCATACTGATCATAAAAGAGTGACTAGGTCCCATATACTTTCCCCAACTTGGACCAAATATATCTACCGATACTCCTTAACGCCAGAGGTGTAGGAGATATATCGGTGTAAAAGTTAAGAATTATAATACTAGATCTAGTAAATAAACATTGTCACTCTTGAAATGGTTTGAATACTTATGTCTTGCAAACGTTCGTCCAGATGACGAAAAACCCTAGTAAAATTATAGGTGCACCAAAAAAACGTAATACTAAGGATGCGGAACGACCATATCAAAATATCTTTGGGAAATGTGTAGAATCTGGTTGACTTAAATATTGCCATGAACAATTATAAATATGGGATAAATTCTTGAAAAATGTTATAAGTTGTCGACAACACAATTGCCTTCAAATTGCTCATATTATATGACAATCTGGATCCAGAACTAGGTGCCAGAAGCGCCTAGATTGATTAACGTATAAAGTGAGCAAATAAAGGCATATACAGCTCAACTCGCTAATATATTCTTTTTGTATACCATTGAGGTATTAACCCTGTAGGTTGCAAATGGTGTGGAAAGAAAAAATAATAACGAGGTGATAAGATATAAAGAGAGTCTGTAGCCTATGGGTTCACGCAGAAACCCTTAATTGATTTTAATCAAATATACTCTCCCACGATAAATGGCATTAAGTTCCGCTACATAATATTATTGGCAGAATAATAATAATTTTAGATATGCAGTTAATATTTATTTTGAGAAATCCCAGATGGATTTATAATTTTCGAAATGACAATTTAAGTGTCATTATTTACTCTTTAAAGGGTTGCGAATGGAGTTAATATCCCCATTGAAGGAATAATATGTACCATTGTGTGCTCGATAAAGGGTTGATAATGAACTTATTTATTATTTATTATCTAAGTCAATATTGATGGTGGAAAACATCAATGAAATATATAAAGGGCTTGATGATGTCAGCCCATATCTAAAGACGGAGTTTTTTGAAATAAAAGGCTTGTGAAAGCTAAGTATTATCTCGAGGGAAGATCGAGTTTTCCATTGAATGAATTTTATACACCAGTTAACCTATATTTCACCCATCTATATGGTTAAGTATCATGGTTTCGTCAAACTATAAGGATGTCTAATAATCTCTTGAAGTAGATAAGGAACCGTTTGGACTCGAAGTTCTTTACTTCATTATCGTTTGAGCACTATTTTAGAACCAGAAGTTTCATAATCGCAACAGGCATGATATTTGCAATGAAATAGCTAGCAGAATCTAGTGCTCCTCTACAATGAAGTACTTGAATAATGATTAACATATCATTCGGTATATTCAAGGTACAAAGACATGACATTTATGTAAGAAACTATGATACAATTTTAATAGGCTTCTTGGGTACTGACTTTTTGTATGATCCCCGTAATGCCAAGTCCCAAACTGGTTATACAATGAATTTTCCTTAATGTTCAAAATCAGGAGAATAACACTTGTGTTGCACAAATGTTATATGAGCTCTAGAAGAGTCATAAGATTATTGTACAAGATATTTACTCTAGTGACAATCCAGAAGATTTGTCCAATCTATTTCTACAATTTTTGAAATATATTTTATGCGTGAGATTTGAAGATTGTTATCTTGAGGGGGAGTATTATCTTACAAAGATCAATCCTGAAGATTGGATCTTGACAACTAAACGGTTGTACTCTTTTCCTTAGTTAAGTTTTTTTTTCCTCACGGGGTTTTTCCTTAAATCTAAGGTTTTTAATGAGGCAGCTAATTTAAAACAAGAATACATATACATCATGCATTCTTTTTATCAACTAGGTTTCCCCCAAGTGGTTTTCCTAGTGAGGTTTTTAACGAGACATGAGTATGATATAGTATGACAATGGGGAAATGTCGCAAAATAGTTGTTTATGTAGACAAACCCCAAAAGTCCTGAAGATTATGCCAATTGTGCCTTGAAGGCTTATGATTGTACTCTTTTTCCTTAACTAAGTTTTTTCCCACAGGGTTTTCTTAAGTTAAGGTTTTAATGAGGCAATCAGTACAATATATGTTCTTACAAATATCATGTACTCTTTTCTTCAACTAGGTTTTTTCCCACGTGGTTTTCCTAGTGAAGTTTTTAATGAAGGCATAAATATAATTACCCATAAATCTTGCACTCTTTTCTTTGTCTAGATTTTTTCCCACAGGGTTTTCCTAGCAAGTTTTTAATGAGGCAAGATTATGGCAAAATAATGTCCAAGGGGGAGTGTTGTAAAATCTAATTATGGACATTATTCTAGAATTAATGATATGATTGGTAACGGCTTTATAATTATAGTATGATCTTGTAATAGCTGTTATATATATTGATGTAGTGATGTACAGAGTTGATGAAGGAATAAGAAATCTCTTTCCTCTGTTCTTTATTTTCTTCTTCCTGTTTTTTACTGTTCTTCGCGAGCTAAAGGCCAGATAAATCTGCATTACAACAGATTTATTATTTTAATAATTTATTTTTCTTATAAATGTAACGAATGAATGATGAATGAGAACGAAGAATGATTTTGATCATCATCTTATCGATTAAGAGTGTTAATAATCATGAATGCTTTTGATATTTTGTATGGTATGAATTAATTTGGTATAAGTATTTTGAATTAATAAATTTACTTTAAATGTTATTAAATATGTTTTTAGAGTTTTAATTTTGATTTGTGCAATTGTGCATGAGTATTTTGATTTTTCTAGTGAAATGTGGATGATGTTGTTCGAAAGTCTGAATTAGATATATCTAGAACAAGGAAGTTAGTGTAAAGATTATGAACAAGTGATTTATTGATGAAACCACAGGCAGCTAGAAATAGCTTTACAAATAAGAAAAGATAGCTATCAGTTACAACAACTAGCCTAATAACTATTATACAGGAGCTAGGCTAAGACTAAATATAATAACAGAATATATCAGCCACACATATCTTTAACACACCCCCGCAAGATTGAGGATTCGTCGGAGACTCCAATCTTGGAACGAAATTGAAGAAACAAGGACCGCCCCAAGGGTTTGGTAAGGAAGTCAGCTAGCTGATCTTTGGAAGGGATGTGCCGAACAACTAGTGAATCATTAGCAACCAAGTCACGAACGAAGAAGTAATCAAGTGCCAGATCGATGCTTCATACGCGAATGGAACACCGGGTTTTTGAACACATAGGTTGCGCTAAGATTATGGCAAAACAAAAGAGGAGGCCTCACCAGCTACAACTGAAGCTCACAGAGCAAATTCCTCACCCATAAGACTTCTGCAGCAGCATTTGCCAAGGCTCGGTACTCAGACTCCGTGGACGAGTGCGATACGGACTTTTGGCGGGCGGACTTCCAAGATATGAGATTGGAACCAAGATACACTAAGTATGCGGTGGTGGAGTGGCCATCAGCAGTGCAACCTCCCCAATCAGCATCTGTATACACAGTCAGCGAAAGTGGTTGCCCAGCCCGGAGAAACAAGCCATGACAGACTGTGCCCTTCAAATACCGAAGCAACCGTTTAACAGCCTGCCAGTGCAGCTCTATAGGCAAGTGCATGAACTGTGAAAGACGATTGACCGCATAGGATATATCTGGCCTAGTGATGACCAGGTACTGCAACAAGCCGAGGAGACTCCGAAACTGAGTGACATCAACCGGTGTAGAACCAGATGGTGCAAGTAGCAACTTGTCCGAGGTAGCTAGTGGTGTTGAAACAACCTTTGCACCATCCATCTTAAACCGAACTAGAATATCAGTGATATACTGACTTTGAGTTAGAAACAGTCCAGTTGACGATGGAATAACCTCAATGCCCAAAAGATGATGTAAGGAGCCAAGGTCTTTGAGAGCAAAATGAGCTGACAGAGTGTCAACAAAGCGATTAAGCCAAGCAACATCATTACCTGTGGAGATAATATCATCCACATACACCAGGAAATAAACTACAATATTATTAGCAGAGTAAACAAATAAAGAAGCATCGGCTTGTGACTTCACAAAGCCACACCGTAACAAGAACTGCGATAGCTCCAAGTACCAAGCCCTCGGTGCCTGCTTAAGACCATATAGAGCTTTAGTCAGCTTGCAAACATGGGATGGAAACGAAGGATCCACAAACCACTTTGGCTGCTCCATGAACACCTCTTCATGCAATGTCCCATGAAGAAACGCATTATTGATATCTAATTGGAGCAACGTCTAGCGGTTACTCAGGGCAACCGTCAAAACCACACGAATGGTCACCGATTTCGTAACCGGGCGATACGTCTCAAAATAATCCCGGCCAGCAGTCTGGAGGAACCCTTTGGTAACCAGTCGCGCCTTGTACCTGTCAACCGACCCATCCGGCTTGCGATTGACACGATAAACCCACTTGTAGCCAATTGGGACAGCTGCTCCGCGGGGAACCAATTGCCACGTTTTGTTACGCTGGAGCGCTTCAAACTCCTCATCCATCGCTTTCTTCCACTGAGCATCTTTAAGAGCGTGGACGACAGTAGTAGGTTCTAAAGTGGGAGGCAAGGGATGTGGACTTGGTTAATGACATAATTGGAATACCTTGGATTAGGGCGACGATCCCGGGTAGAACGGCGAACATTACTCAATGGTTGAGACGTGTCGGAGGTGGAAACAGGTTGTGTGTCAGGCACAGACTGAGCTGCATGTTGGCCATTTTCTGGAATAGTGGGAGACGGCGAACTGGATGCAGTTGACGGTGACGGAGTTGGAACGGGTGTTTGAACTGGAGTTGGAACCGGAGTTGGAACTGGTGTTGGAACGGGTGTTGGAACTGGAGACGGAACTGGAGTTGGAACTGGTGTCGGAACGGGTGTTGGAACTGGAGTTGGAACACCCATGATCTCCGCATGTGTAGACAAAGGAGACGACCTGTACAAAATATTGCATGATTCTGAACCATGGGAATCATAAGGTAAGCTGTTAGACGAGTTTTGCAATTCATTATAAGGAAACACATGGGGCACAAATCTAACATGCCTAGATACATAAATACGGTTGGAACCAGGATCCAGACATTTATAACCAGACTGAGTGCTGGAGTAGCCAAGAAAGACACACGGGCGTGATTTTGGTTGAATTTTCTTAGTGTTGTAGGGGCGTAACCACGGAAAACACAGGCAGCCAAAGAGTTGCAACTTATCATAGTTAGGGAACTAATGGAACAAAACATAAAGTGGAGATTTATTACCTAAGACCGGTGTTGGAAGCCGGTTAATAAGGTAGACAGCCTTCTGAAAAGAAAAGGTCCAGTACGAGGACGGCAGGGACGCAGTTTGAAGAAGAGACAAGCCAGTTTCAACGACATGCCTGTGTCGGCGCTCTGCAACACCATTACGCTCAGGAGTATGTGGTGGGGTGGTAAAATGAGAAATACCATGATTATTTCGAAACGGTACAAGTTTTATAAACTCTCCCCCATTATCTGAGTAAACAGAAATAATCGAAAGGCTAAAAAAATTTTCCACTAATCTTTTGAACTAAGTAAAAATGGAAAACACATCTAACTTACGCTTCGTAGGGTATAGCCAAATGTATTTTGAAAAATAATCGACAAAGATTACCTAATAGTGGAATTCATCAATAGATTTTTCAGTTGGCCCCCACACATCAGTATAGATTAATTGCAGTGGTTTAGTACTAACTAGAGTATTTTTTTGCGAAGGGCAACTTATGACTTTTATGCATATTGCAGGACGAACAATAAAATTGTCGAAGAAATGACATAGAAACTGGAACATTACAGCGTTGTAACACAAGTTGCAACACCTTATTGGACGGATGGCCAAGTTGTTGGTGCCATTGAGACAAACGCGACATTTGTGTAGTGTGTACTGATGGGTGAGAAGCAACCGGACCATAGTAAACACCATCATTGTTCACTCCCCGTAGTAGAGAAATCCCCGTTCGAAGATCCTTAACAATAAAGTGGGAATCAAAAAATTCAACAGACACACGATTAGTCTTGCATAGTTGGGATATAGACACTAAGTTAGTGTGCAACTGAGGAACACGCAAGACATTTTCTACGGTAAGACCAGAAGACGAAGTAGGAATTACAGACGACCAATATGAGATATTTGTAGGGAATTACCGTCACCCAGGCGCACTTCATCAGGACCACTATACTCGGAGAGTGTCTGCAGCGACTTGATATTGGGGGTGGCGTGATGCGATGCTCCACTGTCAAACAACAAGGGTGGAGACGCCTGCGCAGAATGGGCTGTAGGCAATGTAGAAGTCTGGGTAGTGCCAACGTTGTGTTCTCTTAGGAACCTAGCCAGCTTGCGACATACCTTTGTTTCATGACCTGCAAAGTTACAAAATTTGCATATAACCGTAGAGCGATTAGTCCCCCATTGTTGCCAAGACGTACGGTTGGTGCCGGAATTAGCAGTACTATTGTGATATTTCCGACCATAGTTCGATTACTGGTTATTCCGGGAAGAGAAGGTTCGCTGAGTGGCTTTAGCTGTTACCAATAGTGATTGGCGTGTATCATCAGCAACCTTCAACTGGCATTCATGGTCAGTTAGAATATCTGCCAGCTCACCCCACGAGACGGGCGTTTCACGAACGCGGACTGCAGAGATAATGGAGATGTACTCCTCTCCAAGCTGCGTCAACACATACACGACCAAATCTTCATCAGTGACTGGACATTGAGCAAGAGCAAGGTCATCAACGATAGCGCGCATGTCAGTGAGGTACGCCGTAATGGACCGAGAACCTCTGGGATTTGTGGTGAGCTTTGCCTTGAGGGAAATGATGCATCCTCGAGAGGCACTAGCGTAACTGGCAATGAGACGTTGCCATGCATCGCGGGCTGTTGTGGCCGAGGAGATGACCGGCTGGATTGTGTCAATACAGCTGCCCAGAAGTGCACTGACAATAGTTTGGTCTTGGCGATACCAAACAAAATGACTCGGGTTAGCGACGGTGTTCACGGAATCGGTGAACTTGGCTGGTTCCTTGATGGAACCATCAACATATCCCAGGAGATCTAGTCCAACAAGAGTAGTGTGGACTTGCCGGTGCCATACTGGGAAATTCGCAGGTGTGAGTTTGATAGGGAAGTGTGTAGTAGCGTGAAGCTGGATGGCTTCAGTGGTGGCTGGAGCAGTAGTTTGGGTGGTGGACGCCATTGAGTAGGAAGGAAACAAGGGAGAGAGAAAACAAAGTTTCTTTCGTAGGAGATTTTAGGCTCTGGATACCATGTAAAGATTATGCACAAGTGATTTATTGATGAAACCACATGCAACTATAAATAGCTTTACAAATGAGAAAAGATAGCTATCAGTTACAACAACTAGCCTAATAACTATTATACAGGAGCTAGACTAGGACTAAATATAATAACAGAAGATATCACCCACACATAACTTTAACAGTTAGGGCCTAAGTATTATGTGAGCATGCGTGGGTGTTTTACAATATTTGATAGAATAACAAGTAAGATTTAATTGTATCATTTGTAGTTTTGTACTTAACTTGAGGTCATATTACAACTTGTGACCAGGGACGGAGCCAAAGGGGGGCTGGGGGGTCAGTTGCCCCCCCTCACCCCACCCCCACCACATATATAATCTTTGTATGTATATGTGTATATATAGTATAGGTTTTAGTATTAGTATAAAAAAACTAGTAAATGTCAACAAGTAAGGAGTTAGATTAGTTGGTAAGGTATGAGTTTTTTAATAGGAAAGGTCATGGGTTCAAATCCTTGCATTAACATAGTATTACATATTTTTGAGTCCTTCACCTATAATGTGTTTTCTATTCAAATTATTTTATCAAATTAATTATGTTTCATATTTTGTTATGGATGTTTATAAAAAAAATTCTTAGGTAATTTATTTATTTTTTTTAAAATTATCTCTTTTTTTTAATGTTTCGCTTTTACTGGAAAAAATTTCTGAATCCGTATTACTTATTCGCCCCACTTCAATCCAATTTCTGGCTCCATCCCTGCTTGTGACGGTCCTGCTCATATGCATGGATCAGTTTTAATTTAGACCGGTTTGACAGCTCTACCTTGAACTTAGCTCATATTATCAGTGAGTCATCCTGTGTTAGCAAGGAGTGGTTATTCTTGGGGTTGTAATAAGCTAGTTGTCTATCACTTTCATATGTATGAATTTTTCCCTCTCTTTTGTTCAATTGTATCAAAATAATAAAACCTCGAACCTCTATTTCATTCACAATGAATTCCAGTTTCTCATCTTCTGTCTCATTAATGAATTCACTTTCACTGATTGCAGAGAAACATGTATAGCTAAAAATTACAAATTAATTATCAAAGAATTTGAATTCATTATATAATTCATAATTAATGTTGCTTCAATTCTATTTCAAAAAAAAAAAATGTTGATTCAATAATTCTCTGTATGTGCAGTGGCTGAGTAGGTGTTTTGAATTCTATGGTTTGTTAGACGACGACCTATTGCACTTCATGTGACTCTTAACAAGCTGTCCTGCAGCTATTGTAGACATCAAAGAAAGCTACCCAGCTAATACTGCTCCGGCAACCACGGTGGCCAACCTTCTAGAGTTGGCTCCGAGCACTTCCTTGCTAGCACCCTTCACTCCTAGTAGATTCAAGCATGCGGCCTGGGAAGCAAGCCGAGTTCCACCGCCCACAGTGCCTACCAAAATGGACGCCTGGGTCACGGGTCCAGGCGGGGCGGGTCACGGGTTTAGCCCGCGACCTGCTAATACATATATATTTTGTATATATATTGAGTATTTAATACATATTATTTTTTTCTGTTATTTTGGTTTGTGTAATTGTTTTAGTGTGTTATAACTTATAGGATTATAGATTTATAGGAATACAATACTAGGTAGTGTTACTATGTTAGTGTACTGTACGTCTGTAAAATGATTTTTTATTTTTTTTGAAGGATATTGTACAGTGATATTTTAAAAAATAAATAAAAATTAACACAGTGAAAAAATTGATTGGCGGGCTAGCCCGCCCCGCCAGCGGGCTTTGGCATGGCGGGGCGGCCCGACCACATTGCAAGCCCGCTAAGAGGCTGGCTTTTTAGCCCGTCCCGCTACGAGGATGGGCTTTGGTGTGTTTTGGCCCGTCCTGCTCCGCGAGACCGTTTTGACGGCTCTAGTGGCAGCACAAGTGAAATTTACAAGCTAAGTGCCACACTAGTACTCCATTGAATATTCAATTCAATGCTACCTCAGCTCATACACCCACCGCCTGCTCCGTTGAATCATTTTAACCTTAAATTTAAAATATTACTTAGTGTACGTATAGTACGTATTCAATTTTACTTTCAATGTTAACCATTCGTGAATTAAAATTTGAAACAATTCAATGCTTCATAACTAAATTTGATAACTTTAAAATTGAATGACTAAAATTCTATTGGAAATGGGTGATATATAGTCAAAAGATTAAATCTATACTTAACTCATATTTTAACCGTGTTTAACATTTATTTTGTACTCCTTCCGTCCCATTTTATGTGTCTGTTGAGATAATAAGAGAGCAAAACTTCACTTTGAGTATATTAGGGATTTATTATTCTTAAGTCAATTTGGAGTTCAACTCAATTTCATTGCATCGTAATTTACAACCTTTTCACTTTTTCAGTGTGAAATCATTTTTAATTTTCAGCTTTAAATATTAAGGTGACTCCACCTACTTTTTTTTTTTTTTTTTAATAAAAAATTGTTTTAGTTTCCTTCCAATCCACTGTAATCACACCTACCACCCTTTTCTTCAGAAAATAAAAGAAAATAGTTAACACACAAAATAAATAAATAAAAATTAATTAATGCCTACATTATATTTTCTTTGCTGGACTCATGAAGCTGGCATTCGCTTTTAACATTTATCGCCTATGGTGAGATTTTTACCTCCAATTCCAAACTTTTTTTAGTACATACTACTAACTATGTTACAATATAGTATATGTTCATAGCTAAATTCCCAACCTATTAAATCACAAAGAGTCAATACTACTCAACTCAAACTCATGACCTCACATTTGAGAGGATCACTTTATGCCACTAAACCACAATGTCATTGGCCAATTCTAAGCTCTTTTAATTTGACTACAATATTATATAAATGCTACCATAATTGGAGAGAAAATTTAGAATTAACTCAAATAAAAAATTGAGCATATCATCCATCCAAGTATTTTAAACTTTGCAACAATATGGCATTTCTAAAAAAGGTTTGCTGAGGTACTAGAAATAAGGAAAATATTTAATAAGGCAATTTAAATGGTGCCAAAAGAATGTCAGGATGTGAAATGTTTAAAATATTCAAAAAAAAATTAACAAGCCTATTTCCTCTATATAAGTACTCTTTCAATAGGTTACAATGTTCATCCTTAATCATCATTCAGAATTTTTTTCTTTCAACAAGACTGGGAAGTTCATTGAATTGTTTGATAGATGTATAGGGTTCCGTGTTTGCCGGTCAAATGCTCTAACACACACAAACCCTGTTTGACATGTTAAACACAATATAAAAATTCTATTTCTTGAGATATATAAATATTTGATTTTAATAAAAATTCAGGTTCTTCTTTGTACAGATAACCTCTATGTGTTATACTCATTTTCTGATGTTAGCGTTCGAAAGAAGAAGAATAAAACTAATCAAAATCACAATTCGCAATACACATTAAAATATACATTACTGGTGATGCTTTTTAACTTTAAACTTAGATTGTGAGCCTGCACTAAATTTTAAATTGACATTAAAAGCCTATATTATTGTGTATACAATTAAGATAAAAGACAAATTAATAGAAGTTCTGTAGGAAGTACTCCAAAGAAATTCGCTAAGAGAAATTCCAGGAGGTAGGGATGGCAGAGGTGCTGCAGCAATCGGGTTCCACAAAGTTATGTCAGAAATGCTCTGAGAAGTTCTATGATGTTGGTGAGAAGTACTCTGAGAAGTCTTAGGATGTTGGGCAGAAGTATTCTGAGAAGTTATAGGATGTTGGTGAGATGTAATCTGATAAGTTATGTTGGGGAGAAGTACTCTAAGAAGGTCTAGGATGTGGGGGACGTAACCTAAGAAAAACTTTACCATTAGAATCTGCGGCAAACATTTGATTCGCATTAAAATTACTCCCGGTGGGTATGATGGTAGTAATATCAAGTAGCCTTTGATCTTTTTTCATGAAACTATCATATCCATGAGGTTGTACTCTGGCCAATTGTGGGGGGTAAGCAGGAATTTCTGCAGGAGCTTCGAGCTTAAGATTATTCGGGCTGTTGTGATTAATTACTTGATGATGGTAAGCCCCGCCTTCGTGTGGACCTTTTCAGCAACGGATTCCACATTGCTGCTTTTCTTTCCGATGTTAGAATATGACCTTTTGGATCTTTCCTTAGATTTCTCACTAATGCAAATAAACTAAAAGATAATGTCCCTAGCTTGACTCCTATTTCTTTATTTTGTGTTTATATTTTTTAATATGTGTTTGTGCTATCTTATTTAATTATCGTTGCCTTAACTTATTGTTTTCTTAATTTCTTGTCTTTGTAGAATAGTTTATGTTAGGAATATAGCGGAATAATGCGAAAGCGAAGAATCGAAAATTGAGAATTATAGAAGTTAAATAATAGGGAAATATATAAATGACAAAAAAATTAATGAAGTGGGAAAATATAAATATATATAAATATATTAATCTCTTATAAAGAGAATACAAAGAAAATAAATAAATAAATAAATAAATAAATAAATAAATAAATATATATATATATATATATATATATATATATATATATATATATATATATTTGCTCTACGTTGGGACAAAAGAAAGAAGAAGATTCAAATCTAATTGATGTAAGAGGTGTATTACAAAAGCAAATGTCTACAATATTTATACAATTCAAAAGAAGAGAAAAATAAGGCAAATGCGTATTAAGGAGAGCATAAATAGGAGGAGACGTGGGTACATGCCACGTGATGCGCTGCATGAAGAATTATGCTGAGTCAAAATTAGCCGCAATTAATTATGGAATTGAGCCACCATTAATTATTTTCTAACAATCTCCACCTTGGATCAAATCCACTGTGGGAATTAACAACTGGAACAGCCGACTAAACTCAAACACTGTTTGAACTTAGCAATAGGAAAAACTTCAGAATAGCAGGATGGATCACCATCAACTTCCTATGCGACTGAAAGAGCATAAGCAACCATATTGGTTTCATCGTCACTAGCGTACCTAGCAGGTTTCTTGATTGTCCTCCTAGGCCGATCCATAGCAATGGAATACTCTCGTTGTGGCTCGACGAGAGGTGTTGTGCTAATAGATGCATCATCTTTAGTATTACCATCAGTGGTAGTAATACTATCAATAGGCCTGAACTCAAACTCCACCTTTTCACCAGTACTCTGCGTCTCACCTGTACTGGGAACTTTTCCAGAAGAAAGTAGTGCATTTTCGTCAAAAGTGATATCTCGACTCAGAATGATTTTCCGAGAATCAGGAGACCATAGACGATACCCTTTTGACTCAGAGGCATAACCAAGGAAAATGCATTTGACAGCTCTCGGGTTTAATTTACCCGTACTGGAATGAGCATAAGCAGGACATCCAAAAACTCTTAAGATAGAGTAATCAACAGGATTACCTGACCAAACTTCCTCTGGAATTTTGAAATCAAGGGATGAATGTGGAGATCTATTTACCAAATAGCAAGCAGTAGAAATGGCCTCGGCCCAAAAATCACGCCGTTTCCATAACCCAGCATTAGAGAGCATACAACGAGCTCTTTCCAATAGAGTCCTGTTCAAACGTTCGGCAACACCATTCTGCTGGGGTTTACCAGGCAAGGTCTTGTGCCTGGCGATTCCATTTGCCGCACAAAAGTCATTGAAATCTGACTCACAGAACTCCAAGCCATTGTCTGTCCTGAGCTTCTTGACTTTTTTACCTGTCTGAGTCTCAACAAGTATTTTCCACTTCTTGAAAATAGAAAATGCCTGATTTTTATGTTTCAGGAAATAAACCCAGACTTTACGAGAAAAGTCATCAATAATAGACATAAAATATCTACTGCCTCCCATAGACTGGAATTTAGTCGGTCCCCATAAATCGGAATGTATATATTCCAATACATCTTTGGTACGGTGTATAGCAGTAGAGAAACTAACCCTCTTTTGTTTCCCAAAAACACAATGCTCACAAAACTGTAATTTACCCGTACCTGAACCACCAAGGAGGTCTTTCTTGCTCAGGAGATGCATGCCTTTCTCACTCATATGCCCTAGACGCATATGCCATAGTTGAGTGAGATCCGCATCAGACATCTATGAGGATACCGCTACTGAACCTGTCACAGTACTGCCTTGCAAGATGTACAAGCTTCCGGAACGAGAAGCTTTCAAGAGAACAAGAGAGCCTTTTATGACTTTCAGAACTCCACCTTCAGCTATGTACTTGCACCCCAAGGATTCCAACGTGCCCAAGGATATCAGATTGCGTTTCAAATCAGGAATATACCGAACATTTGTAAGAGTCCTGACAACGTTATCGTGGGTTTTAATCTGCACACTTCCAATTCCACTAACCTTGCATTGGGTATCATTACCCAGCAAGACAACTCCACCATCAACCGGTTCAAGAGAGACGAACCAGTCTTTGTGAGGACACATGTGGAATGTACAACCAGAGTCCAGAATCCACTCGGTTTCACTCCGTTTGCAATCGGAGCTAACAGATAACATAACATCGCCTTCTGAATCACTTTCAACAACACTAACTTCAGCGGATTTTTCTCTCTCTTGCTTGTTTTTCAACTTAAAGCATTCAGTCACATCATGACCATGCTTCTTGCAGTACTTGCAGGATTTGTTGGACATACGTCCTTTGGACTTGGAACTAGAACTTTTATTGCTACTCCCTGATTCAAGTGAGCGATCCCTTATAGTCAAGCCTTCACCTTTGTCCTCAGACTTAATTTCAAAGTCAAACTTTTCTTTGGACAATAGGTTTGACTTAACATTGTCGAAAGTAAGGGTATCACTACTATTACCATATAGCATAATTTCTTTGAAATGCTTGTATGATTTAGGGAGAGAGACAAGCAATAAAACAGCACGATCCTCATCGTCAATTATGACATCAATATTTTCCAAGTCCAATAAAATAGAATTGAATTCATCCAAGTGAGATTTAATAGAAGTACCTTCCGTCATACGGATTGTGTACAGACGCTCCTTCAGGCGTAGCGTGTTCGCCAGAGTTTTGGCCATATAAAGCGTATCCAGCTTAGACCATAAATCTGACGCAGTCGTCTCACTTACTACCTCACGTAGAACTTCTTTAGACAGGCACAAAAGAATGGTTGAACGTGCCTTGTCATCCAAATCTTCCCAATCTTCATTTGTCATTGTTGCCGGTTTCTTCTTCTTCCCAGCTAGCGCTTTCTTCAAACCATTCTGGGTTAGAACGGCCTCCATCTGAACCTTCCAGATAGAGAAGCTAATTTTCACGTCGAACTTCTCGATATCGAACTTAGTGACAGTTGACATCTTTGAAAATAATTCTCAATTAAACCTGGCTCTGATACCACTTGTTAGGAATATAGCGGAATAATGCGAAAGCGAAGAATCGAAAATTGAGAATTATAGAAGTTAAATAATAGGGAAATATATAAATGACAAAAGAATTAATGAAGTGGGAAAATATAAATATATATAAATATATTAATCTCTTATAAAGAGAATACAAAGAAAATAAATATATATATATATATATATATATATATATATATATATATATATATATATATATATATTTGCTCTACGTTGGGACAAAAGAAAGAAGAAGATTCAAATCTAATTGATGTAAGAGGTGTATTACAAAAGCAAATGTCTACAATATTTATACAATTCAAAAGAAGAGAAAAATAAGGCAAATGCGTATTAAGGAGAGCATAAATAGGAGGAGACGTGGGTACATGCCACGTGATGCGCTGCATGAAGAATTATGCTGAGTCAAAATTAGCAGCAATTAATTATGGAATTGAGCCACCATTAATTATTTTCTAACAGTTTATTATGTGCTGATAATTTCTTTCATATTCTGTGTTGTGCGCATATATTTAATTTGATTGTTCAAGAAGGGTTGAGAACTACAAGTTTTGGCCTGCAAAGAATTAGGGAAAGTATTTAATATTGAAAAAGGCTCGTGGATCTTGAATGCAAGATATAACCTAAAGGTTCCTACTAAATTTTAATTCAATTATTAAGTTTGACTAGCTCCAGGATCTACTCCAGACAAAATAAAGAAATTAGATATAAAAACAATAAATGAAACCGTGCACCAAGAAATGTTCATGCACTTCGGAGCCTTGCTCCTACGTCTGTTGAAAAAAAGTGCTTGTATTGTGTAATACATTTGAGATACAACAAAACTATACAATAAAACAGGGAACAAAATCAACAAGGTTCAAGATTTAATTTTATGAGATACAAGAAGATAATGATATTCTCAAGTTGCTTTGTTTGAGAATTTCCTATAGAACTGTAAGACTGTCAAGTATCTTGGTTTCCTGCAAATTGATTGCGTGTCAATTTCCTCTGTTAACTTTTCTCTGTATTCTTCAGATGTCTCTCCAAATATTTATATAAAATATTTTGATGGTTAGGAAAGGTTAGTGGAAAGTTACTGGTAGTTTAATATATCACTTGAACCATGTACAACATGTACATTATATTCCGTAATATATGAACAGTGATAGGTTTATACACGGCAAGTAAAAAATATATATATATATATATATATATATATATATATATATATATATATGTTTACAGTACACGCATGCAGCCAATGAATTCACACATTTGTGTTAAGCACCCAACACAATTCAAACGAATTGTTAAGTACTCAAAACAATTCACATGACTTGTTTAATCACCGAAACCATTCACACAAATTATACTCACATGAATCTTGCACCGAAACAATTCAACGATTTGTTAAACACAATTCATACAAAATCTATCAGATCATTGAACAATGATTCGTTAAGCACGATTTGTATAAAATCTATCAAATCGTTTAAGCAACGATTTAATACAACCCATCGTTTTGATTAACAAACAATGATTTGTTAAAACCGACGATTCGTTAACACCAACGAATCATTAAAACCAACGAATCATGCAAATCAAACTGAGTACTATTCGGTTCCAACCGTACGAAATATTCATATTTCTCAATTTACTTTCTACCAAACAAAAATAATATTTATAACTCCACAACTCTAAATATTATTTAAGCTTTCATAGTAGTCCATCTGAAACATTAATCTCCATTACTATATAAATTTCCAACAGAAATTTGATATGATTAAGTTTTTCTACTCAAAGTTTGATTCTATGGTTTGGAAAAACAAGTTCGATATAATAAAGAAGATGTATGAACTGTTTTCTAACTATGAGACAACTTCAAGTTCAATTCCAACTCCAAGTATGTCAATGAGTACATCTTATTCAACTGTTCAAGTAAGTGGTTCACAAGTACCAGATATTAATTAATTTGGGGTTGTAATAAGCTAGTTGTCTATCACTTTCATATTTACGAATTTTTCCCTCTCTTTTGTTGTATTGTAACAAAATAATAAAACCAGACCCGAACCTCTGATCTATTTCATTCACAATGAATTCCAGTTTCTCATCTTCTCTCTCATTAATGAATTCACTTTCACTGATTGTAGAGAAACATGTATAGCTAAAAATTACAAATTAATTAATTATCAAAGAATTTGAATTCATTATAAAAATAAAAGAATTTTGGTACATCATATCATTCATAATTAATGTTGCTTCAATAATTCTCTGTACGTGCAGTGGCTGAGTAGGTGTTTTGAATTCTATGGTTTGTTAGACGAGGACCTATTGTACTTCATGTGACTCTTAACAAGCTGTCCTGCAGCTATTGCAGACATCAAAGAAAGCTCCCCAGCTAATACTGCTCCGGCAACCACGGTGGCCAACCTTCTAGAGTTGGCTCCGGGCACTTCCTTGCTAGCACCCTTGACTCCTAGTAGATTCAAGCATGCGGCCTGGGAAGCAAGCTGAGTTCCACCCCCCACAGTGCCTACCTCAATGGACGGCATGGTGACTGAGATGTGAAGATCTTTCCCTTCATTAACCGCCTCCATCATGGTTATACAGTGGGAGCTTTCAATGTTTTGTGCGGGGTCTTGTCCTGTGGCGATGTAGACGGCAGACACAATGTTGGCAGCGTGGGCGTTGAATCCCCCGAGAGCTCCAGCCATGGCGGATCCAGTGAGATTTTTGAGCATGTTGAGCTCTACTAAGGAGGCAACATCAGTTTTTAGTACTTTGTTAACTACATCTTCCTTTATTATGGCCTCGCAGACCACTGACTTACCGCGGCCTTCGATCCAATTGACAGCCGCAGGTTTCTTGTCGGAGCAGAAGTTGCCAGAGATGCCAATGATGTCCATGTCGGGGAAGTCGGTGGTCTGGAGGAAGTCCAATACGTTCTGGACGCCCTTGGATACCATGTTCATCCCCATGGCATCTCCAGTGCTGCAAGTGAATCTCATGTACAGATTCTTGCCGGCAATAGCACATTTGATGGTTTGGAGGCTAGCGAAACGACTGGATTTATTGAATGCGGCAGCAATGGTCTCGAAACTTAAAGGGTCCTCCAAGAAAAGCTTCAACTGGGCGGCTCTTTTGGCGGTGGAGAATCTCACCACTGGAGCTCTAGTCATCCCATCCTTTAACACCACACTGGTTGCACCTCCTGAGGCATAGATGGCTTTGCAACCCCTATTGGTGCTGGCCACCAAGCAACCCTCCGTGGTAGCCATGGGTACAGAGTACTCCTCACCGTCAAGCAAGAGCGGCCCCGCAATACCTACCGGAATCTGTACGTACCCAACTGGCATCTCGCAACACTGACCCAGAATTGATTCATAATCAAAACTCTCCAAGGGAAGTCCGTCTAAAGATTTGCCGGTTATTCTCTCCAAGGCCTTGCGACGGATGGCCGCAGCCCTCTTGCAATCCCCTAACTTTGACTCGAGGGAGTAGGACGGAATCCGACCTTCCGCAACACCTTTCACTATCTCCTCATCATCATCAGACATTAGATCAGAAGATTTGATAGCAGCAAGAGTGACATGCTGGTCAGGAACATCATTTTCTAATTTTTTCTTCAGATCAGTAATCTTCTGTTTTTCTTCTTCTTCTTGCAGGCTCTCCAATTCCTGCTGCTCTTGTAGAGGATTGAAGAAGCCCAAGAGATAAACAAACGAAGCGGCAAAAGCGAGGAGGGCAGCCATCTCAGAGCTTGAGACAACATGGAGAGGCTTGGAGTGACGGATCTTGTCGCGCCAGCTAACGAGCAGGAAATAGACGGCGGCAAAGAAGATGGCGTTAGTAAGGTAGAGAAGCAGTGGGAGAGCGTTGGAATTAGGTGTATTTTCAGAGAAAGAATAATCAGATTTCTTATGTTTAACGGGAGAACTAATGGAAGTGGATGTGGATGTTGGGGGAATTTCGATTTGCTTCAACTCCATCTAGCTTTGCTTTTCTTTGCTTAGCTCCTCTCCTTCACAAATCAGAATTATAAATATGTTCTGATCTTAGGCAAATTGAACAACACAACACAACATACAGGTTAATTTGAATCTATGATTACAAATTTAATTTGTTGTGTTGTTGGATGGATGGATGAATTTGGTATGTATCTCGAGAAAAGCTAGCTAGCTATATATTTATACAAGCTATGTTCGTGATATATATTTCTTTAATTTGGGTGTATAGTACTTTCCTGGAAATGATAATTAAGCAGAGAGATGGGTTGGAAATTAATTATTGGTTCAAGTTCAACATAGTTAGACGGCTCACTTACTTCACAGCACGTGTTAATTAAATTCAGATTAGAAATAATATATATATTTATTTAGGCACACTTACTTGACTACATACTGCACCCATTTAATTTTTTAGGCTTTAGTTACGTTGTGGCAGCACGAGTGAAA
Organism: Ipomoea nil; assembly: GCF_001879475.1. Classification (NCBI taxonomy): domain Eukaryota; kingdom Viridiplantae; phylum Streptophyta; class Magnoliopsida; order Solanales; family Convolvulaceae; genus Ipomoea; species Ipomoea nil. The sequence goes on from NW_017617306.1 coordinate 1,223,945, forward strand.
TTCAGCAGGTTGTACAAGCTAAGTGCCACACTAGTACTCCGTTTAATATTCAATTCAATGCTACCTCAGCCCGCCTGCTCTGTTGAATCATCTTAACCTTAAATTTAAAATATTACTTAGTTTACCTACTTATTCAATTTTACCTTCAATGTTAACCATTCAATGCTACCTCAGCCCGCCTGCTCTGTTGAATCATCTTAACCTTAAATTTAAAATATTACTTAGTTTACCTACTTATTCAATTTTACCTTCAATGTTAACCATTCATATACAGTGGATTAAAATTTGAAACAATTTCAATGCTTCATAACTAAATTTGATAACTTTAAAATTGAATCACTAAAATTATATTATTTTAAATGAGTGATATATAGTCAAAAGATTAAATCTATAATTAACTCATATTTTAACCGTGTTTGACACTTATTTTGTAGTCCTTCCATCCCATTTTATGTCTGCTAAAATAATAAGGGAGCAAAACTTTACTTTGAGTATATTAGGGATTTATTAATCTTAAGTCAATTTGGAGTTCAACTCAATTTCATTGCATTATGAGGTGTTTTTATTTTTAATTATTATTATTATTATTGCTCAATAGATTTGAATACACATCATATCCCACGTGTTAGTGAAAGGTTCAATTAAATAAAATTAAATAATACAAAACCTTCTCAAGTAGTTTAATTTTCCCTATATCGTACAATAAAATATTCTAGATCCAGCCGAATAACTCTTTTTCGAAATAAACCAAAAAACCATTATTTCCTTGCATCTTGCGGACTTTATTAGTTATTAGTTCAAACGTTTTAAATTACGATATCACATTGTCCAATCACTCAAGGAAAATGTGAACTTTAATTCTCCAATCACTCTAGGAAAATAATTAAATACTTACAAATTTGTCGTAAATTATATTTGCCCTTAGCTTCTATTAGCCCAATTTATCGAGATGGTTGTATGTTGCCGAAGATTGGTTATTTGGTGGTATTGTGTGATTATTTTTCTTTATAGCATTAGATCTAGCGTACCTTAAGGATATCAAACTTTTATTTTCGTTTCATTTTGTTTTGTGGCTTTATGACTATGAGCTTATAATTTAATTTGCTCTGAAGAAGTGTGGTGGTATTTGAAACAAGCAAAAAAATTTGTTTTTGATCATCCTTAGGATTGGGGGTTTGTTTAGCTAGAGAAGATCTAGACACAACCTCTAAACAATTTATAGAAGCTATGCAAGTGATAACAATAGTGAAGCAAGTTAAACATAAGAATGCAAATAGTGGAGTTAAAGTAATAATAAAAAGCTAGGGATTCGACTGGTGTTATTGGGTTGATGCCATAAATCAAAAGATTGAGGGTTAGAAACTTCACCATTGAGTTCAAGACTACTACAACAAATTGATTGACTAAAACAACACTGTCGTGATCTAAGGTTAGGCCAATTCGAAAAATTGAGGTTGTCCCACTCTCGTTATGCTACCAAACCCCCTCAAGAAACTCGAGCAGTATGGACCTTCAACATTACATACTGCATGTCGTAAATGAACATGAAGGTTGTAAGATGTGGTCTAAAGAATAATGACGATTGAGGGACGAATCAAGGGGTGTGATAACCCGTGGATTCATATGGTAGTGCACAAACCCATTAACTCTAGCACATACTATAAAACATCTCACTAAAACAAGAACCCTATGTTGGGTTTCAACCCTTAAATGAAATAAATATCATATATCAAATAAGCATCAAAACAAAATAAACACCGCTATCCAACCCCCTAATCTAGTCTACTCACTCATAATAATGTAATATAAGGTGATGAAATTAAACACAAGAACATTCATTAACAGCACAATCCAACAATATATTAACCAAATGATAATGAGAATAACTTTAATAAACTAGAATCCAACAAGATAAAGTAAATAACACAATAATAATCCAAAATATTCAAGAGTAACAAAGCTAGACCAATAGAATGGCCAAAGAAGATGAAAAATACCCTAATTTGCAATTTTTTCCGTCCTGATGCAGTCCTCCACGACGGCTCACTCTTGCCAAAATGACAAAAAGATCTACTTAATTTATATCAATTTTCCAAGGTTTCAGTGCACGGGCGCCACATGGGCGTATCGCTACTTGTGCGATTATCTATTTATATTAGTTGTCCAGGATTTCAACCCATGGGCGGCGCACTGGTGATAAGTGCATAATTGTTCATATTTATACCCCATACTTTGCCTTTATTTTTCTTATGAAGTGTTATAATGGTGTTCAAAATGATCCTCATTTTATTCAGTTGGTCAATTAGGCACAATTCATCATCTTTGATTAGAAGTGAGTCAAATGGAGCATTTTGGACACATTTAGAGTTAATGGGGGCCAAATATGAAGCTAAGGAGATGGATGCAACACTTCCAAGGGAGCCTAAGAGTGTTGTTTTCAATGGTCTTTGTCATTCAGGCAAACCAAAACTATGAGGAGCAAAAGATCAAGGCATTTCAATTTTCGCTCATTTCAACCCCTGTTCAGTATTTCGACCACATCTCATCATAGAATGTCCAAATGAAGTGATTCTTGCTCCCTTGGAAACAAAAGTCGCAGGGCTACAACCGTAGTGAAAACCATAAATCCAAAATTTGAATTTTTGAAGGTCAAACGACACGGCCAATTGCATGGTCGTGCCATCGAGGCAGTAAGTATTAGTGTTTGGGTTGATTTTGGCACGACCGTGCCTGTGGTTGTGCCACCCACACACTGTTTGTATTTAAAGCTCGTTTTCAATCATTTTTACATGGTTTCGACCCCAAGACAAACCCTAGTTGGTTTATTTCACTTCCTTTCTTATTTTTAGGTTAGATTAGGCTTGGATTTAGGTTCTATAACATTTTGAAAGCTTGTAATCTTGGATTTCAATATTGTTCTCTCATTTTCAATACATAAGTTCTCTTTCCTTTTATCTCTTTCTTTTGCAAGATTTATGTTTATTACTTGTGCTTTTGAATTCTTTATGCTATTTAATCATGAGTAGTTGTTTTTGGACTTGAGTTAGGGTTCTATTATCTATCTTGATGCTTAATTTGTAATTATTGCAAAAAGGGGAAGAACTCTAACCTAGGGTTTATGTGTTTTTGTAGATTTTGTGTTTTTATCTTGTTAATGTTTGATGTACAGATTCATTAGCATGTATTTGGAGAATTCTTGGCTACAATGAAAATTGAATAAAGGATTTGAGTCACTCCTTGCATAAAATCTATTTCGTCCTATGAAAATAGAGGAATTGGGGGTTTAAGATGCTTGTGTGCTTGATATATGGACTTGGATCGGAATTGATACACCATGAGAGTGGGGCAATTCCTTGTTCTAATTCTTGTTTATTTGCTCATGAAAGTGGCTTTAGGCTAGGATACCTACGTGCTTTCTCGCTTGATTCCTTGGTTATTTGTTCTCCATAATATCCCATTAGTTGTTTAAGCATCTAGAAGATAATGTCCCCAAATTCATATTAGATATAACATATATATTTATTTAGGCACACTTACTTGACTACATACTGCACCCATTTAATTTTTTAGGCTTTAGTTACGTTGTGGCAGCACGGGTGAAATTCAGCAGGTTGTACAAGCTAAGTGCCACACTAGTACTCCATTAAATATTCAATTCAATGCTACCTCAGGTCATACATCCACCGCCTGCTCCGTTGAATCATTTTAACCTTAAATTTAAAATATTACTTAGTGTACGTATAGTACGTATTCAATTTTACCTTCGATAATGTTAACCGTTCATCATATATTGTGAATTAAAATTTGAAACATTTCAATGCTTTCATAACTAAATTTGATAACTTTAAAATTGAATGACTAAATTCTATTGGAAATGGGTGATATATAGTCAAAAGATTAAATCTATATTTAACTCATATTTTAATCGTGTTTGACACTTATTTTGTACTTCTTCCGTCCCATTTTATATGTTGGCTGAGATAATAAAGGAGCAAAACTTTACTTTGAGTATATTAGGGATTTATTAATCTTAAGCGATTTTGGAGTTCAACTCAATTTCATTGCATCGTAATTTACTACCTTTTCACTTTTTCAGTGTAAAATCATTTTTAATTTTCAACTTTAAATATTAAGATGACTTCACCAACTTTTTTTTGTTAATAAAAAATTGTTTTAGTTTCCTTCCAATCCACTGTAATCACACCTACCACCCTTTTCTTTAGAAAATAAAAGAAAATAGTTGACACACAAAATAAATAAATAAAAATTAATTAATGCCTACATTATATTTTCTTTGCTGGACTCATTGCATGAAGCTGGCATTCGCGTTTAACATTTACCGCCTATGGTGACATTTTTACCGCCAATTCTAAACTTTTTTTTAGTACTACTTACTATGTTAGAATATAGTATATGTTCATAACTAATTTCTCAACCTACTAAATCACAAAGAGTCAATACTACTCGGCTCAAACTCATGACCTCACATTTCATAGGGTCACTTTATGCCACTAAACCACAATGTCATTGGCCAATTCTAAGCTCTTGTAATTTGACTACAATATTATATAAATGCTACCATAATTGGAGAGAAAATTTAGAATTAACTCAAATAAAAAATTGAGCATATCATCCATCCAAGTATTTTAAACTTTGCAACAATATGGCATTTCTAAAAAAGGTTTGCTGAGGTACTAGAAATAAGGAAAATATTTAATAAGGCAATTTAAATGGTGCCAAAAGAATGTCAGGATGTGAAATGTTTAAAATATTCAAAAAAAAATTAACAAGCGTATTTCCTCTATATAAGTACTCTTTCAATAGTTTACAATGTTCATCCTTAATCATCATCCCGAATATTTTTCAATCCAATAAGACTGAGAAGTTTATGGAATCGTTTTGATAGATGTATAGGGTTCCGTGTTTGCTGGTCAAATGTTCTAACACACACAAACCCTGTTTGACATGTTAAACACAATATAAAAATTCGATTTTTTGAGTTATATAAATATTTGATGTTAATAAAAGTTCGGGTTCTTCTTTGTACAGATAACCTGTATGTGTTATACTCATTTTCTGATGTTAGTTTTCGAAAGAAGAAGAATAAAACTAATCAAAATCACAATTCGCTTGCAAGAAGCCTAGGGGTTGGGTTGGGTTGAGTTGAAACTTGAAACTAACTTTTCCAAAGGTGATTAATTGGTAATGCAATAAATACCTGTAAAACACAGTTAAGCAACTGAACATTAACTTTTGTTCTAGAGTAGTGTATTCAGTCAGAGATAAATTTTATCAAATTGGAGAAAAATAATTATTACAATAAATTTTTATCCAATGTGCAAAGGCATGGCCAAAGATACTTCTGAATGGTGTCCATCATTGGTACCTAATATGAGACAATATCAGCATCTGCTGAAGTAAGAAGATGAATGGTAGCAATCTTCATTGGAATTCTTTTTATTATAAAACTTACTGTTCTAGTAGATGTATCTGAAGATCCCCAGACAGTGGTCCAAAGGAACCCACCCAGTCGCACTACTATATGAGCAATATTTGTATCAACTTTGGGATGAATAAGAATCGAGAAGGAAGATGAGCACAAAGTAAAACACTCATCAAACAGAAGAATTTGTGAGTAAAAGGTCTTACCAGGAAAGCGTGATGACCAAGTGTCAAAAGCCTCACACACTCGGTACTCTTCAAACCCACCCCTCTTATGCTCAATAAAAATTCCCTAAAAGCAAAAGTGAGAGTGAAGACATTCAGCAGAGCAAGTGGATATACTATCAAGTAGCCTGCTTTCAAGTGCAAGTACATTTAATATTAGTTTTGAGTTAGTTGCTGGCTTACTTGGCTTTGTCAGGTGGAACATCTTTTAGCCATTCGAGGTCAATAGAGCCGTGGTCTTCAATTAATCGATTAAGGAAGGCCTGGACATTTCAAGCCTCAAGGTAAAAGATCAAGAAGAAAGGTGGAGTGAAGGGACAGTTATTTATTTTCATATCAGCCAAAAACTGATACCTTAATCTTTGCTGTAAAAACAAATTAAAAATAGAATCTATACCAGAAGTAGTCTCTGCACTTGGCAAAAGATATTTTTTGAGAGCAGAATCAGGACGGGGATGTATTGTAATACCCACTACTTTAAATAAAGATATATCTATGTTATTAAATGAGGTCAACAAGTCAAAACTTATTAAAAGATTATATTGAGTAAATTACTAACTTGCCCCTCTTTATCCCTAACAGGGCGTTTGGTTGGAGGGGGGAATTATGTGGGAAAGGAATTGTAATTCCATGGGAGTTGAATTACTAGGAATAAAGTGGGAATTTAAATTCCAGTGTTTGGTTGACAGGAACAGAATTACTGGGAATTTCAATTCCAATGTTTGGTATACATGGAAATTGAAAGGGAATAAGTAGTATAAAGTCAAAAATGTCCATTATTGTTGTTAGACATTAATTTTAGGTTAAAAAAGGAAGGGGTAATTTTGACTCATCACTATCTTTTTTTCCCAGGAATTAAAATATCAGGGGGACATGGGATTTTAATTCCATGAAAATGGGGGAATTGCAATTCCATGAAATTGCAATTCCCTCCAACCAAACTACGGAATTTAATGGCCTTTGGAATTAGGTGGGAATTAAGTGGGAAGGGAATTTAAAATCCCTCCAACAAAACGCCCTGTAAAAGTTAAGGAATTCCTCTTATCTTGGAAGAACATTTCATTTGAAAGAAAAAAAAAAAGAAAATATTGGCTAGAGAGAGATAGGGGAAGGAAAACCTTGAAGCTTTGATCTCCATCTTCTTCAAGCTTAGGTCTCAAGTTATTGGGAGTATTCTAGGTGAGTTTGATCTCCATTTTTCACTATTTTTGAGTTTGGTTTATCATTGGAACCCTAAGATTGATGTTTGAAAATATTAGGAATTTTGACAAGGAGTATTTGGGTGAGCTAAATAGCTAAGATTTGGATGTTTTAGGTAAGTGGTTAACTCTTCTCCCCTTATTTTGCAAAACCCATAAACTATTTTAGAATCTCTACTACTTTGAATGCCCATTTAAGGGTTAGTATGGGTTAAAAGTATTTTGGACTATGATATGTTTTTTGGACTATTAAACTTGACTAAAGATATCCTTGGGCATGTCTAAGTTTGGATTTTTACATGACTATATTTGATTATATTTGTATGTGTATGGTTTGTACTAACGTGTTTTGCTCTAAAAGAGGATCAAGTAATTTATTTGACAATTATTAGTTTATGATTTCATAATATTACTTTTGGATATGTACTTTGTTATGTGATCTTTAAGGAATTGATTTTTGCTACAATGGGCTATTTGATTATAAGAATCATTTTGAAGTTTTGACCAAACTCATGAGGCAACCTACATTTTGTTGTTTGTTCTGTTCGGCTTGGAACGTTCCTAATTGCTCATTCCGAATCGTCGAGCTTGACTTATTCCGAATCGTCGAGTCTTTTGAATTATTTGTTGGAACGTTCCATCTGGCTCATTCTGAATCGTCGAGCCTGACTCATTCTGAATCGTCGAGTCTTTCTAAATAATTATGCTGATAATGGCCTTTGTCATGGGTTATAATAGTGGTTGTAGGTTGCCAATGAGTAATATGTTAACGAATGATTTGTGCTTTTGAATGTATTGCATTATGAAATAATGTTGATACCCATGTAGCTAAAGTTTTCTGTTTTGGTAACTTGTCTATAGTATGATGAAAGTATTATGACTTCGATAAAGTTTAAAGATCGAGATCTGCATCTAATTATTACTCTAAAGCTTAGTGTATTATATTAGGGTTGCTTGATCCGTGGTGAGAAGAGTACCACTTACTGGGCATTAGCTCATTATTTGTAATTTTTTTCCTAATGTTTCAGAGTAGTTAAGGACATGTGAATAACACGAGCACAAGTGGTGGGGTCTTGAAGGTGACTCTTGAAACTAGGAGACTTACCTCTAGTATTGGAGCTTATCACAGACTTTTATTTATTTGATTATTCTCTTTGACCTTTTGTATTTTTGGTAAACCATTGTGTTTGGTTTTGGTGCTTGTGATGCATTTTGGACACACAACTCTTGATTGTAAATTTTTAATAGTGGATTTGATGAGTTTTTGAGAAGAACTAGTTGATTATATTTTGCCATTTTAGCTGTGGAATTATTATGTATTCAAGTGTTATTATGAAGGTTCCGAGAGGTATGTATGGTTAGGCTACGTATTGTTACAAGTCCTCATGTAACGATATGGCCGGGTCATGTCCTAGAAGTGGGGCGTGACATTTATCCTGATCTCCACTTTTGTATTTGAACCTGCAATACACATTAAAATATACATTACTGGTGATGCTTTTTAACTTTAAACTTAGATTGTGAACCTGCAGTCAATTTTAAATTGACATTAAAAGCTTATATTATTGTGTATACAATTAAGATAAAAGACAAATGAATAGAAGTTTTGTCGGAAGTACTCCAAAGAAATTCGCTATGAGAAATTCCAGGACGTTGCCAAAGATATTCTTTAGGAGAAATTCCAGGACGTGGGGGTGGCAGAGGTGCTGCAGCAATCGGGTTCCACAAAGTTATGTCAGAAATACTCTGAGAAGTTCTATGATGTTGGTGAGAAGTACTCTGATAAGTCCTAGGATGTAGGGGAGAAGTACTCAGAGAAGTTATAGGATGTTGGTGAGAAGTAATCTGAGAAGTTATAGAATGTTGGGGAGAAGTACTCTGAGAAGTTATGTTGGGGAGAAGTACTCTAAGAAGGTCTAGGATGTGGGGGACGTAACCTAAGTAAAACTTTAGCATGAGAATCTGCGGCAAACATTTGATTCGCATTAAAATTACTCCCAGTGGGTATGATGGTAGTAATATCAAGTAGCCTTTGATCTTTTTCCATTAAACTATCATATCCATGAGGTTGTACTCTGGCCAATTGTGGGGGGTAAGTAGGAATTTCTGCATGAGCTTCGAGCTTAATATTATTCGGGCTGTTGTGAGTAATAGTACTTGAGGATGGTAAGCCCCGCCTTCGCATGGACATTTTCGGTTTAGGAATAACCAAATCATGGCAGAGCGATCCACATTGCTGTTTTTCTTTCCCATGTTAGAATATAACCTTTTGGATCTTATCATTTTAGATTTCACTAATGCAAAAAAACTAAAAGATAATGTCCCTAGCTTGACTCCTATTCCTTTATTTTGTGTTTATATCTTTTTTATTTTGTGCTATCTTGTTTAATTATTGTTGCCTTAACTCATTGTTTTCTTAACTTCTTGTCTTTGTAGAATAGTTTATTGTGTGCTGGTAATTTCTTTCATATTCGATGTTGATATTTAATTTGATTGTTCAAGAAGGGTTGAGAACTACAAGTTTTGGCCTGCAAAGAATTAGGGGAAGTATTAAATATTGAAAAAGGCTCGTGGATCTTGAATGCAAGATATAACCTAAAGGTTCCTACTAAATTTTAATTCAATTATTAAGTTGGACTAGCTCCAGGATCTACTCCAGACAGAATAAAGAAATTAGATATAAAAGCAATAAATGGAACCGTGCACCAGGAAATGTTCACGCAGTTCGGAGCCTCACTCCTACGTCTGCGGGCCCACTCACATCAGGCCAATACACTAGATGATCAACAAGGAGTACAAGGGGAGTACATTACACACTAAAGCATAAACTACACTACTCCAGCACAGCGCACTACTCCGATCCAGGCCAGCTCCTACTCCAGCATCACCATGGACTTGACGTGCAGGCTATCTTCATCACAACTTGAAGCAGTTGAGAAACTTTCAACACACGAATATATTGATAGAAAAACGAGTGGCGGATTTGAGGAATGAAATGTAGAATTTTTAATCCTTGAATCTTCAACTTTAATGCTTAACAAAGTAGCATTTTATAGTGATGATATGAAACCTCTTTGGTCTGAAAAAATGCAGCCTTGACCAAAATAAATGTTTGAATAAGCCTCACCTTTCCTGGACTGCATCCTAGCGCTGACACTGGACTACTCCAGAACCTAACAGCTAACCATTTTGACAACTAATTTAAGCCAACTTAAGTGGGTTTTAAATGTGTAACATTTTACACTTACAAATATGTTAAATGCTCCGAAGCACAAAAAATAATGTTTGCCAAGTGTGTGGAGCAAGTAGAAGGCATTGATAGTAATGTGGGTTTGAGGAAAGATGTTCCCACAAGGTGGAATTCAACATATGCAATGTTAGAAAGTGCTTTAAAATACCAATGTGCTTTTGGTATTCTAGCATTACATAACAAGAATTGTTTTTACTTCTCTAGTGGATTCTAAATTGAAGACCTTAGGACTACTTTGAGATTTCTTGGCTCCATTTTATATCATCAGTAATTATTTTACGAATTTTCTTATCCTATTTCAAATTTGTATTTTTTGAAAATTTTGATGATAGAGTATCTGTTGAGACACAATGAATTGAAAGTAGTGATTGATGGGGTATGGACCCCGACCCAAGAAAAGCAAGCCCAGAGAGTGAAGTCCAAGAAGGGTGGTAGAGCCCAGAACGAGTAAGGCACGACCTAGTGAGTGAAAGTTTGGACCAGTAGCAGGGCCCGATAGAGGTCTAGACCGAGTCCAGGAGGCGGCCCAGGCCCAGGGCATAGCGAGGACTCGGTGAGAGCCGTTACGCGGCATTTATAGCGGCATTTAAAGGACTCGACCAGAGAGCCGTTGGCCAGCCCGGTAACGGCACCCAACGGCGTTAAAACATAATTAGCACTTAAGGACTCTTTAATGTTTTCTTAACTCGGTTTAATGGAGGGCCTACTATATAAAGGCCCCTCCGTGAATGTAAGAAAAGGAGGCCGGATAATAGAAGGAGAGACACCATTTTTCTACTTTTGTTTATTACTTTCCATTTCTAGAGCTTTTTATTGAAAGGTGAATCCACCAACCAAGGTTGTGTTGGACCTCCCTGGGCTCAAAAACCCTAAAACGAACACTCGCTCCGTCTGGGGGGATCGAAACAAAGAGTTACGTTCATTCTTGAGCCTCGAAATTCGCAGGAAAAGAGAGACTAGTGAACAAGAGAATGTCTGAGGGACGAAGCCATGCCTCCAATCGTAACCGTGAGCCGGAAGGCGACTTAAGGGACCGGCTGAATCAACGCAACTCGCAGAGTCAAGGGGACGACTCAGCGCCTCGAAACCGACCTCAGACGATCATACCTCTCACTCCTGAGCAAATTCAGGCCATTGCTTGTGCTGTTGCAGCAGAGACTCGTGACAGGAGAGAGTCGACGGTCTCGCGATCACCGAATATACAACCACATAACCCACAAGCACCCCAGAGGTCGGATAGAGGAAGGCGAGAGGAACAATGCATGGAAGAACCACCCGCACGATCGGTGCATTCGAGGCTGGGCCCGAATGTGACACGGCGCTCGGCGAGAGAACGACTTGGCGGAGAAGAACCCAGTCGCCCCAGAGCGGGCCGACAGAATCAAGAAGTTAATCGAGAAAGAACGCGAACTCGAGCGCGGCAAGCCGAGTAGCCAATTCGCAACGAGGAACGGCAGGCTGAGTCACAAGTCGGCGTAAGTACAGAGTCGACGGGAAACCACGCCCGCAATGTTGGGGATGTGGCCCACTTGGCCCAAGAGCTGCAGAATCTGAAGGAGCAAGTAGAAGGTAGAACCAAGTCCCCAGGTCGGACGTTGGTCACCGCCTTGCCCTTCTCGGCCGAGATTATGGCGTACAAGATACCCGACGACTTTAAGTTCCCGGAACAGGCCACCTTCGACGGATCCAGCGACCCGCGCGAGCATCTCTTAAGCTACTAAGCCAAAATGCAAGTGCTGGGGGTTTGAGATACCGTCATGTGTAACGCCTTCCTGCCAACACTGAAGGGCTCGGTGCAGAGATGGCTCGTGGCCTTGCCCTCGGGCTCAATTCGCAGCTTTGAAGAGTTGGCCGATCGCTTCATGAGTCATTATGTGGCTAACATCAAACCCCAAAAAGATTTAACGCATTTGGGAGATATCCGTTAGGAGGAGGGTGAATCTCTCAAAATGTACCTGGCTCGATGGCAGAAGGAGATTCAATCCATCGAGGAGGTCGAGGACCAGACCGCCCTCACCTTCTTCATAGAATCCTTACGATCCGGACAGCTATACCGTGACCTACGGGACAACCGGCCGGCCACCTACGCGGAAGCCATACATATGGCCAACAAACGGGCTAACACGGAGCAAGCCATGAAACACAAGCGACAGCGAGAGGTCGGAGGATGCGTTAGCGGAAAGAGAACTCGCGGAGAAACAAAGGAGAGGCGCTCGTAGCCAACTAGGAGACCTGAGGCGCGACGCCCGTATGACAAGCTTAGTATCCAGCCTTATCGGTCGATTCCTCAGCATCCGGTGCATGAGGTGCAAGCGGTCGCGCCTCCTCCTAGTGAGGAGCGGGCAGTGAATGAGGACCCAGGTAAGACATCTAAATACTGTCGCTATCATAAGTCGTACACCCACAACACAGAAGAATGTTATTATCTAAAAAAGATCATGGAGGGGATCATCCAGCAAGGAAACCCGCCTCCCAACCAGTGGCGGAGAAGGTCGGAGAACAGGGAAGACAGCGAACCCCCAGGGGCGGTCGAAGGCAGTCGCAGCAAACAACTGGCGACCGATGAAGGCGAGACTCAGTGGAGACAAAAGCCGGTCATCAATATGATTGTCGGCGGACCTAAGGGGGGCGACACCGTGAACACCAGAAAGGCCTGGGCTCGACAATTGTACGTAGGGACAGTGTACGGGCGAGATGGTGGCTCGAAGAAAGCCTGCCGAGAGCCTATTGTTTTCACAGACAAGGATCTACCCACAGGCGAGATACCACATTGCGATGCCCTAGTCATTGCGATGGACGTGAATGGGTTAGTTGTCCGGCGGATCCTGGTAGACACCGGGAGCAGCATCAATGTCTTGTACCTCGAGACCTTCGTCAAGATGGGACTGTCACGAGAGCAACTGATCCTAGTCAAAACACCACTCGCTGGCTTTATGGGCAACTCCGTAGAGGTTGAGGGATCCATCACCCTGCCGGTGGAAATCGGCACCTACCCCGACGTACAGAAGCTGGACATGAAGTTCATTGAATTGTGGTCAACTTGACGTGTTCTCACAACGCGATACTCGGCCGATCGGGTTTAGAAGATTTGGGAGCACTGATCTCCATCGAGCATCTCTGCTTGAAGTTCCGCACGCCGAGTGGGGTGGGTATGGTCCGTTGCGACAGGTGAGTCGCCCGCGACTGTTACCTGCAAGCTTGTAGAGGCATGGCCAAGCGTGAAATGCAGGTCCATGAGATCACAGAGCAACCCCTAAAGAAGACAATGATACCCCGCCCAGAACCGGTCGTAGAGTTGGAAGAGGTCGAAATTGACCCTGAGCGACTAGAGAGACGTGTCAGAATCGAAATCGGCCTCCGAGAAGAGGTGCGAGAGGAAGTCATAAGCGTACTGCAGGAGAACCGCTTGGTCTTCGCGTGGGGGGCAGACGATATGCCGGGAGTGGACAGGTTTATCATTTTGCATCAGCTCGCCATCGACCCCGATCACCGACCGGTGATCCAGAAGAAGCGATATCTACCCAACGATCGAAGGGAATTTGTGAAGAAAGAGGTAAACACGCTGTTGGCCGCAGGCCACATCCGGGAAGTTAAATATCCAGAATGGCTGGCTAACGTGGCGCTTGTGCCGAAGCCCCTAGCTTGGCGAATATGTGTAGACTACACCGACCTCAACAAAGCCTGTCCGAAGGACCCGTTTCCATTACCTCGGATCGATCAATTGGTCGACGAGACGGCAGGGTCGACATTGCTAAGTTTCATGGACGCCTTTAAAGGATATCACCAGATCTTCATGCACAAGGCTGATGAAGAGAAAACAGCGTTCCTGACCCCGAATGGGGTGTATTGTTACCAAGTCATGCCATTCGGACTCAAAAACGCAGGAGCCACGTATACGCAAATGGTCGCTCGGTTGTTCCAAGACCTATTGGGAAAATCTATGACGGCCTACGTAGACGACATGTTAGTAAAGAGTCGGGAGGAAATCAATCATGCCGGGGACTTGGCCGATTGCTTTCGGGTAATGCTTAAATACAATTTACGGCTTAATTCGAAAAAGTGCGCTTTCGTCGTGCAAGGTGGGAAGTTCTTAGGGTATATGGTTACCAAGAGGGGCATCGAGCCCAACCCCGAGAAGGTACATGCCATTATGGATATGCAGCCTCCCAGCACTGTTAAAGACCTACAACGGTTGACTAGCTGACTGGGTGCCCTGAGTCGCTTCCTAAGCAAGTCGGCAGACAAAACCGTGCCCTTTTTTGAGGCTATGAAGAGGAAGGAGGGATTTGTGTAGACCGCCGAGTGCCAGCAATTATTCGAAGAGCTGAAAAAATACCTTTCTACACCTCTGGTACTGTTCACCCCTCAAGTTGGTGAGCCATTGTTTTTGTATTTAGCAACATCTCTCAGGACGGTAAGTTCGGTGCTGGTCCGAGACGAGGAACGCACTCACCACCCGGTATACTATGTAAGTCGTTCTTTGAAAGCAGCCGAAACGCGTTACACACCCTTGGAGAAAATTGTCTACGCTTTGGTGATCACCGTACGTAAACTGGCACCCTACTTCCAGGCCCACACTATTCGAGTCTTGACAGATCAACCCCTGGGTGGCGTATTACGGAATCCCACGTCATCTGGTCGGCTCGTGAAGTGGGCAATAGAGCTAACTCAATACGGTATCGAGTACCGGCCTCACCCGTCAACAAAGGACAGGCCTTGGCCGACTTTTTGGTCGAGTGCACTGCAGGAGAAGATTACAAGGACGCAACCTCGGAGGATGGCCCCGGCGAATGGTGGGAGATGCACGTGGATGGAGCGACGAGTCGCCAATATTGCGGCGACGGATTCATGCTGATTACCCCAGAAGGATTCAGGCTTTATTACGCTCTGAGCTATCTATTCCAGACATCCAATAATGAGGCCGAATACGAAGCTGTATTGGGAGGTCTACGACTCGCCAACACATTTGGGGCAGGATGCCAACGAATTAAGACCGACTCTCGTCTGGTGGTGGGGCAAGTGTCCGGGACCTGGGAAGCTAAGAATGCCCCGATGGCTCAATATAAGGAGAAGACGGTAGAGCTATTGAAGGAATTCGGCGCCTACGAGATAGAGCATATCTCGCGAGCCGACAACACAGAAGCAGACATACTGTAAAAAATTGCTCTAGATGGCGGGCCGGATCATCTTGGCAGAATCTGTTAGAAGGAAGAACTGGTCCGACCTAGCATAGAGGAAACGACCCTAGAGATCCGGCAAGTGACAGCCAAAGAATGGGACCGAGTGAAGAACCCTGAGATGTTCTGGATAGAAGATATCTGACGTTATAAAGAGAAGGGAGAACTGCTAGAGGACCCTGGAGTCGCCGCCCGGGTCCGCCGCAAGGCTCTGTCGTTCGAGATCATCGACGGACAATTGTATAAACGGTCGTTTGGGGGTCCTCTCTTCAAATGCTTACTCAGAACTGAGGCGGAGAAAATAATGGACGAGGCTCATTGGGGAATCTGCGCGGCCCACCAGGGCGCCCACACTCTCGCCCGGAAGCTGGTTGTTCAAGGCTACTACTGGCCCACTATGATGAGAGACTGCATTGAGTGGATAGCCAAATGCGTGATTTGCCAAGAATTCGCTCGAAAAGATACTCGGCCAGCTACTTTCTATACGCCAGTCACTACGGCCATCCCCTTTGCAAAGTGGGGTATCGACCTGTTGGGCCCACTGCCAGTCGCCCCCGGACGTTTGAAGTTCTGTGTGGTAGCCATCGACTACTTCACTAAATGGGTTGAGGCTGAGCCACTAGCCACTATCACCGAGTATCAATGTCGACGCTTCCAGTGGAAGAAAGTAATCTGCCGCTTTGGATTACCTGAGCATATAGTCAGCGATAACGGCCGATAATTTGACTGCCAACCCTTCGCCGATTTTTGCCGACGGCATAGTATACGCCACACCAAGGTGTCGGTCGCTTACCCCCAAGCCAACGGACAGGTAGAAAATGCAAATCGTACAATCGTGGACGGAATCCGAAAAAAGTTGGAAGACATCGGAGGAAACTGGGTAGATGAGCTTGACCGAGTTCTATGGGCCTACCGAACTACTCAGAGGCAGGCGATCGGTGAAAGCCCGTTCGCTTTAGCGTATGGCTTCGAGGCCAAAGTTCCAGTAGAAGTCGTCGAGCCCACCCACCGAGTCCGCAATTACACAGATGAAGGAAATGAGGAGAGCCTCAGGATTGAAAAGAACTTTTTAGAAGAGGGAAGGGAAGCCGTGCATGCACGCATGGTGGAGTATCAGCAGGCAGTGAAGAGATACCGAGATCGACGGATTCGCCCACGTACCTTTCAAGTAGGCGACCTCGTGCTACGAGATCGACAAGCGAGTCAGCCCACGGAAGGAGGAAAGTTCGCAGTCAAGTGGGAATAACCTTATCGCATTGCCGCTGTGGTCCAAGCCGGCACGTATAAACTAGAGACGTTGGAGGGGAAGCTCGTTGACCGGATCTGGAATGTATTCCACTTAAAGAAGTTCTATCAGTGAGTTCAAGTTCTATTGGCAAAAGGTTAGCCCGTGTATTCACCTAAGGATTCAACTTTGAATAAAGTATCATCACTTTCCGCATCTTGAAAACAGTTTCTAAGAAAGAAAAAGCCTAAAGGAGTCGCCTCGACAGAGGGACTCGGCGAGAAGAAATATGGAACAAGGGCCCAGACCCTTAGATGTTTCCGAGAAAAAGCCTACAGGAGTCACCTCGACTGGGGGACTCGGCGAGAAAATAAAGAAACGACGGGGCACTGACCCTAAATAGTTTCTGAGAAAGAAAAAGCCTAAAGGAGTCGCCTCGACTGAGGGACTCGGCGAGAAGAAATAGGGAACAAGGGCCCAGACCCTTAGATGTTTCCGAGAAAAAGCCTACAGGAGTCACCTCGATTGAGGGACTCGGTGAGAAAATAAAGAAACGACGGGGCACTGACCCTAAACAGTTTCTGAGAAAGAAAAAGCCAAAAGAAATCGCCTCGACTGAGGTACTCGGCGAGAAGAAATAGGGAACAAGGGCCCAGACCCTTAGATGTTTCCGAGAAAAATCCTACAGGAATCGCCTCGACTGAGGGACTCGGCGAGAAAGTAAAGAAACGACGGGGCACTGACCCTAAATAGTTTCTGACAAAGAAAAAGCCTAAAGGAGTCGCCTCGACCGAGGGACTCGGCGAGAAGAGATAGGAAACAAGGGCCCAGACCCTTAGATGTTTCTGCGAAAAAGCCTACAGGGTCGCCTCGACTGAGGGACTCAGCGAGAAAAGATATGAAGTCAGGACTCAAACCCTTAAACATTTTTCGAGGACAAACAGGAGTCGCCTCAATTAAGGGACTCGGTGAAAAGGCAAGTGCATTAGGAGTCGCCTGGATACAAGGGTTCAACGGAGGTAGTCACAAGGCATGAATAGGGATCACATAAGTAAAAGAAAGACACAAGAAGTTTTTCCATTTAAAGGTCCGAAAGGGAGACCAACCCTTACAAAAAAAATTATTAAAAAGCCCTAGACTATGGGGGAGGGGGTGTCAACAGCGACTTCCTCGACTCGTTCTTCCGCCGATGTTCCAGCTGGGGGAGGGAGTGAAGGGTCTTCCGCTAGGGGAGGTGGTTCAGCCGTTGTTGTTGAACTCGCCATGGGATGAGCCATTGGATCAGCGGTCGCCACGGGTGCATCAGCAGTCGGCAGGGGATCAAGCACCGGCTTAAGACCCCAGCTCTCCGGAGTGAAGGTCGAGTTGCGAGCCAGTAGGAGGGCGTGGATTTCCAGTTGTGCTTCACGATAACCCAGACGGTAGTCGCGCTCGCCCAGATCCAGCAGGTATTCATCTCCTTCCGGAGTCGCCAACCACTCCTTTGCCACCTCCTCCTGTCGACTTGTCACCACCGACTTCATGTCTGCCACGAAGGCGGCTGACTTCTTATAGTCAGCAACAGAGGTGGTGGCGATGGTCGCCACCTTGTCGCGCTCTTCCTCCCACTGGCGGGTAACCCTCAGCAGCCCGGCAGTGTGGACCTCCCTCGCCTTGGTGTAAACAGTTTGTTCCTCCAGGCGAGCCTCCTCTGACTGGCGTAGACGAGTGGCGAGAGAATGCATGGTGGTCTTAAGCACCCGCATTCGTTTCCTCAGCTCCAGCTGGAAGGTGGGGTTCTGGGAAGATGGAAGACACGTTAGCAACAGTCGGGAGAGAGGAAATCAAAGAGAAAGTCTGGGATACTTACGTGGTAAGACTGTCGTAGGGAGGCCTCCAGGATGTACTCATCTTGCATCTGGCTCGCCGCTTCCAAGTCCTTAGGAAGAAGGACGTTCTCGGCCCAATTTTGAACCAAGTAGCTGCGTTGCCAGATCTGGGCATTCTCTTCAAGTTCCAGGGCCAGTTGGATCTTCTAGGGAGGCGGCGTGTCTGACTGCTCCAATGGTCGCTTGGAGCTTGGGCTCTCTGTTGGAGCCGGAGGCGGAAACCTGGAGGGAGAGGCAGCAGGAGATGGTATCAGGTCCACCACATTACCCGGTGGAGTTGGAGTCGCCCGGGGAACCGGAGAAGTGAGTAAGGAGGAAGCTGCTTGTGCACCTGACGACCGTTGTGATAGTCGACGTCTCATCTTCTCTGCGCGGTCGGCCATGTCCGGTGTAGGGATCTCGGCTTTGTCCGAGCTCGTGGAGTCGGAGTCGTATGGACCTGCGTAAGAGAAAGTTAAAGTCTCAGCAGTCGGATCAAATAAGGAAATTAGGGAAAGAGAAGGTCGCAAAAAGCTACCTGTGGTGGCCGCGCCGGCTGGCAAAAGGCCCCATTTCGCCATGGCCCGTACTCGAGACCAGTACTTAACAGAGTAAGGTCCAAAGCTCTTCAGGAACTCGGCACCCTAGATCGTGTCCTGGGTGAAGACAGCACGCCAGGAGCAGGGTTTGAAGAGGGCAGCCGTCCATATGGTAGGGAAGGTAAAAGTAGAGAAAGAAGGGCTGACGAAGAAGAAATAGGGCTTCCAGTCCTTTATGGAGTCTGGAAGACCCTCGAATAACTGACGCCCAAGACGGGCAGAGACTTGGACAAAACCTAGAGAGTGCGAACCGACCTTGTTCACCACAAATAAAAATCTAAAGAGATCCAGGTCGGGCTCACAAAGCAACCAGTGACATAAATTGATGAAACAGGTGAGAAGGCGGTTCGAGTTGGGCACGAGCTGACCTGGAACTGGGTTATAGTGGCGGTAGAAGAGAGAAAGAAAGGGAGAGGGTGGCACTCGGAAACCAAAGGCCACCGAGTGTAAGTGAATGCCGACGCAATTTTTCGGCGGGTAAAAAATCGACCGGCCTTCCGGCGGAAGTACGGTGGCCGAGGGGCCAAGAAGAAAGCGGGCCATCTCAAGGTCCGCCTCGGTGACTAGCGACGGAGATCCCGCCGACTGGGGTATGGAGTCAAATTTACCCCTCGGCCGTTGGGCACCCTTGGGAAGAGCCGCCACCGTCTTGAGAGGGGCCGGGCTCAGAGGAGTGACCACCCCCGAGGATAAAGGGGTCGGTTGAGACGAAGACGTCGATGGAAGACCAGACGGGATCTCCATACGGCGAGGAGGAGTGGAAGAAGAAGAAGAAGATGAAGATGAAGACATAGAGGCGGGAGACTCCGCAGTGCGGCGAGAAGAAGAAGAAGAGGGAGAAGAAGACATTCTACCAACCTGAATAATCTCCAGCAGGAAGAGACGCAGGAGAGGGTAGAGCTTGACTTTGGGGGCTTTCGCAGAAGTTCAAGGTGAAATGAGGAGAAGGGGGAAGACGGAGTATTTAAACGGGGGAGAATCCCAAGAGATTTCCACGTGTCATGCATCCACTGGAGGATAGCAAGGGTCGATAGGAGGTGAGAGGACGTTTGCAATTGATGCTCTCGAAAAGCGGAACGACGGTTGAGGCCTAGGGTTGGCCTAAGACGGCGTGTCTGGCCTAGGCCTAGTACGAGTAGAAATGACCCGGCCTATTGGCGTAAAGCCCATCGTAGGCCATGGCCTCTGGGTTGCCTAGGTACGGGTCGAAGGTATCTCAAGAAGGATCACTGGACCAGGCCCACCGGTCGGCATAAGTCACCCCGGATGAGCAAGGCCGAGTCCATTGGTCGAGTCAGGAGTCGACGTCGACTTCACATTGAACAAGTAAAAGACGAAAGAACGATAGTTTATTAATCATAAAAGGGATAAGGGCCTGCATCTCGGCCAAAGTTACAAGACAAAGGAAAAAGATAGGTCACAGATCAGTCTTCTCTTCTGCTGGGCGAGCAGGAGGTAGGCCTTCCAGGAAGAGCTGACGACGAAAGGGTGGAGGAGTCGGCTCTGACTCCGGCATATCATCCAAGTAGACGGAAGGCTTCCCGTCATCAATCATTTGGAGGGGCTTCTCAAGGGCGCTGGGAGACATGGCTACCCCAAAAAGAGGAGGAACCTCCCACACTTCTTCCTCATCCAGCGCTGGCTCCTCCACTACGGGCTCTACTCGGCGCCCGGTCGAATCTGTGGGAACCAAGTCCAACATATCCGGTGGCACCACGATGGGATCAGAGGTCGAGTCGCCCACCAGATGCCCACCATTGGCTAGCCTCTGAAGCCTTAGCTTCTCCAGACGAGCGTGCTCCTTGTTGCGAATGGAAAAGCGACGATCACCGATTCGATAGCTCATGATCGGAGTTGTTGGAGGAAAGAATGGTATGAGACAAAAGCGAAAAGAAGCCCCATATATAGCCAAAGAGTGGCGAATATCCAGGCAAAAATCACGGAGAGAATCATAACTGCCATCCTGGGGCAGGATTAGATAGGATTCAGGAATCTTTGTCAGAGAATGGTTCCATCAACTTCGCTTGGGAAGAGGGAGATTCGCACGTTGATTGGAAAAGCAAAATCTCTCAGGGATACAGAAGATATCGCGGATGTCAGACCTTAGGGTCAGGCATCAGGCCGACTCGGAGACCGATCGGCCAGTGAGCTTGGGCGAGTGCGAAATAAAATTTCGAAATGAAATAAAAGATACTATTATTAATCAGAAATGCGGTACACAGATCAAGGAGCTTATTACATCAATAAGTAAAATATATAAATGCTCCTTTCATAGCCCTCCCTTGAAACTTCGCTGGCAGACTTCGGTCAGCACGATCACTCGTCGGGAAAAGAAGGCTCATCCTGAGAGAACATCTCCTCCGATGGTCCGGCAGGAGATGGATAGAAAGAATCCCAGAAAGTCGGCATAATAGGCGGCACAACTGGCGCCACGTCGTCCGGGTATAGCTCCAACTAGCGGGTGAAATCAGCATCAGTCATCAGATCAGTCGCCGGCCCGTCCAAATCATCGAGTCGGATAGTGAAGGTCATGCGGGAGGCTAGTTGCTCTGGAACTGCCACCTCGACGAAGGACCCGTCTTGTGCAGTAACCCTGGCCATAGTTGGAGGCAGGGAGTCGGCCGAGGTCGGAGTGTTCATTGCGGAAGAAGGAGTAGTGGTCGGCGGCTGAGAAATAGAGGAAGCAGCACCAACATGAGGCCTCCGGGAGGAAGGTCGAGGAACCTTCTTCTTGCCCTCTCTCTCTGGCCTCGACCGCTTAGAGGGAAGGGGGCGACGAGGCGACCCAAAGTCTATCTTCTTTCCTTTCATAGGGGAGCGACCCATGATTGATCAGAAGGAGGTGAGGGAAGATGGAAAGACCAGAGTGTTATTTATAGGCTCCCCGGAGAGAGGGGAGGAATCTAAACGGCTCCGGTGAATCGGGCGGAATTACGAAGAATCTGGGCGTTACTCGGACAATTAAATAGAAGATTCGCTGATTAAGGGGAAGAGATATTGCTACTTTCCCATACCCGAGTTAGAGGACCGGATATGAGAAAGTGAGGGACTAGTTGATGGGGTATGGACCCCGGCCCAAGAAAAGCAAGCCCAGAGAGTGAAGTCCAAGAAGGGTGGTAGAGCCCAGAACGAGTAAGGCATGGCCTAGTGAGTGAAAGTTTGGACCAGTAGCAGGGCCCGATAGAGGTCTAGACCAAGTCCAGGAGGCGGCCCAGGCCAGGGCAGAGCGAGGACTCGGTGAGAGCCGTTGCGCGGCATTTATATCGGCATTTAAAGGACTCGACCAGAAAGCCGTTTAGAGGCCCAAAAGAGCCGTTGGCCGGCCCGGTAACGGCACCCAACGGCCTTAAAGCATAATTAGCACTTAAGGACTCTTTAATGTGTTCTTAACTCGGTTTAATGGAGGGCCTACTATATAAAGGCCCCTCCGTGAATATAAGAAAAGGAGGCCGGATAATAGAAGGAGAGACACCATTTTTCTACTTTTGTTTATTACTTTCCATTTCTAGAGATTTTTATTGAAAGGTGAATCCACCAACCAAGGTTGTGTTGGACCTCCCTGGGCTCAAAAACTCTAAAACCAACAGTGATAATTTGCAAAATCGAGATATGTCAATAGGAATAAACGGTAAATTTAATAAGTATTGGAGTGAGTACACTGTATGTTATTATTTTCGTTGCTTCTATTTTTTTTTAACAATGATGAAATTTGATATGATTAAGTTTTGCTACTCAAAGTTTGATTCTATGGTTTGAAAAAACAAGTTGGATATAATAAAGAAGAAGATGTATGAACTTTTTTCTAACTATGAGACAACTTCAAGTTCAATTCCAACTCCAAGTATGTCAATGCGTACATCTTATTCAATTGTTCAAGTAAGTGGTTCACAAGCAAAAGCATTTTGAGTTAATAAATTAATTTAAATGTTATTAAATATGTTTTAATGTTGATTTGTGCAATTGTGCATGAGTATTTTGATTTTTATAGTGAAAATGTCGATGATGGTGTTCAAAAGTCTGAGTTAGATATATCTAGAACAAGGAAGTTAGGGCCAAAGTATTATGTGAGCATGGATGTTTAAAATATTTGATAGAGTAACAAGCAAGATTTATGTGTTTGTCTAGAATGGCTTGTGATATACTGAGTATATATTTCGATCACTACAGCTGCTAGTGAAAGCTCATTTTGTAATGGCTCTCGAGTGTTGGCTAAGTATAGATCCTGCATCCTCTCAGAAAATGTTCAAGCACTCATTTGTACTCGCAATTGGTTGCAAGAATTTACATATGAAGCTATTAATATATTATTTATTTCTTTTTTAGTAGCTGATTTATTAACTTATTATTTATAAAGTTCTAATGATTTTTTTTTTATAAATTCTTTGTAGATGATCAAGATATTGAAAATGATGAGTCAGGTCAGATAAAACCAATTATTAAAAATCTTAACTTGGCCTAGACAAAAGTAACAAATTCGTGCGATCACCAGACCCAATTCAACTAACAATCCGCGGGGATCTAGCTAGTCCCAATTCAAACATACCATTATCTCAAATCCTAGTATTAGTAAAGCCCCCACTGTCCATCACAACAAATCCAACATCTCACCAAGAGTCAATACACAAGGAATCTAAAGATACAAGGCAATGCATAGAATTTAAACGAATTGTGTATCACAACGGGTAAGCTCAACAATAGCTTAATCAAGAATCAACAAGAATAAGGTACAATGAAGGTACAACTCACATTGAAAGATCACAATGAAAGGAATTCACCAAAGAGATACGAATAAAATATTCCAAAGGCAATGCAATGAATTCAAGGATTCCAATCAACAGATTACAACATAGAATAAATAGACTCAAGTACCAATTCAATCAAGAATCAAGATGGTGATCATAGGGAAAACACATACTAGTATCAATAAGCAACGTAACTAGCATGCAAGCCAACAACGTAGTCACAAAGACTAGTACGAATAACATAAACTTCATTAGAATCCAACGAATCACAATAATGGATTACAACACGATTCAAGACTCCAAATCCTACCAAAGGATACTTAATACGTCGCTTTAGACTTACGAGACATCAACAAAGACACACAAGTACACCACGGATCAACAAAACAGAAGCCAAACACCAACGTACCAGTGGGTGGTTCGACGGGAGGCAAACTACCCGCCCAAACTACCCACCCGTACCAGCGGGTGGTTTGGTGGGTGGTGAAGCACCCGCTGAACTGCCCGCTGCCCCAAAGCCTGTACCGGCGGGTGGTTTGGCGGGTTGTGAAGTGCCTGCTGAACTACCCGCTAGTACACCTGTAGAAGAAATTCCCCACTTCGGGAAAAATTCCAAGAATGTACCAATTCAAGGCCAAACACTTCAATACTCACATGAACAATAAAAATGGACTTGAACACAAGAAATAGCTCAACAAATAGCATCAAGAACCCTAGATACAAGCTCTAAAAAAGCATAAACACAAGAATATGCATTTCACCACTCAAGAACATCAAGAAATCATACATAGCAAGGAGAAATAGGTTTTGTAGGACATGGGTTACCTTTTTTGCTTAACCAAAACCTTCCAACTCTCTAGTTTACTCTTGAAACTCCTCTGCCAAGTGATCTTCATCAACAGAACCCAAAAACCCACAAGCAAAGGAAAAACTTAGATAAAGAAGAAGTAAAACTATGAAATAAAACTATAGAATCCTAAAACATACCCTTCCTAAGCTTGAAGATGGTGAAAGGTGAAATCTTGCTTGGTTTTCTTGAGTGAGGAGGTGAAGAGTTCTCTTGGTAAAATGAGAGGGTTAGGGTGGCTTAAAGAACAAGCTAGAGTATAGAGAGTGTTTTGGCTAGTGTGGGAAGTGCTTGGGCGAGTGTGCCTAGAAAATGGCTTGGTTTCCAAGTTAGAGGTTGTAAAAAGACCAAAAAGGACCTCTTCTTTCCACAAAAAGCTAGAAGGCTTTCTTTTAAGTAAAGGCCAGAGTACAATGTTTAAAGCACAAAGTACATCCCATTGACCAATTTAAAAGGCAAAGGGATTTGGGTCAAACTAAATCCCTTAAGTAAATTCAATGGGAATTATAAAAATAATTATAAGGATACTTAGGAATTAATTAAGTAATTAATTCGCGTTTAAGGGATAGATTAAATTCCCGGGGTGTCACATGGAGTGAGTACAGTGTATGTTATTATTGCCGTTGCTTCTGTTTTTTTATCCAATGATGAAATTTGATATGATTAAGTTTTGCTATTCAAAGTTTGATTCTATGGTTTGGAAAAACAAGTTGGATATAATAAAGAAGAAGAGGTATGAACTTTGTTCTAACTATGAGACAATTTCAAGTTCAATTCCAACTCCAAGTATGTCAATGGGTACATCTTATTCAACTGTTCAAGTGAGTGGTTCACAAGCACCAGATATTAATTAATTTGGTGTAAGTATCTTAAATTAATAAATTTACTTTAAATGTTATTAAATATGTTTTTAGAGTTTTAATTTTGATTTGTGCAATTGTGCATGAGTATTTTAATTTTTCTAGTGAAATGTCGATGACGATGTTCGAAAGTCTTTGATGAGCATGCGTGTGTGTTTTACAATATTTGATAGAGTAACAAGCAAGATTTAATTGTGTCATTTGTAGTTTTGTACTTAACCTGAGGTCATATATATTCCAACTTGTGACCGTCCTGCTCATATGCATGGATCGGTTTTAATTTAGCTCTATTTCATTCACAATGAATTCCAGTTTCTCATCTTCTCACTCATCAATGAATTCACTTTCATTGATTGCAGAGAAACACGTATAGCTAAAACTTACAAATTAATTAATTACCAAAGAATTTGAATTCATTATATAAAAAAAAATAAAGAATTTTGGTACATCATATCATTCATAATTAATGTTGCTTCAATAATTCTCTATGTAGTGGCTGAGTATGTAGGTGTTTTCTATGGTTTGTTAGACGACGACCTATTGTATTTTCATATTCGGCGTTGTGCACATATATTTAATTTGATTGTTCAAGAAGGGTTGAGAACTACAAGTTTTGGCCTGCGAAGAATTAGGGAAAGTATTAAATATGTTAAACGCTCTGAAGAAGGAAAAATAATGTTTGGCAAGTGTGGAGCAAGTAATGTGGGTTTGAGGAAAGATGTTCCCACAAGGTGGAATTCAACATATGCAATGTTAGAAAGTGCTTTGAAATACCGATGTGCTTTTGGTAGTCTGGCATTACATGACAAGAATTGTTTTTACATCTCTAGTGGATTCTAAATAGAAGGGCTTGGGATTAATTTGGGATTTCTTGGCTCCATTTTATATCATCAGTAAATTATTTTACGGATTTTCTTATCCTATTTCAAATTTGTATTTTTTGAAAATTTTGATGATAGAGTATCTGTTGAGACACAATGAAAGTAATGATTTTCAAAATCGAGATATATATGTCAATAGGAATAAAAGGTAAATTTGATAAGTATTGGAGTGAGTACAGTGTATGTTATTATTGTCGTTGCTTCTGTTTTTTATCCAATGATGAAATTTGATATGATTAAGTTTTGCTATTCAAAGTTTGATTCTATGGTTTGGAAAATCAAGTTGGATATAATAAAGAAGAAGACGTATGGACGTTTTTCTAACTATGAGACAACTTCAAGTTCAATTCCAACTCCAAGTATGTCAATGGGTACATCTTATTCAACTGTTCAAGTAAGTGGTTCACAAGCACCAGATATTAATTAATTTGGTGTAAGTATTTTGAATTTATAAATTTACTTTAAATGTTATTAAATATGTTTTTAGAGTTTTAATTTTGATTTGTGCAATTGTGCATGAGTATTTTGATTTTTCTAGTGAAATGTCGATGATGATGTTCGAAAGTCTTTGATGAGCATGCGTGTGTGTTTTACAATATTTGATAGAGTAACAAGCAAGATTTAATTGTGTCATTTATAGTTTTGTACATAACCTGAGGTCATATATATTCCAACTTGTGACCGTCCTGTTCATATGCATGGATCGGTTTTAATTTAGCTCTATTTCATTCACAATGAATTCCAGTTTCTCATCTTCTCACTCATTAATGAATTCACTTTCACTGATTGCAGAGAAACACGTATAGCTAAAAATTACAAATTAATTATTTACAAAAGAATTTGAATTCATTATATATATATATAAAAAAAAAAAAGAATTTTGGTACATCATATCATTCATAATTAATGTTGCTTCAATAATTCTCTGTGCAGTGGCTGAGTATGTAGGTGTTTTCTATGGTTTGTTAGATGACGACCTATTGTACTTTCATATTCGGTGTTGTGCACATATATTTAATTTGATTGTTCGAGAAGGGTTGAGAACTACAAGTTTTGGCCTGCGAAGAATTAGGGAAAGTATTAAATATGTTAAACGCTCCGAAGAAGGAAAAATAATGTTTGGCAAGTGTATGGAGCAAGTAATGTGGATTTGAGGAAAGATGTTCCCACAAGGTGGAATTCAACATATGCAATGTTAGAAAGTGCTTTGAAATACCGATGTGCTTTTGGTAGTCTGGCATTACATGATAAGAATTGTTTTTACTTCTCTAGTGGATTCTAAATAGAAGAGCTTGGGATTAATTTGTGGTTTCTTGGTTCCATTTTATATCATCAGTAAATTATTTTACGGATTTTCTTATCCTATTTCGAATTTGTATTTTTTGAAATTTTGATGATAGAGTATCTGTTGAGAATTTGGATTTGCTTCAACTCCATCTTGCTTTCCTTTGCTTAGCTCCTTCACAAATCAGAATTATAAATATGATCTGATCTTAGGCAAATTGAACAACACAACACAACAGGTTAATTTGAATCTATGATTACAAATTTAATTTGTCGTGTTGTTGGATGAATGGATGAATTTGGTATGTATCTCAAGAAAAGCTAGCTAGCTATATATTTATACAAGCTATGTGATAAATATTTCTTTAATTTGGGTGTATAGTACTTTCCTGGAAATGATAATTAAGCAGAGAGATGGGTCGCAAATTAATTATTGGTTCAAGTTCAACATATAGTTAGGCGGCTCACTTACTTCACTGCACTCCTTTCCTTTATTTTATTTGCATTGTCACAGCACGTGTGAAATTCAGATTAGATATAACATACGGAGTATATATTGTTGGGAAAAATACCACTACCTGTGATAAATAAAATTACAGGACCGACAAGAGCGCAAGTACGATATGGTACAAAATAGTCAAAATAAATAATAGACACAAGGGACACAAGATTTACGTGGAAAACCCCAAAACCACGGGAAAAACCACGGACCACCACCAACACAATATTCCACTATAACAAATCTTGGGTACAAAGTTGCTGGCTACCACCCGAGCCAAACACCCTAAAAATATCAAATACAACAACTCTAGGCGCCAAATACATTCTATCACGTTCACAGGCTTAAAAAGGAATAATATCTCGTACTCAAAATATTCAACCACCACGAGCAAGGTGAATAGAATACAAATATTACGAGAGTATCCAAAAAGATGCTTGGAACAAACAATTGACCTCTACAAAATATTTGATAAAGAAAGTACCCAAAAGATCTAGGCAAACCCACAACAAAATAACGCCAAATGAAGAAGAAATAGATGTTACTCCTTCCGCTGTGCTCCGTACTGCCGTGAACGAATAGAAAGAAAGAAGAATGAATTTTTTTCTTTCCTTTTGCCTACTGCTTCAGCCGAATGAAGAAAGAAGAAGCTTGTGGAAATTTGTGGTAATTAAGAACAATGAATATTGCTCCTTTTGTAGTTGTGAGTTGCTGCCAAAATGGGAATAGTAAGAAAGAAATTGTCAAACTTTCACATGCATGCTGCCAAAAGCAATTAATTGCCCCTCATTCCATGCTGACAACCAAGATGGGGATTGAATAAAGCAAATTCAATTTTGTCCACCTTTTCACACCCATGCAGCAAAGGAAGTGTGAAAGCAAAGAAAATAATTTCCTTCTCTTCTGCCAAACAGCTCCACCGCCAAGCAACTTTCAAATGACATTTAATGAATGTCAGTAGGTGCAGGCTGAATAAAATATTTCTTATAGTGGATACAAATAGGCTTGGTCCAAAATGAGCTATTTACCACATAGGAGGGAAGCCCCAACCCAACAAATCTCCCCCTCCCGACTATGTGGAGGATATTGCCATCCCGGCGATACAGCAACAAACCTCAAGTGACCTAACTTCCATTGGTCCACACAAATCAGAATGTATCAACTCTGATGCACATTCCTTTGTTGCCACATTCACTGAACCACTAGAAATAGAGCTTTGCAAAGAGTACAAGTTAGAAGACTTGTTACCTCGTGCAACAACCAGTGAGCCTTTGGTGATTTTCCAATGTCCATCACCAAAGATACAGCAGAAACCATCATCATCAAGATTTCTAGTAGAAATAAGATTCAGTCTGATACCCGGTGCATGCATTACATTTTTAAGTACCAGCTTTGCGCCATTGTTTGTCTCAAGGCAAACTGTACCGGTACCAATCACCTTCACCTGACCATCATCACCCATTCTTAGCTCTCCAAAATCACCTGGAGTATATGAAGCAAAGAATTCCTTTCTTGGTGTAACATGCTAGGCTGCACCTGAATCCATAATCCAAGTTGTCTCATGGCAAGCAACATTGTTGGCATTTTCATCGCAGACGACAAGTAAATCTCCTCCAACTATTGCAACTTGGTTCCCGGTGACATCATCATTATCTTGCTTCTTGTCCCTTTTCAACTTGAAGCAATATTTCTTGATATGTCCTTTCTTGCCACAATAATGACATTCAACATCTATACCCTTCTGACCCTTTTGCTTGTTTCTCCCCCTATCTTCTGTAACCAAAATCTCTGACTGAGAAGTGGAGGTGTCTTGAGATCTTCTTCTTGCTTCTTCATTCAAGATACCGCTCTTGACATACTCCATGGTCACAACACCGTTGGGAGCAGAATTGGTCAAAGAAACCCGAAATGTTTCCCAAGAATCAGGTAGAGTGTTAAGCAACCAGAGACCAAGTACCTCATCCTCAAATGTGATGCCCATGCTTGACAACTGATCAAGAACACCCTAGAAATCATTAACATGATCATTGATCAATGTACCTTCCCTGTATCTTAGATTCATCAACTGCTTCAACAGAAACAGCTTGTCATTGCCTGTTTTGGAAGCATACAGGGTGTCAAGCTTATCCCACAGGCTCTTGGCATTTGTCTCACTAATAACGTGGTTCAGAACATTGTCTTCGATCCATTGTCGAATATAACCACAAACTTGTTGGTTCTCAAAGTCCCACTCCTCGTCTAACATATTTGCTGGCTTTGCACTTGCAAACACGGGTAGATGCAATTTCTTCAGAAACAAGAGATCCTTCATCTTGGACTTCCAAATGTGAAAATTTCTACCATTCAAGCGCACCATATTAATCGTATTTGACTCCATGTCAAATGTACCCGATCAACAACCTGGGCTCTGATACCACTTTGTTGGGAAAAATACCACTACCTGTGATAAATAAAATTACAGGACCGACAAGAGCGCAAATACGATATGGTACAAAATAGCCAAAATAAATAATAGACACAAGGGACACAAGATTTACGTGGAAAACCCCAAAACCACGGGGAAAAACCACGGACCACCACCAACACAATATTCCACTATAACAAATCTTGAGTACAAAGTTGCTGGCTACCACCCGAGCCAAACACCCTAAAAATATCAAATACAACAACTCTAGGACAAATACATTCTATCACGTTCACAGGCTTAAAAAGGAATAATATCTCGTACTCAAAATATTCAACCACCACGAGCAAGGTGAATAGAATACAAATATTACGAGAGTATCCAAAAAGATGCCTGGAACAAACAATTGACCTCTACAAAATATTTGATAAAGAAAGTACCCAAAAGATCTAGGCAAACCCACGACAAAATAACGCCAAATGAAGAAGAAATAGATGTTACTCCTTCCGCTGCGCTCCGTACTGCCGTGAACGAATAGAAAGAAAGAAGAATGAATTTTTTCTTTCCTTTTGCGTACTGCTTCAGCCGAATGAAGAAAGAAGAAGCTTGTGGAAATTTGTGGTAATTAAGAACAATGAATATTGCTCCTTTTGTAGTTGTGAGTTGCTGCCAAAATGGGAATAGTAAGAAAGAAATTGTCAACCTTTCACATGCATGCTGCCAAAAGCAATTAATTGCCCCTCATTCCATGCTGACAACCAAGATGGGTATTGAATAAAGCAAATTCAATTTTGTCCACCTTTTCACACCCATGCAGCAAAGGAAGTGTGAAAGCAAAGAAAATAATTTCCTTCTCTTCTGCCAAACAGCTCCACCGCCAAGCAACTTTCAAATGACATTTAATGAATGTCAGTAGGTGCAGGCTGAATAAAATATTTCTTATAGTGGATACAAATAGGCTTGGTCCAAAATGAGCTATTTACCACATAGGAGGGAAGCCCCAACCCAACAAATCTCCCCCTCCCGACTATGTGGAGGATATTGCCATCCCGGCGATACAGCAACAAACCTCAAGTGACCTAACTTCCATTGGTCCACACAAATCAGAATGTATCAACTCTGATGCACATTCCTTTTTTGCCACATTCACTGAACCACTAGAAATAGAGCTTTGCAAAGAGTACAAGTTAGAAGACTTGTTACCTCGTGCAACAACCAGCGAGCCTTTGGTGATTTTCCAATGTCCATCACCAAAGATACAGCAGAAACCATCATCATCAAGATTTCCAGTAGAAATAAGATTCAGTCTGATACCCGGTGCATGCATTACATTTTTAAGTACCAGCTTTGCGCCATTGTTTGTCTCAAGGCAAATTGTACCGGTACCAATCACCTTCACCTGACCATCATCACCCATTCTTAGCTCTCCAAAATCACCTGGAGTATATGAAGCAAAGAATTCCTTTCTTGGTGTAACATGCTAGGCTGCACCTGAATCCATAATCCAAGTTGTCTCATGGCAAGCAACATTGTTGGCATTTTCATCGCAGACGACAAGTAAATCTCCTCCAACTATTGCAACTTGGTTCCCGGTGACATCATCATTATCTTGCTTCTTGTCCCTTTTCAACTTGAAGCAATATTTCTTGATATGTCCTTTCTTGCCACAATAATGACATTCAACATCTATACCCTTCTGACCCTTTTGCTTGTTTCTCCCCCTATCTTCTGTAACCAAAATCTCTGACTGAGAAGTGGAGGTGTCTTGAGATCTTCTTCTTGCTTCTTCATTCAAGATACCGCTCTTGACATACTCCATGGTCACAACACCGTTGGGAGCAGAATTGGTCAAAGAAACCCGAAATGTTTCCCAAGAATCAGGTAGAGTGTTAAGCAACCAGAGACCAAGTACCTCATCCTCAAATGTGATGCCCATGCTTGACAACTGATCAAGAACACCCTAGAAATCATTAACATGATCATTGATCAATGTACCTTCCCTGTATCTTAGATTCATCAACTGCTTCAACAGAAACAGCTTGTCATTGCCTGTTTTGGAAGCATACAGGGTGTCAAGCTTATCCCACAGGCTCTTGGCATTTGTCTCACTAATAACGTGGTTCAGAACATTGTCTTCGATCCATTGTCGAATATAACCACAAACTTGTTGGTTCTCAAAGTCCCACTCCTCGTCTAACATATTTGCTGGCTTTGCACTTGCAAACACGGGTAGATGCAATTTCTTCAGAAACAAGAGATCCTTCATCTTGGACTTCCAAATGTGAAAATTTCTACCATTCAAGCGCACCATATTAATCGTATTTGACTCCATGTCAAATGTACCCGATCAACAACCTGGGCTCTAATACCACTTTGTTGGGAAAAATACCACTACCTGTGATAAATAAAATTACAGGACCGACAAGAGCGCAAATACGATATGGTACAAAATATCCAAAATAAATAATTGACACAAGGGACACAAGATTTACGTGGAAAACCCCAAAACCACGGGGAAAAACCACGGACCACCACCAACACAATATTCCACTATAACAAATCTTGAGTATAAAGTTGCTGGCTACCACCCGAGCCAAACACCCTAAAAATATCAAATACAACAACTCTAGGCCAAATACATTCTATCACGTTCACAGGCTTAAAAAGGAATAATATCTCGTACTCAAAATATTCAACCACCACGAGCAAGGTGAATAGAATACAAATATTACGAGAGTATCCAAAAAGATGCCTGGAACAAACAATTGACCTCTACAAAATATTTGATAAAGAAAGTACCCAAAAGATCTAGGCAAACCCACGACAAAATAACGCCAAATGAAGAAGAAATAGATGTTACTCCTTCCGCTGCGCTCCGTACTGCCGTGAACGAATAGAAAGAAAGAAGAATGAATTTTTTTCTTTCATTTTGCGTACTGCTTCAGCCGAATGAAGAAAGAAGAAGCTTGTGGAAATTTGTGGTAATTAAGAACAATGAATATTGCTCCTTTTGTAGTTGTGAGTTGCTGCCAAAATGGGAATAGTAAGAAAGAAATTGTCAACCTTTCACATGCATGCTGCCAAAAGCAATTAATTGCCCCTCATTCCATGCTGACAACCAAGATGGGTATTGAATAAAGCAAATTCAATTTTGTCCACCTTTTCACACCCATGCAGCAAAGGAAGTGTGAAAGCAAAGAAAATAATTTCCTTCTCTTCTGCCAAACAGCTCCACCGCCAAGCAACTTTCAAATGACATTTAATGAATGTCAGTAGGTGCAGGCTGAATAAAATATTTCTTATAGTGGATACAAATAGGCTTGGTCCAAAATGAGCTATTTACCACATAGGAGGGAAGCCCCAACCCAACAAATCTCCCCCTCCCGACTATGTGGAGGATATTGCCATCCCGGTGATACAGCAACAAACCTCAAGTGACCTAACTTCCATTGGTCCACACAAATCAGAATGTATCAACTCTGATGCACATTCCTTTGTTGCCACATTCACTGAACCACTAGAAATAGAGCTTTGCAAAGAGTACAAGTTAGAAGACTTGTTACCTCGTGCAACAACCAGCGAGCCTTTGGTGATTTTCCAATGTCCATCACCAAAGATACAGCAGAAACCATCATCATCAAGATTTCCAGTAGAAATAAGATTCAGTCTGATACCCGGTGCATGCATTACATTTTTAAGTACCAGCTTTGCGCCATTGTTTGTCTCAAGGCAAATTGTACCGGTACCAATCACCTTCACCTGACCATCATCACCCATTCTTAGCTCTCCAAAATCACCTGGAGTATATGAAGCAAAGAATTCCTTTCTTGGTGTAACATGCTAGGCTGCACCTGAATCCATAATCCAAGTTGTCTCATGGCAAGCAACATTGTTGGCATTTTCATCGCAGACGACAAGTAAATCTCCTCCAACTATTGCAACTTGGTTCCCGGTGACATCATCATTATCTTGCTTCTTGTCCCTTTTCAACTTGAAGCAATATTTCTTGATATGTCCTTTCTTGCCACAATAATGACATTCAACATCTATACCCTTCTGACCCTTTTGCTTGTTTCTCCCCCTATCTTCTGTAACCAAAATCTCTGACTGAGAAGTGGAGGTGTCTTGAGATCTTCTT
This sequence comes from Ipomoea nil, assembly GCF_001879475.1. Lineage (NCBI taxonomy): Eukaryota > Viridiplantae > Streptophyta > Magnoliopsida > Solanales > Convolvulaceae > Ipomoea > Ipomoea nil. The sequence goes on from NW_017617306.1 coordinate 1,258,564, forward strand.
CTTGCTTCTTCATTCAAGATACCGCTCTTGACATACTCCATGGTCACAACACCGTTGGGAGCAGAATTGGTCAAAGAAACCCGAAATGTTTCCCAAGAATCAGGTAGAGTGTTAAGCAACCAGAGACCAAGTACCTCATCCTCAAATGTGATGCCCATGCTTGACAACTGATCAAGAACACCCTAGAAATCATTAACATGATCATTGATCAATGTACCTTCCCTGTATCTTAGATTCATCAACTGCTTCAACAGAAACAGCTTGTCATTGCCTGTTTTGGAAGCATACAGGGTGTCAAGCTTATCCCACAGGCTCTTGGCATTTGTCTCACTAATAACGTGGTTCAGAACATTGTCTTCGATCCATTGTCGAATATAACCACAAACTTGTTGGTTCTCAAAGTCCCACTCCTCGTCTAACATATTTGCTGGCTTTGCACTTGCAAACACGGGTAGATGCAATTTCTTCAGAAACAAGAGATCCTTCATCTTGGACTTCCAAATGTGAAAATTTCTACCATTCAAGCGCACCATATTAATCGTATTTGACTCCATGTCAAATGTACCCGATCAACAACCTGGGCTCTGATACCACTTTGTTGGGAAAAATACCACTACCTGTGATAAATAAAATTACAGGACCGACAAGAGCGCAAATACGATATGGTACAAAATATCCAAAATAAATAATTGACACAAGGGACACAAGATTTACGTGGAAAACCCCAAAACCACGGGGAAAAACCACGGACCACCACCAACACAATATTCCACTATAACAAATCTTGAGTACAAAGTTGCTGGCTACCACCCGAGCCAAACACCCTAAAAATATCAAATACAACAACTCTAGGCCAAATACATTCTATCACGTTCACAGGCTTAAAAAGGAATAATATCTCGTACTCAAAATATTCAACCACCACGAGCAAGGTGAATAGAATACAAATATTACGAGAGTATCCAAAAAGATGCCTGGAACAAACAATTGACCTCTACAAAATATTTGATAAAGAAAGTACCCAAAAGATCTAGGCAAACCCACGACAAAATAACGCCAAATGAAGAAGAAATAGATGTTACTCCTTCCGCTGCGCTCCGTACTGCCGTGAACGAATAGAAAGAAAGAAGAATGAATTTTTTTCTTTCCTTTTGCGTACTGCTTCAGCCGAATGAAGAAAGAAGAAGCTTGTGGAAATTTGTGGTAATTAAGAACAATGAATATTGCTCCTTTTGTAGTTGTGAGTTGCTGCCAAAATGGGAATAGTAAGAAAGAAATTGTCAACCTTTCACATGCATGCTGCCAAAAGCAATTAATTGCCCCTCATTCCATGCTGACAACCAAGATGGGTATTGAATAAAGCAAATTCAATTTTGTCCACCTTTTCACACCCATGCAGCAAAGGAAGTGTGAAAGCAAAGAAAATAATTTCCTTCTCTTCTGCCAAACAGCTCCACCGCCAAGCAACTTTCAAATGACATTTAATGAATGTCAGTAGGTGCAGGCTGAATAAAATATTTCTTATAGTGGATACAAATAGGCTTGGTCCAAAATGAGCTATTTACCACATAGGAGGGAAGCCCCAACCCAACATATATTTATTTAGGCACACTTACTTGACTACATACTGCACCCATTTAATTTTTTAGGCTTTAGTTACGTTGTGGCAGCACGAGTGAAATTCGATCAGCAGGTTGTACAAGTGCTACACTAGTCCATTAAATATTCAATTCAATGCTAGCTTCCTCAGCTCATACACCCACCACCTGCTCTGTTGAATCATCTTAACCTTAAATTTAAAATATTACTTAGTTTACGTACGTATTCAATTTTACCTTCAATGTTAACCGTTCATATATCAGATAGTGCAATAGTAAACAAGCAAGCAGATCAAGCCCAAGTAGCAGATCAACCCAAGCCCAATTAAATCTGTTTAGTCTGTTATTAACAGTTGTTGTTTTAGTTGTTATTTTTTCATCTTCAGTTAATCGGTTAGTCCTTCGGCTCACCTCAGCTTCAGCTTCTTTTCCCTGTATATAAAATGCTCTCCTCTGTAGCTTGAAGAATGATGAATAAAACAGTTGCTTTCCTTTTAATCAGTATCCTTCCCCTCTCTCATTAAGCTTCGCAACATGGTATCAGAGCTTCCTAGACTTTAAAGGAGCTTTCTAAAACAGTTCAATATGGCAGCAGCGTGGCTGACGATTGGAGAGAGGACTACTCTGATGAACACGACGGGAGCAGCTCCGTCAATTGGAAGTCCGACACCTATCCCGGGAATCCCTACGATGGGAATTCCATCTACTTCAGCAACTGGATCGACTATCATAGAGATAATTTTTGATCCAGAGTCTCAATCGAATCCTTATTTTCTTCACCCTAATGAGAGCCCAGCCCTAGTGCTCATCTCGACGTCATTGGACGGTTCAAATTACCATCCATGGGCGAGAGCCATGACAATGGCGTTATCGTGCAAGAACAAACTCAAGTTTGTAGACGGCTCTATCCTTGAACCTCCCAGAGATGATCGAAAATTCGAGGTTTGGGGACGTTGTAATGACATGGTGGTCACTTGGATTGTCTGGTCATTATCTCTAACGATTGGACGCAGTGTTCTTTGGATTGACATTGCATATGGGATATGGAGAGACCTGAAGCGTAGGTTTAGCCAACAAGACCTATTTCGGATCGCAGAGATCAAATGCGAGATCTATCAAACGAAGCAAGGTGATAGTTCCTTGAATGAGTATTTCACCAGCAAAAGCTTTCATGGGATGAACTCCAAATACTCAGACCTGTTGTAGGTTGTGAATGTACTCTGAAGTGTGAATGTGGTAAAAAAATTGACCAACTAAATGAGCAAGTAGAAAAGGATAAGCTCTCTATCTTTCTCATTGGTCTGCATGATAGACAAACTGGTGCAAGAAACCAGATTATGCTTATGAGACCTCTACCAGATGTGTATGATGCCTACCCCATGATAGCACAATAAGAGAGACAGTTTCATATTGGGAATACTGGATTTACCAGCCAACTGCATCAAACTGGTGAGAATGGGACCTCTGGCAATGTGTTGATGACCAGGGTAGCAGGTGGTCCTCAACAGAACTTCAAGAAATTCACAACAGGCAACAAGAAACCTACATGTACCTTCTATGGATACACTGGACACACAGAAGACAAGTGCTATAGGAAGCATGGTTTCCCACCTGGATGGAAACCGAAACCAAGAAGCCAAGGTTCTGTTAATCAAACTCAGGGGCCACAGACAGTTCAACAATAAGGACCTGATGAGAGTGTTTCATTCACTCACAATGACTTCAAAAATTTATGGAGTTTGTCCAAATCCATAAATCATATGGAGAGAAAGGGGTTCTGAGCACACCTCTGGACCAAGATGCACATGTGAACACCATATCTGCTAATCTCATACCAAGAGCTCAAACTGAAGGTACAAGCTCATCTCTCAATCTTGCAGATTACAAACAATATAAATGGATATTAGACAGTGGTGCCACTCACCATATTGTGTGTTGCATAGATTTATTGACTGATCAAAAGGAGGTTCATGATATACATGTTAGCTTGCCCAATGGACAGAAATTTAGCATTACTTGCATTGGTTCTGTACATCTATCCAAGGAATTTGTGCTACATAATGTATTGTATGTCCCTGGATTTCAATACAATTTAATATCTGTAGGAGCCTTTGTTAAGAGTTCCAGATGCACAATGAGCTTCCATACTAACCAATGTATGATATAGGGTGCTATTCATGGTAAGATGATTGGAATGGCTGAGTTGCAAGATGGTCTGTATCACTTGATTTTTCCTGTTGATTCTTTTGTAAATAGTGCAGTTTCAGATTTGAATAAGTGTACCTTGTGGCATGCTAGATTGGGACATGCCTCACACTCTAAGATTCAGTTACTACACAATGTAAATCCAACAATTCAAGTGAATAAAAGTTGGATTTGTGATTGTTGCCACTTTGCTAAGCAGAAGAGACTCCATTTCCAGCTCAGTAGTTCTACTTCAACAACCTGTTTTGAATTATTACATATGGACATTTGGGGTCCATATATGGTAGTATCTATTCATGGTCATCAATATTTTCTCACTATGGTGGATGATTACAGTAGGGCTGTATGGGTGCATTTAATGGGAAAGAAATCTGAAGTCAGAAATTTAATCATTAGATTCTGCAGGATGGTCAAGAATCTGTTTCAAGTAACTGTTAAAAGTATAAGGTCAGATAATGGACTTGAATTTGACATGAGTGATTTCTTTTGCCAAGAAGGGATATTACATCAGACATCTTGCACATATACTCCACAACAGAACAGCAGAGTAGAAAGAAAACATGGCCATATCTTCTCCATTGCTAGAGCTCTCAGGTTTCAAGCTCAATTACCAGAAGGTTTTTGGGGAGAATGCATATTGCATGCATCTTATATCATAAACAGACTACCTTCTGCTGCCATCAATCAACAAATACTATACCAAGTTCTTCTTCAGAAAATTCCACAGTATGAAGACTTAAGAGTTTTTGGCTGTCTAGCCTTTGCTGCCACACTAGGACTAAAGTCCAAATTTGATGCCAGGGCCAAGAAGTGTGTGTTTCTTAGATATGTTAATGGTACTAAAGGCTACAAATTGTATAATCTAAGTAAAAAAGAAGTCTTCCTTTCCAGAGATGTGGTGTTTTATGAAAATACTTTCCCATTTCAACCTGCTGTTGTGCCTGAAAAACAAGTTCCTGAAGTTATTCTCCCAGCTGACATTTCAATGGGTTTTTTTGTTGATCCTCACAATATTTCCCAAAGAGCTAATGTTTTTCCCTCAACAGGCTCTCTTGATGATTGTCATAATTATTCCCAGGATGCTCTTACTCCACAGAATAATTCTCAAAACACTGATAGCCCTCAGAACAATCCTAATGAAGCATCTGAAGGCTCAATTGAGCAGTTACATAGCACCTCATCAGAACAGATTCAACATCCAGTGTAATACCCACAACCTTATAAATAATATATATATATGTTTAGTAAATGAGGTCAAAAAGTCAAAGCTTATTAAAATTTGATATTAGATAAAATTACTAAATTAGCCTTCTCTCCCCTTAATGATTAAGGAATCCCTTGGTCTTGGAGAAAGATCTCTTTTAAAAGAAGATAAGGACAGTTGACTAGAGAGATAGGGGAAGGAAAAATCTTGAAGCTTTGATCTCCATCTTCTTCAAGTTTAGGTCTCAAGTTATTGGGAGTATTCTAGGTGAGTTTGATCTCCATTTTTTTTCACTTTATTTGAGTTGGGTTTATCATTTGAGCCCTAAGATTAATGTTTGAAAATATTAGGGATTTTGACAAGGAGTATTTGGACGAGTTTAATAGCTAAGATTTGGATGTTTTTAGGTAAGTGGTTAACTCTTCTCTCCTTATTTTGCAAAACCCATAAACTATTTTAGAATCTCTACTACTTTGAATGCCCATTTAAGGGTTAGTATGAGTTAAAAGTATTTTGGACTATGATATGTTTTTGGACTATTAAACTTGACTAAAGATATCTTTGGGCATGCCTAAGTTTGGATTCTTTGAATCAGTGAACATGACTATATTTGACTATATTCGTATGTGTATGATTTGTACTAACGTGTTTTGCTCTAAAAGAGGATCATATAATTTATTTGACAATTATTAGTTTATGATTTCATAAAATTACTTTTGGATATGCACTTTGTTATGTGATCTTTAAGGAATTGATTTTTGCTACAATGGGCTATTTGATTATAAGAATTATTTTGAAGGTTTGACCAAACTCATGAGGCAACCTACATTTTGTTGTTTGTTCTGTTCGGCTTGGAACGTTCCTAATTGCTCATTCTGAATCGTCGAGCTTGACTCATTCCGAATCGTCGAGTCTTTTGAATTATTTGTTGGAACGTTCCGTCCGGCTCATTCTGAATCGTCGAGCCTGACTCATTCCGAATTGTCGAGTCTTTTTGGACCATTATGCCGATAATGGTGGTTGTAGGTTGCCAATGAGTCATATGTTAAGGAATGATTTGTTCTTTTGAAAGTATTGCATTATGAAATGATGTTGATGCCCTTGTAGCTAAAGTTTTCCATTTTGGGAATTTGTGTATAGTATGATGTAAGTATGTTTTAACTTTTATATAGTTTAAGGATTGAGTTTTGCATCTATTTATTACTCTAAAAGTTTTTTGTACTCTATTGGGGTTACTTGATCCGGGGTTGAGGGGAGTACCACTTACTGGGCATTAGCTCATTATTTGTATATTTTTCCTCATGTTTCAGAGTAGTTAAGGACATGTGAATAACACGAGCACAAGTGGTGGGGTCTCGAAGGTGACTTTTGAAACTAGGAGGCTTAGTCCTAGTATTGGAGCTTATCATGGACTTTTGTTTATTTATATATTCCCTTTGACCTTTGTATTTTTGGTAAACCATTGTGTTTGGTTTTGGTGCTTGTGATGCATTTAGGACGTACTACTCTTGATTATAAATATTTAATAGTGAATTTGATGAGTTTTTGGGAAGAACTAGTCGATTATATTTTGTCATTTTGGGTTGTGGAATTATTGTATATTCAAGTGTTATTATGAAGATTCTGAGAGGTATGTATGGTTAGGCTTCGTATTGTTACAGGTTTTCATTAGCGATACGGCCGGGTCATGTCCTAGAAGTGGGGCGTGACATCCAATGATCAGAAAATCCAATAGACAGAAATCTACTCCTGCTTATCTAAAAGACTATGTGTGTCACAGCTCTGTAGTGAGATCTTCTCCCCATGATCTCTTAAAGTTGATAAACTACACTAAACTCTCACCTTCATTCCACTCTTTTGTTATGAATCTTACATGTCACACAGAACCTAGAAGTTACAAGGAAGCAGTGAAGTATGATTGTTAGAAGAAAGCCATGAAGGAAGAAATTGATACATTAAAAGGAAACAACACTTGGGAATTAGTGAATTTGCCACCACCCAAGAAAACAATTGGATGTAGATGGGTATACAAAATAAAGCACAAGGCTGATGGCACTATTGAGAGGTATAAAGCAAGGCTTGTAGCTAAAGGCTACACATAGGCGCTTGGAATTGATTATCTAGACACCTTTAGTCCAGTGGCAAAAATGACCACCATCAGAACTCTACTAGCACTTGCAGCTGCAAGGGAATGACATTTACACAAAATGGATGTGAACAATTCCTTTCTTCATGGGGATTTAGAGGAGGAAGTCTACATGGAACTTCCCCCTGGATACACATAAGGAAATAATGGCCAAGTTTGCAGGCTAATCAAGTCTTTATATGGTTTAAAACAGGCAAGTAGACAGTGGAATACCAAGCTATGTGTTGCTTTGCAGAATATGGGGTTTAAACAAACTGTTCCTGATAATTCCTTGTTTGTTAAAGGGGAAGGAACATCATTTATGGCCCTACTAGGTTATGTAGATGATATAGTAGTGGCTAGTACTGATTTGAAATTGATTCAGCAGGTTAAAGTGGAACTTAATGATCAGTTTCAGATCAAGGATCTAGGTCTCTTGAAGTACTTCTTAGGACTGGAGATAGCTAGACAGAAGAAGGAAATTGCAGTGTCTCAAAGAAAATATGCCTTAGAATTGCTGGATGAGGCAGGTTTCATGGATTCCAAACCAGTTTACAGTCCAACAGTTCCATCACACAAGTTAAGTAAAAATGAAGGTGAGTTCCTTGATGACAATGTCCAGTACAGAAGGCTTGTTAGAAAGTTATTATACCTAACCATTACAAGGCCTGATATAAGCTTTGCTACACAACAATTCTCCCAATTTCTAGATAAACCTACACATCTACATCTACAGGCTGCACACAGAGTCCTAAGATATATTAAAAATGCTCCAGGACAAGGTTTATTCTTCCCAACTAGTTCTGATATACACTTGAAAGCATTCTATGATTCTGATTGGGGTGCTTGTGTGGATTCAAGGAAATCTATCACTGGCTTCTGCAATTTTCATGGTCAAGCTTTGATATCATGGAAGTCCAAGAAGCAGGCTACAATATCAAGATCTTCCTCAGAAGCAGAGTACAGAGCCTTGGCAGCAACAGCATGTGAAGTCCAATGGCTAATCTACCTTCTCAGTGAACTTGGATTGCATCCTAAAGCACCAGCTGCTATCTACTGTGATAGTAAGTCTGCAATTGCAATCAGTGAGAATCCGGTTTTCCATGAGAGAACCAAACACATTGAGATAGATTTCCATCTAGTTAGGGAAAAACTTCACAAAGGCACAGTCAAACTATTTCATGTGGCTTCTGGAAGTCAGCTAGCAGATATATTGACAAAAGCTCACTGTCCAGCCACCTTCTTTAGCTATGTTTCCAAGCTGGGATTGTTCAACCTATACAATCCAGCTTGCGGGGGGCTATCAGATAGTGCAACAGTAAACAAGCAAGCAGATCAAGCCCAAGCCCAATTAAATCTGTTTAGTCTGTTATTAACAGTTGTTGTTTTAGTTGTTATTTTTTCATCTTCAGTTAGTCGGTTAGTCCTTCGACTCACCTCAGCTTCAGCTTCTTTTCCCTGTATATAAAATGCTCTCCTCTGTAGCTTGAAGAATGATGAATAAAACAGTTGCTTTCCTTTTAATCAATATCCTTCCCCTCTCTCATTAAGTTCTGATGTTAGCACATCTGTTGTTGTTTTTATGGTTATTTTGAATCATCACAGTAATTAAGCTCTTTCATTTTGCTTATTTAATACAAGTTTTCCTTGCTATTATCATTTAATTATGGTTCGCACTTGTTTTGAATGTTTTACGGTGTTTGTTAGTGTTTTTGAACCATTGTAGGTCAATTCTATGAGCAAGGGAAGTTCAAGGATGAGTTTGGAGCAATTTTGGACAAGTTCGGGACCCAGAGGACTCGACGCGTCGAGCCTTTTGGCTCGACGCGTTGAGAATTTCCAGAAAGGTTTATGATCGGGCGCAGCAGGTCTCGACGCGTGGAGAATTGGCTCGACGCGTCGGGCGCAGCAGGTCTCGACGCGTCGGGCGCAGCAGGTCTCGACGCGTCGGGCGCAGCACGAAGTCGCGAGATATTTGAGTCCAATTTGAGTACAATTTTGTACCAGATTCCTATTTCGTCTCAACTTTATACCTACTATAAAATCCCTCCTTCCTCAACCCTAAAAAAAAACACACCGAGAGATTTTTAGAGTTCTTTGTAGACAAGAAAGAGAGAAATCAAGAGGCTCAAGTCATCTTTGGAAGCAAGGAGGAAGCCAGGGAGATTTGGGAGAATCGCTTGGTTAATTCTTGTACTCTTCTGATGATTTGTAATCCTTTATTCATATTTGCTATGTATAATTTAGCCATGCTCGGCTAAATTCCTTAGGGATTTTTGGGTGAATTTGTCTATGAACCTATGTGCCTAGTTCGTTAATTTCTTAATATATTTATGTTTGGTTTATGATTTGTGTTGCAATCTTGTTTTAATCTGTTGTTGTTGGTGGTTAAAGGCCTAAATTACTAGCTTCACTGTCATGTTTATGTCACCAATGGGAGTTGGGGCATAAATTAGGGCACACATGATTGCACCTAATGGTTGGTCCTTGGGAAAGGGGAACTTATTAGGGGAAGTTTATTCTAGATTATTGCTCATCGGGAGATGGTAGTAATTAGGAATAATTGAATGCTGATCTTTGATCTTATTGGGTGTTTAAGCCATGGGAGTGGAAATTCACTAGGAATAGAGATTACGGGAGTAATTCGATTCCACCTTGCATTCCCATACAAATCTTAATTCCAAACTAAATATTACAAACGTTAATTGGCACTAGGTGATTAAACATTGTGATCCCAAGAATCCTATTTTGCTCTATTGTCTACAAAACCTTGCTACTTATTTTATTCTGCTTGTTATTTTATGCAATCAATCAACCTTCAAGTTTTGTTCGGACTAGTTTCATATGAGTAACCTAGTAGCTAGTGATTAGTACACCACCTCTCTGTGGTTCGGCAACCCGAATACTCCGGGTATTATTTGTTTGCCCCAAATTACAGCAATCAAATTGGCGCCGTTGCCGGGGAGGTGGCGTTACGTACTGACATTAATGAAAGTCCATACAACGGGGCCATGATTCAAATTACTACCAGGGAAGTGTATGGTTATTAGAGCAACACTAGCTTGGTTCTGCTTGCTACTTATTTTGTTCTGCTTGTCATTTTATGCAATCAATCAACCTTCAAGTTTTGTTCGGACTAGTTTCATATGAGTAACCTAGTAGCTAGTGATTAGTACACCACCTCTACTCCAGGATTTTGTGCCAACATGAGTCAAGCTACTTATCAAAGATGCACACCACCTACTCCACAACCCTCACGATGCATGATATGTGGTCGATCTCATGAGGCGGAAAATTGCTTTATCATGGATCCCAATTACAAGTATCAAGGGCGAGCTCAAGAGTTGCCGTACCAAGAGTTTCAACAAGATTGTCAATCACTTGACCAAATAATTGAGATGAAGTCCAAAGAGACCAAGGTAATGCAATTGTGCTCGAAATATCTGGAGTTACAAGATCACATGAAGGCTCAACTTGATCGCATGAATGCTCGACTCGGTCACATGATGGCTCGACAGCAAGATTTGACAATTCAAGAGCCACTTCAAGATTCATTTAATGGAGAGGTTCTAGAAGAGTTGCTCTTGCCAAATGAAGGTCATGAAGTTGAGAGAAATAAAAAGGATGATGAGGATCTTAGAAAGGAAGATGAAGAAATATTTGATAAAGGCATTGAGATGGAGACACCAAGCTGGGAGGATAATGTAGAGTTGCAAGGTAATGATGGCAAGGAACATATAGAGAGTTGCCCATTAGATGAGGAAGTTCTTAATGGAGCACATGATTTGAATGAGGATGTCTCACCAATGGAGAACACTTCCCTTGGAGAGAACTTCAGAGAAATTTTGAATTTGGGAGGCATTGGAGTTCTTAAGGATAATGGCACACATTTGCCTATCTATATATCCAATGATTCACAATACTTGCTGGTTCATGTGAATGATCCGAGACTCTCATTACTTGTTGAACAAAAGAGTGTTGAAAAAGAAGGAAAAGAGAATGGAGGCATAATTCTTGATTCGGGCAAATGTGGTTCCTTACATGATGACGTGAAGGGTTCGAGCTTAAGAGAGTTTATAAATGGACACCACTTGAAGAAATACTTGGAAGAGAAAGTTGATGGAAAGAAGGGGATTTTTCTTCTCCAATCACTTGATGGCTAGAGAGGTAACGTCGAGCTAACGACGTTAAATTTAGCGCTTCATGGGAGGCACCCCATGTTATCTTTTATTACTTTCCCTATTTATTTATTGCTTTCTAGTTTCGACTTATTTAGTTTTATTATTTTCTAGTTCGTGATTATTTTATTGCTTCTTAGTTTTCTCTTTTCTCTTGTTCTCCTTTTCTTTTATTTTGCATCAGGGATGATGCAAAGTTTTAAGTGTGAGGGGGAGAAATCATTAATTTGGGGATATTTCTAAATTTTTAAAATTTTTGCCTTTGCTTGGATGACTCATATGCTATTTTTGGTGAATAAGTTACTTGTCTTAGCATGCAGTTACAATTATTCTCTCTTGTTGGTTTGTGGTTTGTTTTAGTGGTGCTTACTGCATCTCAATTTGTGATGGATGATTTGAGGTGTAACACATATTTAATCTATTCCCTTGCCAATAGCTTTGTTAACTACTTAATAATTGGATTAATTCTTGATCTTGTGTTTTGCATTGCTAGTGAAGGCTTATGTGAGATTCCGGTCATGGGTGTTTTGCTAGAACTTGCCTCATTACTCCCTAAGTGATGTCTAAGTTTTGCATGTTTTGAAGTGATTTAGGCCATTTTTGTTTATCGATACCATTTAAACCTGTCCCTATATATATTTTATCCTTCGTATCCCCATTTTGCCTTTTGTTTGTTCAAATAAGTGCTAAGCACTTATCCCCTCTTTGTGATTGTTTTTCTTTGATTTACCCCATTATTATAACCCTTAGCCCGTGGCCAAATATTTCCCTTCCACCCTTGAGAGAATGAAACTTTTATCTTTATCTTTTCCGTATGAAGAGTTTTATGGAGTTGTGCTACGAAAAAAAAAAAAAGCAGCCAGTGTTACAAATGCTCAAGTGTGGAGGTCATGAAAGTTTGGATTAAAGTTATCTTGCTATATCCAAAAGAATTCCAAAAACAAAGAAAAGAATGAGAAAAAAAAAAAAGATTGAAAGTTTTTGAGTTTGGATCCCCACTTTACCAAAGAGTTGCTAAGCTCTTAAAAGAAATTTGCTCCTTGGAATTATGATTATCTCATCTCTTCCAAATTTTGAAAAGTTTAGATAAATTGTGACATTCTCTCTTTTTGATTAATTTTTCCATACCACTTCTTTGTTAGCCATCACCCGTAGCCCCATTACAAGCTTAATAAAGTCCTATTTGATCTTAGCATGAATTCTTAGATTTGATCTAGGGGAGTATGAAAGGCAATCCTAAGGGATCTCATTCATGAACCGTATCTTGCATAATCTCAACTGAGTATTTGTGCACATTTGATCCTCACATGCTTTAAATTCTTGGTGCTTGCATTCAAAAAAAAAATTCTTGGTGCTTGGTTATTGGCTTGGAAATGGGTCTCTTATGTGCCAAACTAATTTGATTCTTGAAGCTTGTTGTTTTGTAGCAAGTGGGTTGGTGGTTTGAAAGGTTGTGCAAGAGAGAGCATGAGTAATTTGTATGTTTTGACTTGTGATTTTATTCCTTAGTTTTGCTTGAGGACAAGCAAAAGCTTAAGTGTGAGGGGGTGATGTTATCACATCTTTGCTTGTTATTATAGTTATTTTGAACCATCACAGTAATTAAGTTCTTTAATTTTGCTTATTTAATACATATTTTCCTTGCTATTATCATTTAATTATGGTTCACACTTGTTTTGAATGTTTTACGGTGTTTGTTAGTGTTTTTGAACCATTTTAGGTCAAAGATATGAGCAAGGGGAGTTCAAGGATGAGTTCGGAGCAATTTTAGACAAGTTCGGGACCCAGAGGATTCGACGCGTCGAGCCAACACGTCGAAAATTTCCAGTACACATTCCGGTCGAGACAGCAGGTCTCGACGCGTCGAGCTGAGGCTCGACGCGTCGAGCGATGTTAATTTCCGAAGGGCAGCAGCGTTCCAAATTCAAACCTCAATTTTAAATTAAATATCCAAATCCCAATCAACTTCAATAGCAAATTCCAAATTCCAACTTCCAATTTCAATTTTAAATTAAGTCGGCAATTTCTTTATATATAGGAATTATAATTTGAGTCCAATTTTGTACAAGATTCCTATTTCATCTCAACTTTGTACCCACTATAAAATCCCTCCTTCCTCAACCCTAATAGGGAGCAATTCTGGATGAGTTCGGGGCCCAGTGGACTCGACGCGTCGAGCCAAAGGCTCGACACGTCGAAATTTTCCAGTAGCTAATTAATTCGCGCACAGGAAGTCTCGACGCGTCGAGAAAATTCTCAACACGTCGAATATGCGTCTGTTTCTGGGATTAAAACAGACGCCTAAAGTGGCGCGGATAAAAAAACAGACGCTTAAAGTGGCGCAGTTGGGAAAAATTCAATACAAGCGCGAGATCTCTTTTCCTAATATCAATTGCGCGGATTTCAAGGCTCATATCTCCATATTAAAAGTTAGCAATTCAACGAATCTTCCAAATTCTAAATATCATTAAAGACGACAATTTCTTTATTTAAATATAGGAATTAGAATTTGAGTCCAATTTGGTACAAGATTCCTATTTCATCTCAACTTTGTACCCACTATAAAATCCCTCCTTCCTCAACCCTAAGGGGAGGACGGGGACCGAGAGAATTCAGAGATTCTTGGAGACAAGAAGGAGAGAAATCAAGAGCCACAAGTTGTCTTGGAAAGCAAGAAGAAGACTAGGGAGATTTGGGAAAATCGTCTGGTTAATTCTTGTACTCTTTTGATGATTTGTAATTCTTTATTTATATTTGCTATGTATAATTTAGTCATGCTTGGCAAAATTCTTTAGAGATTCTTGGGTAAAAGTGTTTATGAACCTATGTGCCTGAGCTCTCAGTTTCTTTAATATATTATTATTTGGGTTTAATACTTGTGTTGCAATCGTGATAATATTGTTTGATGCTTGTAATTAATGGCCATAGTTACTAGCTTCATAGCCATGTTTGTGTCACCAATGGGAGTTGGGGCATAAATTAGGGCACACACGATTGCACCTAATGGTTGGTCCTTGGGAAAGGGGAACTTATTAGGGGAAGTTTATTCTAGATTGTTGCCAATCGGGAGATGGTAGTAATTAGGAATAATTGAATGCTGATCTTTGATCTTATTGGGTGTTTAAGCCATGGGAGTGGAAATTCACTAGGAATAGAGATTATGGGAGTAATTTGATTCCACTTTGCATTCCCACACAAATCTTAATTCCAAACTAAATATTGCAAACGATAATTGGCACTAGGTGATTAAATACTTGAATCCCGTGAATCTCAACTTCTCTCTAATTGTTTTCAAAATCCTGAACCTCTGTTTTATTTTATTTATTTTATGCCAATCAATCATCTAAGTAATTATTAGGATTAGCTCTAATGAATAAGTTAGTAACTAGTGCTTGATATAACCACTTCCCTGTGGATCGATAACTCGTACTCCGAGAATTATTTGTTTGCAAATATACTATGCATCAAATTGGCGCCGTTGCCGGGGAGGTGGCGTTACGTACTGACATTAGTGAAAGCCTTACTTTAGGAGTCTAGTCCAATTTTTTTTTATTTTATTTATTTATTGATTTATTTTATCTGCTAATCCATAACAAGTTCCTTGTTCTTGAGTGTGATTTTGCTTTGAATCTAAGAACTTGGCTTTTTATGCATACACGATCTCGTGGGAAAGAAGGATTATTACCTTTGAATCTTGAGATTGAGAAAAGAGCCAAGTTTCTTAGGAAACAAACTAGGATGGCACAGGTACAAGAAAATCAAGCTGGAGGGAGATCAATGTCTGACTACCTTGCTCCGGATGTTGAGGAGCATGGTAGCATCAATATTCCAAATGTGGAGGCCAATAACTTTGCGATCAATCCGGCCATACTCAGCATGGCTGCGGCAGATCGATTTGGAGGGATGCCGACGGAAGATCCCAATGCTCACGCCACCAAGTTCCTACGACTTTGTGGCACTTTCAAGATAAATGGAGTCACTCAAGATGCCGTCAGACTTAGGTTTTTTCCCTTTACACTGAAGGACAGGGCTGAAGATTGGTTATCCTCACATCCAGATAACCATTTTGACACCTGGGACAAATTACATGGAGAATTTTTGAAGAAGTTCTATCCTATCTCCAAAACTCAAAGGATGAGAAGGGCAATTCAAAACTTTAAGCAACTGGCAACTGAGTCCCTCACTGAGTCTTGGGAGAGATTTAAGGAATTGAAGAGGCAATGTCCACACCATGGATTTCAGAGTTGGGATTTGATGATGTCTTTCTATGAAGGATTGCTGGATAATTCTAGGATTTTGGTGGATGCTTCTTCAGGTGGTTCGTTCACGATTCTAGAGCCAACACAAGCCGAGGAACTATTGGAGAAAATTGCTATGAATGGATCTACTTGGTACACGGAGAGGTCTCTACAAAAGCTTGTAGGAGGAATTTATGATGCGGGGCAGTTAGCCGATTTGTCAACAAAGTTGGATAATGTGGTCTCCTTGGTTCAAAAACTTGCCCAAATCACCAGCCAAAATCACAATTCAGGGGATTGTATCGACGAGTTCAATTCCCAAACCTCTATGGAGCAAGTTAATATGTTGGGATATAATAGGCCTCATCAACAGTCTTACCAACCTCAAGGGACCTACCATCCTAATAATTCAAGGAACCATCCCGGTTTTTCATGGAGCAACCCAGTGGGAGCTGCCAACCCTCAACACTTTGTTAATAGAGGTCCTCTGGGTTATCAGGGTACTCAAGTTCAATCTAAATTTCTCGTTTCAGAGGCCCCACCACAATCGAATACGGAAGTTTTGTTGGAAAAATTGATTAAAGGTCAGTTAGAGATTACAGAAAGGATGGATAAAATGGAAGCTCGCCAAAATATGGTTGAAAGGCAATTAGCAAATCAACCTTCTTTATCAAGTACTAAAGTCACAGGGAAGTTGCCAGCTATGCCTGAAAATCCAAGGGAGCATGTAAATGCAATTGTCACAAGGAGTGGCAAAATACTTGAAGAGCCACCCCTTCCAATCAAAGCATCAATTCCTAAAAAGACAGTTGAGGAGAAGATTGAAGAGATACTTGGTGGTATAGAAGATGAGCCAATTGCTGTGCAAAATAATCCACAAGTTCAAAAGGAAGTAGAGAAACCTGTGAGAAGGTATGTACCCCCATTGCCTTTTCCTCAAAATCTTGAAACAACAAAAGAAAGTAGGTGGAAAAAGTTTTTGGAGATTGTTGAGAGTTTGAAAGTTTCAGTTCCCTTACTTGATTTGCTTTCACAAGTTCCCTCTTATGGAAAATTTTTGAAAGAGATTCTAGCTAAGAAAAAGAAATATGGGGAACGAGAGATGGTACCTGTGGCACAAGAGTATCAAGCGTTGACCCCGGGAATTGGGAGGAATATACCTAAGCATAGAGATCCGGGAAAGTTCACAATTCCTTGTGTGATTGGAGGCCGACCGTTAAAGGGATCCCTTTGTGATTTAGGAGCCAGTGTGAGTGTTATGCCTCTTACTCTTTGTCAAGGGTTAGGGTTGGGAGAGCCAAAACCAATCCAATTCACCCTAGAAATGGCAGATAGATCCATCGTAAAGCCTATTGGAATCCTTGAAGATGTCCCAGTTCGTGTGGACAAGTATTTTGTGCCTTGTGATTTTATTGTGATAGATGTCCAAAGGAACTTAGACGTTCCACTCATTTTGGGGAGACCCTTCCTAGCCACTATTGGAGCAATGATTGATGCAAGGAAAGGGTCCATGATTTTTGACTTTGGGAAGGAAAAGGTGGAATTTAATGTTCTTGATGAGCCAAAAATCATTGAGTGCAAGTCAATTTTGCACATCGACCCTACTCTCAAGGTGACCCATGATGAGTATTTGCATTTGAAGAGTCTATGGGGTGATGAGATCAAACTCGCGGATCAACCAGGATGAGCACTCCATAACCAGGTTAGGACGAGCTAGCGACGTTAAACTTAGCGCTTCATGGGAGGCACCCCATGTTATCTTTTATTTCTTTCATATTTATTGCTTTCTAGTTTAATTTTATTGCTTTCTAGATTCATTTTATTTAGTTTTATTAATTTCTAGTTCGTGATTATTTTATTGCTTTTTAGTTTTCTCTTTTCTCTTGTTCTACTTTTCTTTTGCATCAGGGACGATGCAAAGTTTTAAGTGTGAGGGGGAGGAATCATTAATTTGGTGATATTTCTGGGGATATTTCTAAATTTTTAAAATTTTTGCTTTTGTTTGGATGACTCATATGCTATTTTTGGTGAATAAGTTACTTGTCTTAGCATGCAGTTACAATTATTCTCTCTTGTTGGTTTGTGGTTTGTTTTAGTGGTGCTTGCTGCATCTCAATTTGTGATGGATGATTTGAGGTGTAACACATATTTGATCTATTCCCTTGCCAATAGCTTTGTTAACCACTTAATAATTGGATTAATCCTTGATCTTGTGTTTTGCATTGCTAGTGAAGGCTTATGTGAGATTCCGGTCATGGGTGTTTTTGCTAGAACTTGCCTCATTACTCCCTAAGTGATGTCTAAGTTTTGCATGTTTTGAAGTGATTTAGGCCATTATTGTTTAGCCATAGCCTTTAAACCTGTCCCTATATATATATTTTTATCCTTCGTTTCCCCATTGTGCCTTTTGTTTGTTCAAATAAGTGCTAAGCACTTATCCCCTCTTTGTGATTGTTTTTCTTTGATTTACCCCATTATTATAACCCTTAGCCCTTGGCCAAATATTTCCCATCCACCCTTGAGAGAATGAAACTTTTATTTTATCGTTTCTGTAAGAAGAGTTTTTATGGAGTTGTGCTACAAAAAAGAAGCAGCTAGTGTTACAAATGTTCAAGTGTGGAGGTCATGAAAGTTTGGATTAAAATTATCTTGCTATATCCAAAAGAAGTCCAAAGGCAAAGAAAAGAATGAAAAAAAAAAAAAAAATTCAAAGTTTTTGAGTTTGGATCCCCACTTTACCAAAGAGTTGCTAAGTTCTTAAAAGAAATTTGCTCCTTGGAATTATGATTATCTCATCTCTTCCAAATTTTGAAAAGTTTAGATAAATTGTGACATTCTCTCTTTTTGATTAATTTTTCCATACCACTTCTTTGTTAGCCATCACCCGTAGCCCCATTACAAGCTAAATAATGTCATATTTGATCTTAGCATGCATTCTTAGATTTGATCTAGGGGAGTATGAAAGGCAAGCCTAAGGGATCTCATTCATGAACCGTATCTTGCATAATCTCAACTGAGTATTTGTGCACATTGTATCCTCACATGCATTAAATTCTTGGTGCTTGGTTATTTGCTTGGAAATGGGTCTCTTATGTGCCAAACTAATTTGATTCTTGAAGCTTGTTGTTTTGTAGCAAGTGGGTTGGTGGTTTGAAAGGTTGTGCAAGAGAGAGCATGAGTAATTTGTATGTTTTGATTTGTGATTTTATTCCTTAGTTTTGCTTGAGGACAAGCAAAAGCTTAAGTGTGAGGGGGTGATGTTAGCACATCTGTTCTTGTTTTTATGGTTATTTTGAATCATCACAGTAATTAAGCTCTTTCATTTTGCTTATTTTGGCTCGACGCGTCGAGTCCTCTGGGTCTCGAACTTGTCCAAAATTGCTCCAAACTCATCCTTGAACTTCCCTTGCTCATAGAATTGACCTACAATGGTTCAAAAACACTAACAAACACCGTAAAACATTCAAAACAAGTGCGAACCATAATTAAATGATAATAGCAAGGAAAACATGTATTAAATAAGCAAAATGAAAGAGCTTAATTACTGTGATGATTCAAAATAACCATAAAAACAAGAACAGAAAGGTTTATGATCGGGCGCAGCAGGTCTCGACGCGTCGAGAATTTGCTCGACGCGTCGGGCGCAGCAGGTCTCGACGCGTGGAGAATTGGCTCGACGCGTCGGGCGCAGCACGAAGTTGCGAGATATTTGAGTCCAATTTTGTACCAGATTCCTATTTCGTCTCAACTTTATACCTACTATAAAATCCCTCCTTCCTCAACCCTAAAAAAAAACACACCGAGAGATTTTTAGAGTTCTTTGTAGACAAGAAAGAGAGAAATCAAGAGGCTCAAGTCGTCTTTGGAAGCAAGGAGGAAGCCAGGGAGATTTGGGAGAATCGCTTGGTTAATTCTTGTACTCTTCTGATGATTTGTAATCCTTTATTCATATTTGCTATGTATAATTTAGCCATGCTCGGCTAAATTCCTTAGGGATTTTTGGGTGAATTTGTCTATGAACCTATGTGCCTAGTTCGTTAATTTCTTAATATATTTATGTTTGGTTTTATGATTTGTGTTGCAATCTTGTTTTAATCTATTGTTGTTGGTGGTTAAAGGCCTAAATTTCTAGCTTCACTGTCATGTTTATGTCACCAATGGGAGTTGGGGCATAAATTAGGGCACACACGATTGCACCTAATGGTTGGTCCTTGGGAAAGGGGAACTTATTAGGGGAAGTTTATTCTAGATTATTGCTCATCGGGAGATGGTAGTAATTAGGAATAATTGAATGCTGATCTTTGATCTTATTGGGTGTTTAAGCCATGGGAGTGGAAATTCACTAGGAATAGAGATTACGGGAGTAATTCGATTCCACCTTGCATTCCCATACAAATCTTAATTCCAAACCAAATATTACAAATGTTAATTGGCACTAGGTGATTAAACATTGTGATGCCAAGAATCCTATTTTGCTCTATTGTCTACAAAACCTTGCTACTTATTTTATTCTGCTTGTTATTTTATGCAATCAATCAACCTTCAAGTTTTGTTCGGACTAGTTTCATATGAGTAACCTAGTAGCTAGTGATTAGTACACCACCTCTCTGTGGTTCGACAACCCGAATACTCCGGGTATTATTTGTTTGCCCCAAATTACAGCAATCAAGTTCCGCAACATCATATACAGTGAATTAAATTTTGAAACAATTCAATTCAATTTCAACCGTGTTTGAAACTTATTTTGTACTCATTCCGTCCCATTTTATATGTCTGCTGAGATAATAAGGGAGTCGTGAAATTCGAAGAGCGATTCTACCGGAGCGTAGAAGTCGGGGGGAAAGTAATGCAGAGTCGTGAAACCCGAAGCAGCAGTGTTGGTGGCATTGGGCGTGATTAGTGCGGGCTTGGTGATCAAAGCACTAGATCACGGAATTCAATGTATCTAGGAACCAAGTAGTGGTGGATATAGTGAATTGCTCTTGGAGATAAGAGCAAGTGGAGTATGAGGATTACACCACCTCCGTACCACTATAATTGTCTTGTGTTCTTTACTGCTTTCTTTACTTACTGTTTCTTGCTTGCTTCTCACGTTGGATATACTTGACACAATCACACAACACTTACTTTATTTATTTCTGCTGTGCTCTAGACTCTATCAATCTAGTTAAGAGTTTTGATTTCTCTGTGCCTTAGCAATTGTTGTATTTTGGCTAAAAGGTTTAAAATTATATTGACACCCCCCCCCCCCCCTCTCTCTCTCTAGACTTTTACCTTACCTATTTTGGGACCAACAAGGCCAATTCCGAAAATTGAGGTTGTCCCACTCTCGTGATGCTACCAAACCCCCTCAAGAAGCATGAGTAGTCTGGACCTTCAACATTACATACTGTATGCTGTAAATGAACCTGAAGGTTGTGAGTTATAATCTAAAGAATAATGACGGTTGAGGGGCGAATCAAGGGGTGTGATAACCTGTGGATTCATAAGGTAGTGCACAAACCCATTAACCCTATGTTGGGTTTCAACCCTTGAATGAAATAAATATCATATATCAAATAAGCATCAAAACAAAATAAACACCACTATCCAACCACCTACTCTACTCACTCATAATAATGTAATATAAAGGTGAAACACAAGAACATTCATTAACAGCATAATCCAACAATATATTAAGCAAATGACAATGAGAATAACTTTAATGGACTGGAAACCAACAAGATAAAGTAAATAACACAATAATAATCCAAAATATTCAACAGTAACAAAGCTAGAACAATAGAATGGCTAAAGAAGATAAAAGAAATACCCTAATATGCAATTATTTCCGTGCTAATGCAGTCCTCCACGACGACTTTCTCTTGCCAAAAGGAAAAAAAAAAGATATATTTATAGCACTTGTCCAGGGTTTCGGTGCACGGGTGCCACATGGGCGTGTCAATGCTTGTGCGATTATCTATTTATATCAGTTGTCTAGGATTCCGACGCACGTGTGGCGCACTGATGATAAGTGCATAGTTGTTCATATTTATACCCCATACTTTGCCTTTATTTTGCTTGTGAAGTGTTATAATGGCGTTCAAAATGATCCTCATTTTATTCAGTTGGTCAATTAGGCACACTTCATCGTCTTTGAATAGAAGTGTGTCAAATTGAGCATTTTGGACACATTATCTATTTTGAGCGTACAATATATCAACTTCTTCATTTCACTATGAATAATGTGAATCCACTTTGGCCCAACCCAAATCATAATTGAACCCCACACATATTTGTACCACAAAATAGCCATTTACAATGTCATTTTATGCTAAAAGTTTCAACATGTTTTTGGAGAGTTCCTTGTCACGACAAAAGTTGGGCAAAGAACTTAGTCGCTCCTTTCACAACCCAATTTCTCTCTCACTATGAAAGTTGGAGAAAGAATGGGGGGGGGGGTTAATGCTTTATGAGCTTGATGCATCACAACAGTGGGGAAATCCTCGTGCATGGGGTTGATCCATCATGGTTATTTTTGCTCCCAAACCCATAGGTATTGTAGCATCTAGATTGTGATATTTCCTAAATTGAGCTGTATCTTTCCTTATTGTGATTACTCGTATCTTTAGGATGTTGATTTGCCCATAATTTCTCTTGAATGTTCTTGGATTTTTATGGTTCAAGGCTTTAGTGTCTAGAAGTTTAATAGTTACACAAGTATGTGCCATACGACTTATGTCTTGCTGAACAACTCTTAACCCATAATCTTTAACCACTATTTTTTGTAAGGATGAAAAATTGGCGTCGTTGCCGGATATTGGTTTATTTGGTGGTATTGTGTGATTACTTTTCATTAAAGCATTAGAGCTAGCGTACCTTAAGGATATCAAACTTTTACTTTCGTTTTGTTTTGTTGTGTTATCACTATGAACTTATAATTTAATTTGCTCTGAAGAAGTATGGTGGTAATTGGAACAAGCAAAAAAATTTGTTTTTGATCATCCTTAGGACTGGGGGTTCGGTTTCTAGAGAAGATCTAGACACAATGTTGTGGGCACGAGAATATTAGTTGTTAGATATTTTAGAATAAATTTTATTATTTAATTAGGATGATTATCTTAAATTTATTGTTGATTTAGTTTGTTAGATTTATATTATTATTCATGTTTATTTTGGTTTGTTTGTTAGGATTAGTTTATCTTATTTTTAATAATTATCTCATTTATGTGGTTGTAATATGTTTGCTAATGGCTATTTAACGTCATTGCAAGCCAAATGAACTAAATAGAGTTGAGAATTTTTGAAATAGGAAACTAAGTGTTTTCTAGAACTCGAGAGAGTTCAACCATGATCAAGTCATGGTGATCCTGACTTATCAAGTGTGAAATCTCACATGTGGCGTCGTCTTAAATCCTACGTATCACCTTATAACCCGGTGTGGCCGAGGAATTATCAAAACCCAAAAATTAGCCCCTTTCCCAACCTAAATTAAACCTTTTAATCAGATTTCACCTAGCCTAATAAATTGTTCTAAAATATTATTTTAGTCAAAGTATGAAGAGAAGATCGGGCCAACCAGGATCGCATCACACAACCTCTAAACAATTTATAGAAGCTATGCAAGTGATAACAATAGTGAACCAAGTTAAACAAAAGAATGCAAATAGCGGAGTTAAAGTAATAATAAAAAGCTAGGGATTGGACTGGTGTTATTGGGTTGATGCCATGAATCAAAAGATTGAGGGTTAGAAACTTCACAATTGAGTTCAATGCTACTACACAAAATTGGTTGACTTAATAGTTCGTTATGTTGTGAGTATTTAGTTATTATTGACTATAATAGTTTCGTTTTAGTTTTAAATGTTTTTTTTTTTTTTTGTATAAGTGGAGTTCAAGATATGATAACTTGAAAACGATATAAAAGTGATAGTTATAGTAAGTGGTTGCAAGATGTTTGATTGGTAGGATCAATTGTGGCAACAAAAGCATACGTGTGCACAAAATATGACAAAATTAATAGTTGGCGACTAAATGTGAAAAATGAATAATAGTCAAAGAATCAAAAGTGACAATAGCTCAATTTTTTTTTATTACAATTCTTTATACATATATTATTATATTAAGTATACACATATGAAGTTACCTATAATAATATAATTTTATTTTTTAAATATATTTCAAAAACATTTTGTAAACAAAATTCATTAAAATCAAATATATACACTAATTTTTAAAAATTTAAAAAAATCAGTACTATCAGTATATTACTAAAAAAAAATTCTAATTCTTTCTAAAAATATAAACAATGCAGCATCCTAGACTCCTAGTTAACTAAATTGACTAGATTCTAATGTTGAAGCTTAGCAATATAATGCAAAATGCCTCAAACGTGAATTCATTGTTTCTTTGCAGTTTGACGTTTATCCGAATTATCCATAATTGTAAAAATGTTAGTATATTCTTAGCATAATATTCCTAAAATATATTTCCTAACAATTTCTAAAAATTAAAACTACATAAAAAATATTTCACAATACTTCATAATTATTTCACAATATTTCATAAAATTATATAAACAATATTTCACAATATTTCATAAAACAAAATAAACAATATTTTATAAAATTTAAAATATATAAAAAACTAATTAAATAATAAAAATAAAAATAAATAAATGAATAAAAATATATATATATATATATATATATATATATATATATATATATATATATATATATATATAGTTCGTACCAGTGATGAGAGCGAACGGTCCGGCGGAGTCCGTGGGGAGAGCAGGGCGGCGGCGGCGTCCCGATCTGTGGCGGCGAGGCGAACGGTGCGGTGAAGATGAAGATCTGGTGCGGTGGCTAAAGATCTGTGGAGGAGGCGCGGCTGAAGATGAAGATCTGGTGCGGTGAAGATGAAGATGAAGATGTGGTGCGGTGGGTGAAGATCTGTAGCGGCGAGACACGAGCCCTGTCGGAGGAGGTGGTGCGGTGAAGATGAAGATGAAGATGTGGTGCGGCGGGGCGAAGGCGGTGGCGCGGCGTGGCGGTGTAGCGGTGAGGCGCGGCTGAAATGGGTGTATAAGAAATGCGCGGTGAAGATGAAGATGAAGATGCGGTGTGAATAGTTAGTAACGAACATACGGCGTCGGCTTTTTGAAATAGCCGACGCCGTACATTAATTATTTATTTTTATTTTTTTTATATAAAGTATATACGGCATCGGCTTTTTAAAACACCGACGCCGTAAGTTAATTATTTATTTATTTATTATAATAAGTATATACGGCGTCGCCTATTTAAAAAGCCAACGCTGTAAATAATTTTTTTTTTTAATATTGAGTATACGGCGTCGGCTAAGTAACTAGCCGATGCCGTATGTATTATAAATACATTTTGTTTTTTTTTATTTAAATAGAATACGGCGTCGGCCAATTAACTAGCCGATGCCGTATCTTATTTTAATTCCTTTTTTTTTATTTAACTGGCATACGACGTCTCTAATTAATTAGCTGACGTCGTAAGTTATTTAAATTTTATTTATTTATTTTTTAATTAGATTACGACGTCGGCCAATAATGTCGGCCGACGTCGTAACTATTTTATTTTATTTTTTTTAAATTTCAAATATATATGACGTCGGTTATATTTAATGTCGGATTTTATAAAATCCGACGTTAAAATGGTGACGTTAAAACCATTTTCTGTACTAGTGGTTTATGTGTAATTCTTGATGATTTAGATGAATTGAGTGATTTTTTGGGCATTTCGGATGCCTGCAGAGCCAATGGGAGTCAATGAGAAGCTATGAAGGTGGGAGAAACACATTTTAGAGAGACAAATTATGGCCAAATCATCCACTGTTCAGTATTTTGGCCATATCTCTACGTAGAAATGTCCAAATCAAGTGAATTTTATATTATTGGAATGCTAACTTGAAGGGCTACAAATTTTATTCAAGAACAAAAGGCTAATTCAAACATTTCGATGGTGAAAATGGCTTAGAAGACGGACACAGTGCACATAATCTCAGCTGTGGCAACCAGGCAGTGTACACTGCGTGGTGGCCACGGGTGTGGCCATACCCATGGCCACTGGGCAGTGTACCCTGCGTTTCTAGCCACGGGATTGGCCACACCCGTGGCCATGCCCATGGCTAGCCTTCTTTGCTTGTATTTAGCCCTGTTTTTAACCATTTTAACATGGCTCCAACCCATTTTAGAAACCTAGCTTCTCTCTTTCATTTTCTTTGATATTTTTAGGTTAGATTAGACTTATATTTAGGTTCTTAAACATTTTGGAAGCTTGGATTGAAGCATTTAATCTTGGATTTCAAAGATTTCATGTCCATTTTCTATAGATAAGTTCTACCTCTTTTATTTCTATTTTCACTTTGCTATTTAATTTCTTGCTTTATTGCTTTAATCTTTATCTTGTGTTTGCTTTGGAATTCCTTGTGGATTATGAATCTTGTGTTATTTTTATTATGTTTGTGTGATTAGTTCTCCTTGGAGGGAGGTAGGGATGTAGGTTAGGTGTTTATTGGTTGACCTTGAATTGGTTGAGAACGAATGTTGATGCTTACCTTTATGTTGTTGATTGACTTGTTTATTTGAGTCTCGATTAGGGAGTGACAACCTAGTCTAAGTTTAAGGAGTTGATCAACCATGCTTCACCTTTGAGAAAAGGGGAGTGTGTGATGTTAAGAACACCAAGTGTTTGATGAAATGCCTCTTAGACATTCTTGAGTCATGAGAATGTCCTTGAATGTTCTAGGAGTGTGGGATGACCTTGAGAAAGGCTTCCCTATCGTTATATGACATCTATCATCTTTTAGCCCCCAATTTGGTTTCGCTATCTTGACCTACCTTTAGTTCCTATTTACCTCCACTTTCTTATCATTTGTTTTCATTGTAGTGTGTTGTTTAATATTGTATTTGTATCCAAATCAACCCTTCGGGTTGGCTAGATTTCCATGGGGAACATTAGTATCTTATGCTTGGAACACTAAAGCTCTACTCCTATCGCCAATCCTTGTGAGAACGATATCCGGTGTAAGGATACCCTCTTACACATCCACTCACCCAAAAGACTACTTCATCAACTTCTCTAGTGGATTCTAAATAGAAGAGCTTGGGATTAATTTGGGATTTCTTGGCTCCATTTTATATCATCAGTAAATTATTATACGGATTTTCTTATCCTATTTCAAATTTGTATTTTTTGAAAATTTTGATGATAGAGTATCTGTTGAGGCACAATGAAAGTAGTGATGATTTGCAAAATCGAGATATATATATCAATAAGAATAAAAGGTAAATTTGATAAGTATTGGAGTGAGTACAGTGTATGTATGTTATTATTGCCGTTGCTTATGTGTTTTTATCCAATGATGAAATTTGATATGATTAAGTTTTGCTACTCAAAGTTTGATTTTGTGGTTTGGAAAACAAGTTGGATATAATAAAGAAGAAGATGTATGAACTTTTTTCTAACTATGAGACAACTTCAAGTTCAATTCCAACTCCAAGTATGTCAATGCGTACATCTTATATATTCAACTGTTCAAGTAAGTGGTTCCCAAGCACCACAAATTAATTTGGTGTAAGTATTCTGCATTAATAAATTTAGTTTAAATGTTATTAAATATGTTTTTAGAGTTTTAATTTTGATTTGTGCAATTGTGCATGAGTATTTTGATTTTTCTAGTGAAATGTCGATGATGATGATGTTCGAAAGTCTGAGTTAGATATATCTAGAACAAGGAGAAGTTAGGGCCTAAGTATTATGTGAGCATGCGTGGGTGTTTTACAATATTTGATAGAGTAACAAGCAAGATTTAATTGTGTCATTTGTAGTTTTGTACTTAACTACCTGAGGTCATATTCCTACTTAATTGTGACGGTCCTGCTCATATGCATGGATCGGTTTTAATTTAGACGGGTTTGACAGCTCTACCTTGAACTTAGCTCATATTATTAGTGAGTCATCCTTTGTTAGCAAGGAGTGGTTATTGTTGGGGTTGTAATAAGCTAGCTAGTTGTCTATCACTTTCATATATATGAATTTTTCCCTCTCTTTTGTTCAATTGTATCAAAATAATAAAACCTCGAACCTCTAATGAATTCCAGTTTCTCATCTTCTGTCTCATTAATGAATTCACTTTCACTGATTGCAGAGAAACATGTATAGCTAAAAATTACAAATTAATTAATTACCAAAGAATTTGAATTCATTATATATAAAAAAAGAATTTTGGTACATCATATCTATCATTCATAATTAATGTTGCT
This sequence comes from Ipomoea nil, assembly GCF_001879475.1. NCBI lineage: Eukaryota > Viridiplantae > Streptophyta > Magnoliopsida > Solanales > Convolvulaceae > Ipomoea > Ipomoea nil. The sequence continues at coordinate 1,286,392 of NW_017617306.1, forward strand.
TCAATAATTCTCTGTACGTATAGTGGATTAAAATTTGAAACAATTCAATGCTTCATAACTAAATTTGATAACTTTAAAACTGAATCACTAAAATTATATTATTGGAAATTTAAGCCAATTTGGAGTTCAACTCAATTTCATTGCATTATGATGTGTTTTTATTTATTTATTTATTATTATTATTATTATTATTATTAAAATTATTATTATTATTATTATTATTATTATTATTATTATTATTATTATTATTATTATTATTATTATTATTATTGCTCAATAGATTTGAATACACATCATATCCCATGTGTTAGTGAAAGGTTCAATTAAATCCTTTATCTAATCTAAAAACATAATAAGTGTGAATGAAGATTATACCCTTCATTTATGTCCATTTTTTCCATTATATTATTTTATACATTATGCTATAAATGTTGTACTTTATAATATTTTAGACAAATATACCCTCACCGTTATAACTTCCGTTATCTTTTCCAATATTGTTACTATGCACATGCATCCACCATATATTTTCTTATCTTCTTCAATAATAATAATATTTATACATTATAATTTGGAGTTATTTTATACAATATAAATATCAAATGTATAAAAATGTTTACATCATCATCATCATCATCATCATCATCATCATCATCATCATCATCATCATTATTATTATTATTATAATAATAATAATAATTATTATTATTATTATTATTATTATTAATTTAAATATAAAAAAATTAATATAAAATAATAATATTGGGCATCTAATTTTTGCGCATCGCGCATAAGAAAATACTAGTTATATAATAAAGCTATATGGTTTGGGAAATAATTAATGTTACAATTAATGCCACAACATCCTTTATTATTAAAAAAAAAAAGCACAACATTTAAAAAATAAAATAGCTATATATATATTATATAATCATATAAAAAATATACTTTTGAAAAATAAAATAGCTATATATTATATAATCATATAAAAAATGTGTTCAATTAGAATTTAAATTTACACATACAAAATTTGAAATTTGCTTTCCAAATGTAATTATCTTAGTTATTATTCGTATTGTGAAAATTATAATATAGATGAAATACAATTAAGCATAAATCAATGTAATTATGTAAATTCTCTCTATAAGTTTATTTGAATATGCACATAATTAGAGATTATATTACCCATACAAAATTATAATTTTAATATTAATTTTAATTTTAATTGTAATTGTAATTTTGTATTCTATAAAAATAATAAATACTTGACCAATGGAAGCTCAAAAATATTATTATATTAAATAATTTAAAATATTTTAGTTTTTCTATTTTTATTTATATATATAATAACATAATTTTTTCCCGTGCATCGCGCGGGTGAATTACTAGTAAAATTATATAATACAAAACCTTCTCAAGTAGTTTTTTTTTTTTTTTTTAATGCTACTGGCCCTATTACATTTTAGTATCTGTTCATATACTTTCTCAACCTATTGAAACCCAAAGAGCCAATAACGCCTCTACTGAGGCACGAACTCACAACCTTCCAAATGGAAGTTGCCTTCTCAAGTAGTTATAAAATTTTCTAGATCTAGCCAAATAATTCTTTTTCGAAATAATCCAAAAAAACTATTATTTACTTGCATCTTGCGGACATTATTAGTTATTAGTTCAAAAGTTTTAAATTACGATATCACATTGTCCAATCAATCAAGGAAAATGTGAACTTTAATTCTCCAATCACTCTAGAAAAATAATTTAATATTTACAAACTTTAATCCAGTGGAAAAAAAACTTATCTAAAGAAAAAAGAGTGCAACCATATAAAGAACATAATCTTCAAGATTTCAAGGGTCTTCAGGATTATCCATTCAAGTGCACCTGCATTAGTTGCCTCAAGCTAGCTAGCTATATATTTATGCAAGCTATGTACGTGATATATATTTCTTTAATTTGGGTGTAGAGTACTTCCCTGGAAACGATAATTAAGCAGAGAGATGGGTCGGAAATTAATTATTGGTTCAAGTTCAACATAGTTGGGCGGCTCACTTACTTCACTGCACTCCTTTCCTTTATTTAATTTGCATTGTCACAGCACGTGTGAAATTCAGATTAGATATAACATATATATTTATATTTATTTAGGCACACTTACTTGACTACATACTGCACCCATTTAATTTTTTTAGGCTTTAGTTACGTTGTGGCAGCACGAGTGAAATTCAGCAGGTTGTACAAGCTAAGTGCCACACTAGTACTCCATTAAATATTCAATTCAATGCTACCTCAGCACGCCCGCTTTGTTGAATCATCTTAACCTTAAATTTAAAATATTACTTAGTTTACGTACGTATTCAATTTTACGTTCAATGTTAACCATTCATATACAGTGGATTAAAATTTGAAACAATTTCAATGCTTCAAGGAAAATGTGAACTTTAATTCTCCAATCACTCTAGGAAAATAATTTAATATTTACAATTTTTTTGTAAATTATATTTGGCCTTAGCTTCTATTCCCCAATCTATCGGGATGGTTGTATGGTAACCGCAACAATTGTATGCAAAAGTAATAAGACATACGGAATAGATCGAGTAGTAGAGAAAATTGAGAACACAAGATGTAAGAACTCATCAACATTTCTCTCTTATTGATCATAGCAATACACACACACACACACAAAATATAGATATTCGTTCACTAACAAACATTAATAGAGATGATGAAGGGATAATCATATAATGGCCACCAATTATGTATATTTGGTACACTGTGCCTTGGCCATTATTTAAGCACACACATGCCTCGTTAAAACCCTCAGTAGAAAAACTCAGTGGAAAAAGCTAGCCTAGACGAACTGAGGAAAAGAGTACACAAAATATGTTAAACCATGTGTTGCACATGTTGCCTCAATAAAAACCTTAGCTTAAGAAAATCCAGTGGAAAAAAACTTATCTAAGGAAAAAAGAGTGCAACCATATGAAGAGCGTAATCTTCAAGATTTCAAGGGTCTTCAGTATTATCCATGCAAGTGCACCTGCATCGGTTGCCTCAAGTAAAACATTAGCCTAAGAAGATCTAATGGGAAAAAATAAATTATCTAAGGGAAAAATAGTACAACCATATGTTTTCAGAGCATAGTCTTCAGGATTTCAAGAGTCTTCTGCATAGTCCATTCCAGTGCAACTAGGGGTTGTCGCTCCTCCAAAAGACAACAATCTTCCAAGCCTACGCATCCCAATTTTATGAACATATCTGTTAGATTGTTGATTAGGGCGAACTTTCTCAAGAAGAATTTTACCAGCACTCTTTTAAAGTTCATGTGGGTAAGAGAACTTTGGTGCAATACGTTTTGTAATGTTCCCCTTAAAAAACCCACTACTTGCATGTGCATATCAATCATTATTTTCCCTCATATAGGACATTTGTGGGAGGGGGGGGGGGGGGGGGGCGGGGGGGGGGGAGTAATTCAAGGCATAACCAATTTGGAACATAGCATTATAGGGATCAAACAATATAGCTAGTGTCAAAGCTAAGTAGCCCACCACAAACCATATATAGGTTTCTTACATCAAATATGCCAATGTCTTTTACACGTCAAAGATATCAGAGAATATGTTCATCATTTTTTTAATGTTTCATCATAAAAGAAGCACCAAATGTTGCTAGGATTTCTATCGCAAATGCCATATTAGGCCTGACGCAACTATAGAACTCCTAGTCTTACAATAGTATTCCAATGGAAATGAAGTAATAGACTTTTAGTCCCAAAATATGAACTTCTAGTCTTACAATAGTGCAAATGAAGTAATGGACTTCTAGTCCCAAAATATGAGCCCCTTACTCTCTCAATCCAAAGTGGTTCTATCGACCTCAAGAGATTGGGAAACCATTAGTGTGATAAGTAAATTATACTTATCCATAGATATAAAAACATCTCTAAGGTGTTTTCAAGGTAGGCTAACTGATGTATAAAATTCCTTCAGGGAAATACTCGATCTACAAGACGATACAATACTTGGTTTTCCAAGTCTTTCATTTCAAACTCTGTCATTTAGGCATGAGTTGACATCATCATGCTCATTATGTACATCAATAATTTCCAGACCATCAACATAAACTAAGATAATGAATAAATCCATTATGTTCTTCAAGCTCTAAAGATAGAACTGAAACCATTGCCAGATCATTTAAAGTATGCATTCTTAAGGGATGAAAAGACTCTTCCTGTGCTAATCTCCAAAAAATTATCTACATTGGAAGAAGAAAAATTGGTCCGAGTGCTTAGGGAATATGAGCAAGCTATAGGTTGGACTATAGCTGACATTAAGGGATTGAGCCCTTCTACTTGTATGCACCGAATATTGTTGGAAGATGAGTGTAAGCCCTCTAAACAGGCCCAACGCCGATTGAACCCACCCATGATGGAAGTGGTTAAAAAAGAAATATTGAAACTTCTTGATGCAGGTATAATATATCCAATCTCAGATAGCAAGTGGGTAAGTCCTGTGCACGTTGTCCCAAAGAAAATAGGTATAACAGTGATAGAAAATGATAATGGTAAGTTGGTGCCCACTCGTATTCAAAATGGGTGGCGAATGTGTGTAGATTACAGAAAATTAAATGCATCAACTCGAAAAGATCATTTTCCACTTCCTTTTATTGATCAAATGCTTGAACGTTTAGCAGGTCGTTCCCATTATTGTTGCCTAGATGGTTTTTTAGGTTTTCATCATATTCCATTTGCACCTGGGAACCAAGAAAAAACGACCTTCACCTGCCCATTTAGCACCTTTGCATTCCGGTGGATGCCCTTTGGTCTTTGCAATGCTCCTGCTACATTTCAAAGGTGTATGGTCAGTATCTTTTCAGATTTTGTAGAGATTTTTATAGAGGTATACTTTATAGTCTATGGTGATTCTTTTGATGCCTGTTTATCTAACCTCACAAAAGTACTTGAACGATGCATTGAAAAAAACCTTATTTTAAATTTTGAAAAATGTCACTTCATGGTTGATCAGGGTATTATTTTGGGTCATGTGGTATCTTCTGAAGGGATTGAAGTGGATAGAGCTAAGGTAGAAGTTATTAAATCTTTGCCTTACCCTGCTAGTGTGCGGGAGGTTCGTTCTTTTCTTGGTCATGCAGGTTTCTACAGGAGATTTATGAAGGATTTTTCAAAGATTAGAAATCCATTGTGTCGATTGTTGTAAAAAGATGTGGAATTTGAGTTCGATGAAGCATGCAAAGATTCTTTTGATACGCTAAAAGATATGGTAACATCTGCACCAATAATTCAGCCACCGAATTGGGATCTTCCATTCGAACTTATGTGTGATGCCAGCAATCATGCAGTTGGCACTGTACTAGGCCAAAAATTTGGAAGAGCTTCACATGTTATTTATTATGCTTCAAGAACACTTGATAGTGCACAAAGCAATTATACCACAACAGAAAAAGAACTTTTAGCTATTGTATTTGCTTTAAAAAAATTTCATTCATATATTTGCTTGGTACTGAAGTGATTGTTTATTCTGACCATGCAGCTCTTAAGTACTTGCTTTCAAAGAAAGAAGCTAAGCCCAGACTCATTCGGTGGATGCTCTTACTACATGAGTTTAACCTGGAGATACGAGATAAAAAGGGTGCAAAAAATTTAGTTGCTGATCATCTTAGTAGGATAATTACAAGTGAAAAACTTTCGCCATTGCAAGATGATTTTCCTGATGAACATCTTTTTTCTGTTCAAAAGTTGATTCCCTGGTATGCTGATATTGTGAATTACTTAGTTACTTGAACATTACCAGTTGATTTATCTAAATCTCAAAAAGATAAAATAAAGAGTGATGCTAAGTACTATGTTTGGGATGACCCTTATTTGTGGAAGCATTGTTCTGATCAAATAATCCGAAGGTGCGTATCTCAAGAAGAAATTCCTTCCATTTTGAATTTTTGTCATTCATATGCATGTGGAGGACATTTTGGTCCAAAAAGAACTGCTCGTAAAGTGTTGGAATGTGGTTTATTTTGGCCATCTTTATTTCGTGATTGTTATATGTGCGCAATGTCAAAAAAACTGGAAATTTGGGTTATAGGGATCAAATGCCGCTTACTCCTATTCTTGTTTGTGAAATATTTGACGTTTGGGGTATTGATTTCATGGGTCCTTTTCCTTCTTCTTACAATAATGTTTACATTATTCTTGCTGTGGATTATGTGTCAAAGTGGGTTGAAGCTAAAGCTACCCGGACTGATTGTGCTAAAGTTGTTGTTGAGTTCGTTAAATCTAATATTTTTACCAGGTTTGGGATGCCAAGAGCAATAATAAGCGATCGTGGAACTCATTTTTGCAACAGAGTGGTGGAAGCATTGATGAAAAAATATGATGCTACTCACCGTGTTTCTACAGGTTACCATCCACAAAGCAATGGACAGGCAGAAATCTCAAACAAAGAAATTAAGTCTATAATAGAGAAGGCTGTTAACCCGAACAGGAAAGATTGGAGAGCACAACTTGATGATGCTTTATGGGCTTATCGAACGGCCTACAAAACTCCAATAGGTATGTCTCCTTATCGTTTGGTATTTGGTAAACCGTGTCATCTTCCAGTTGAGTGGGAACACAAGGCTTATTGGGCTGTTAAGCAATGTAACATGAGGATGGCTGAATCTGGTGAGTTGAGAAAGTTGCAGCTGCAAGAGTTTGAAGAAATTAATGATGCATATGAAAGCTCTAGAATTTATAAGGAAAAAACAAAAGCATTTCTTGATCAAAAGATTTCTAGGAAAATTTTTGCTATTGGTCAGAAAGTTTTACTTTATCATTCTAGATTGAAACTTTTTCCTGGTAAATTGCGTTCTAGATGGATAAGACCTTTTGTTGTCACTAATGTTTTTCCTCATGGTGCAGTTGAAATACACAGTTTAGAGACCATAAAAATTTTTAAAGTTAATGGACATCGTTTAAAGCCATTTTATGAAGGTTTTCAGGCATATAATGTTTAAGAAATTAGTCTGCAGTGCCCAGTTTATGAAGATTGAAAAGAGATGATGTCCGACCAATGACATGCTACTTATAACAAGGGAAGTTTGTTCCATTCTTTATTGTTTACGTGTGACAGGATAATGGTGCTGGCACCGACCCGGATCATAAGCAGCACCTGACCCGACACCATATTTAACCCGACATCGTGCGGAATTCCAACAGGCAGAACTCCAACGAGCAGAACACCAACGGGTGGAAACATTATGGCCATTCATTACATTGAAGGAAGAGAATTAAAGCTGAGCGCCTCATTCATAATTCTTCATGCTATTGCCGTTAGCCTCAGCTCCCCAATTATGACTCTTCATGTTGTTACCGTTAGGACTTAGCATAAATAGAGCTTCCCTCAACTAGCAATGGGGAGGACACACTGTACTTTCCATACTGAAACTAAGGCAATACAACTATTGTCACTCTCACATTATGTTATTCTAATATTATTATTACCGGTAACATTATTTACCGTCATTGGTGCTTTCATTGAGAGCCTGAGTCCAATACTCAAGCAGGCTACGACACACACAACTCATTCCTTTTTCAACAGCAAGCTTGAAAGAATGGTGTCCCGCAGCTCCCACGGTTCCCGCAACGTGAACAATGGCAATGCCTCAGGTGACCTCCGGGACCAACTCACCAACAATCGCGAAGGGGACCTCCGGGAACAGCTCAGCAACGGGAGGCCCAGGGACCTTCGAGACCAACTCAACAATGGAGAAAACCTCCGAGACGAACTCAACAATAGCGGGGAACTCCGAGACCAGCTCCACAATGGAGGGGCGAACCAAGTCGTGAACCTCCAGGCGAACATCCAGCAAGCGGTGGCAGCGGCACTAAACCAAGTGGCGGTGGGACTACAAGGCCAAGTGCCCCCACCGCGACCTCAGGAAATAGAAGTAGAATCTCCACGAAGGGTGGATGCCCAGGACGCAACTCGTGCCACGAGGGTCGCAGGGTGACGCACTAGGACCGGGGGTCCGGGAGAGGGCACCCAGAGAAGCAGACCGGCCGGACGGCAACCTAGGCCCTCCCACTCTGCCTTAGAACGGTTGGGACACGGGGCGCCCGCTCGGCAGGGGCCGGAGTCGTGTGCCGAGGGGTCCTCCGCTAGAGGCCCTCGCCGACATGAGGAAAGAGAAGCGGAGAGATCACCCATAGAAAGGATGGGCAAGTCTCGTGGGCCAGCCCCGTGCCGCCACGGTGATGAGTCGGAAGAGCGACGCTTCGATGAACCGGCCCCGCGTCGGCACTCGGCGGAGCGACGCGTCGATGAGCCGGTTCCGCGTCGGCACTCAGCGGGCGAACGATGCGTTGGTGAGCGGGTTCCACATCGACACTTGGATGGACGAAACGTCGAGGAACCAGCTCCGTGTCGACACTAAGATGGACGACACGAACTAGCCCCACACATGGAGGAGCGGCAGCCGGCCCCGCGCCGGCACCCTGACGAATCAACCCTGGTCGAAAGGCTGCAGAGAAGGATCGAGGAGTTAGCAAGAAGGGTGGAGGCACGGGAGCAGTCGTCGGAACCCGAGGTACGATGGCAGCACCGTTCTCCCCAAGCATCATGGACGTACCTCTGCCGAGGGACTTCAGGTTACCCACCACCAATGCATACACAGGAGCCACTGACCCACGTGTCCACATGACTAGGTACAAGGCTGCTATGGTGATGATTGGGGCAGGGGACGCCATCATGTGCCGAGCGTTCTTGTCCACCCTGGATGGAACGGCCCAAGATTGGTTCAACACCATCCCGGACGGGTCGATCCAAAAATTTGGAGAGTTGTCCAAAAGCTTCTTGACATACTTCTCCGGTAGCATACAGCGTAAGAAACCGTTCTCTCACCTCTGTGTAGTAAAGCAAGATAGAGGTGAGAGCCTCAAAGACATCCTGATCAAGTGGAAAAAGGAAGTCAATAATGTCTACGACTTCGACTCTAAGGCGGCGATCCCGATATTCATCCACGCCTTGAGATCGGGGTATTTTCACAAGCAGCTGAACGCCCACCACCCCCATTCTTACGAAGATTTGATGAGGACGGCTAGCCGCTATGCCGAAGCAGAGGACGTCGACAGGAAAAAGAAAGATGAGGAGGACGGCAAGAAAAACGGGAAACCTAGGAAAGCTGGTCCGTCCAGCCAGGCACCACGTTCGAACCACCCGACCGCAGGGAAGGGCCGGGACCATGAACGGCCTTGCCTGGTTTCCCTGCGTAACCAAAGTCTTCTTACCCATTCCGTCAGCGTCATCCTAAAACAGGCTGAGGAGATGGGAATAGTCGAGTTCCCACCAGAGTGCATGAAGGTTTCCCCAAAATGAGACCAAGCAAAGTACTGCAGGTTCCATAGGCAACCCGGACACGACACGGATGAATGTAACGTACTGAAGAGACAAATAGAAGAACTCATCCAGCAGGGCTACTTCTGGCATTTCGTCAAGCGATCCAAGCACCAACAGCCGCAACGCGATCCATCAAAAAATCCACTAAAAAATGTCTGGAGGAAGGAGGATGGCGCCGAGCCGTCTACCTCGAACGCCAAGAAAAGAGAACATGACCAGATATCTGAGCAGGATGATAGCGAGAAGGAAACCGAGGTGGCGCCCAGACGACAAAAGAAACACACCATACACTTTATCTATGGTGGACCTGCGGGGGGCGACACACCCACATAGACGAAAAAGTGGAGCAGACAGCTGTACGTGGGAGAAGTAGTAAGCCTTCCCAAAGGAAAGAAGCAGAGGCGGGGAGTATGAAGCCAACGAAGGAAGCATGCAAAAATACAGAGACGCGGTGTTGAGAACCCTGCGCGAGTTTGAGGGATACAAGATACACCAGGTACCGAGAGAGCAGAACGCCGACGCCGACATGCTCTCAAAGCTAAGTACCAGAGTCCCCAGCCACATTAGGACGATCGCTCGACTGGAAGACCTCGAGACTTCAAGTATCGACGTTTCGTGGGTCTTCCCTGTGCAGACTAGGGAGCCATGTTGGATTGATCATATCAAATGATACAAGGCAGATGGCACCCTACCACAAGACAAGGCAGACGCAAAGGTAACGAAGTTACGGGCACCCAGCTACGTTGTCTCGGACGATAAACTGTACAAACGTTCCTACAACGGCACGTTACTGAGGTGTCTATATCCAGATAAAGCGAAGTAGGTGATAAAAGAAGTCCACGAGGGGGTGTGCTCCGCGCACCAAGGGGCATACACAATCGCACGCCGCATCATGTTACAAGGGTATTTTTGGCCCAAAATGCTGAGGGACTGCGCCGAGTATACAAAGCGATGTCCCAAGTGCCAAGAATTCCAAGCACTGTCGGGTCGACCTGCGACGAACTACACCCCGGTAAGCACCGCGATTCCTTTTTCCGAGATGGGGAATTGACCTGGTAGGGGCCCTTCCCACGGGGACGGGAAGCAGGAAGTACATCATTGTGGCCATCGACTATTTCACGAAATGGGTGGAGGCCGAGCCCCTGGCGAGCATCACCGCAGCAAGGTGCAAAAGGTTTGTCGAGAAAAACATCCTGTATCGTTTCGGTATCCCTCTCCAGGTAATCACATAAAATGGCCGCCAGTTCGAGGCACGAGAATTTTCAGAATTCTTAGCAGGATGGGGCGTTAAGCATAGCCGGGTGGCGGTATCATATCCTTAGGCAAATGGGCAAGTGGAGAATGCGAATAGAACCATCCTTGACGGCCTCAAGAAAAAGCTAGAAGTGGCTGGCGGAGCCTGGGTGGAGGAACTCGACGGCATCCTCTGGGCCTATCGCACGACACCAAGAAGGGCCACCTGGGAAACCCCGTTCGCACTCGCCTATGGATTCGAGCTCGGGCACCGGTGGAAGTAATCATACCTAGTAGAAGGGTGGAGGAGTTCGAGTCAGAACAAAATGAACTCCACCAAAGGGTGGATCTGAACTTCTTGGATGAAAAAATAGAAGCGGCATTCTGCAAGATGGAGAACTACGGTCGTCAGCTAAAGTCCTACCACGACGCAAAAGTCCGACCCCGGTACTTCCAGGTCGGCGACCTTGTGTTGCGAAGAAGGGAAGCCAGCCAACCCCTTGAAGGGGGAAAATTCGCAAAGAAGTGGGAGGGGCTTTACGCTGTGGAGGAAGTCATTCGCCCAGGAACATACAAGTTAAAAACTACAGGGGTAAGAATGATCGATCGGGTATGGAACTCGGAACATTTGATCAAGTACTTTCCTTAAAAATCCTGTAGTAGCAATCATTGGAAATAGTACTTGGCAATCGCGGTCCGTGCGCTCTACACGCTAAAATTCTTGGAAATAATATCTTACTTTCATGGTCCGTCCATGTGGTTTACTAAAATGAATTCGTTATCATCTTTTACGAAATTTTCTGAAATAATATCTCGTTCTCATGGTCCGCCCGTGTTGTAAAAAAAAAAAAAAAAAAAAAAAAAAAAAAAAGAAAAAAAAAAAAAAAAAATATATATATATATATATATATATATATATATATATATATATATATATATATATATATATATATATATATATATAGAAGCTTGGATGGCCGAGGCGCACGCCTCGGCCAAGGGCAGGCCGAGGCACGCGCCTCGGCCACGGTTTGGCCGAGGCCCGCCTCGGCCACGGGTTGGCCTAGACAAAACTCGGGTGGCCGAGGCATGCGCTTCGGCCACAGCTTCGGCCGAGGCATGCCTCGGTCGAAGAGCCGAAATCCGCCTCGCCCGAAAAAAAAAAAAAAAAAAAGGCTCGGGCAGCGCCTCAGCCACAGGCCAAGGCGCACGTCTCGGCCTTCTGGTCGAGGCAACGCCTCGGCTTCCTGGTCTAGGCGACGCCTCGGCCACAAGCCGAGACGTGGCGTGGCGCCTCGACCCAAAAAAAAAAAAAGGCTCGGGCAGCGCCTCAGCCACAGGCCGAGGCGCACGTTTAGGCCTTCTGGTCGAGGCGCCGCCTTGATCCAAAAAAAAAAAAAAAAAAACCTCCACGCGTCTCGGCCATTGGCAAAGGCAGAGCACCTCGGCCTAGGGCCTGAGGCGCACGCCTCGGCCACCGACTGAGGCAGCACCTCGGCCTCTTGCCGGAGCGGCGCCACAGCTTGTCCGTAAAAATATATATATATATATATATATATATATATATATATATATATATATATATAAGGCCAGAGCTCGCCTCGGCCACGATCGGTCGAGGCGACGCTTCGACCACGATCGGCCGAGGCGCACGCCTCGGCCACGATTGGCCGAGGCGCACGCCTCGGCCACGGTCGGTCGAGGCGACGCCTCAACCGTGATCGGCCAAGGCGACGCCTCGGCCACGGTCGACCGAGGCACACGCCTCGGCCACGAGCGGTCAAGGCGGCGCCTCGGCCACAAACGATTGGCCGGGGTGCACGCCTCGGCCACGATCGGTCGAGGTGGCCGTGATCGGCCGGAGGCACGCACCTCGGCCAGCCTAGGCCGCAGCCCGTCTCGGCCAGCATGCCAGCCTAAGCCGCAGCCCGTATCGGCCAACATAAAAAAAAATAAAATAAATAAAATAAATTCATGTGTGATTTGGGAAATAAAATCACATACTCGGGATCAACTGGGATTCTATTTAACATTTGGGACAATGTTTTGAATAAGTGTGGGGAGGGGATTTAACTATTATTCAATATTTAATTCTTCCCTTCAAAAAATTTTCCTAATGAATTTAAAAAAAAAAAAATATAGTATTTTTACTAGAATTCATAACATAATTGAATAATTGGTCTTGCATATTATGATTATTTAGTTTAGTATTTTGTTTGATATGGAGGTGGCTAAACTAAGCAAGCATGAACCTGTGAGATTTTGAGCCTTTGACTGACACTTCAGTCCAATTATTTTGTTCTTGTGTGATATCTTCCATAGATTTGTATCTCTAGAACTTGCCTTGATTCTCTTTAAAGCTAATTTGATGCATGCATGATTTTTAATATGATTAAGGCCATCATTGATTTTTAGCCTCACTAGCCAAATAACATATTCATACCGTGATTGATTTATCCTTTGTTAGCCATTTTGAGCCTTTATAACTGTATCTTTGTTGTTATGAAACCACATTATAAGCCTCATACCTGAAATTGATTTCCTGAACCTTGCCTAAAATATTAGGGGAGCTTTGATTGAGTAATTGCATAAAGATTTGAGTGTGGGGAAAAATGTTGACAAAGTATCTATGAGTAAGAATAATGAATTTGGTCATTAGACTTCTATGAGCCTTTGGTTGGTATTTTTCAAAAGAAAAGATAGTAGATAATGGGAAATGAGTTGATGTAATTATTTCAATTCGAGATTGTTCCTAAACTAAGAAGGTGAAATATTCGATGGAAGTTGTCGTTACTCTAAAAAAACAAAAAAAAAATGCAAAATACGAAAAGGAGAGAAGAAGAAAAAAATGAAAAGAAAAAAGGAAAAAAAAAGGATATGAAAGACAAAATGAAAAAGAATTATTATTATTATTATATTACTATTATTATTAATTTTTCATGTTAAATAAAGTATGAAATATTTATGGTCTTTGGGGGGTGTGATAGTTTATTTGGTTGGAGTTGAAGTATCAAAACAACAAGAGAGATTTGGTTGGTTCATTTGGTCTTTATTTTGAGTTATGTTCATTCAATCTATGCTCCTCTAGTTTTGAAGGCTTTTTGAACTACTTTCCAAAATAATTCCTACCTTTTGCCCTAGCCCCATTACAACCATGAAAACACTACTAGAAATTATGGAATTTCCGACCACCTGAAAATGATCTTAAATTAAGTTGATACTAAAAAGTCCAAAAAGTGGTCGGAAATAGCAACAAAGGTTTTTTCGGATACCAAAAGTGGTCGGAACAAAGTTTTCGACTTGATTTAAGATCACTTTCAGGTGGTCGGAAATTCCATAATTTCCAGTAGTGAAAAGTCCATATGATTTGATCATGCATGTTATCTTGTAGTAGAGAATGAGAAGATATGCAAGCCTATGGTAGAGCATTTCTAAAAGGAATTTATTTGAGTGAAATATACACACCTTTCAAACACTTGTGCGTTATGAGTGATATTCCCGTGAGAGCTTGGTTATTTAGTTAACGCTATTTTCAAATAAATTGCTAGCTAATTATTTATAATGTGTTTGAGACCAATGTTCGTGAAATGTTATGAGTTTCTATATATTTAAGTTTTTCTTAAATAATGTTTTTGCTTGAGGACAAGCAAATGATTAGTGTGGGGAATTTTGATAAGCACTATTTTTATATTTAATTTAGATTGGTTTTTATAATAAATTAGTTCTATTTATTTAGTGTTATATTTATTTGAACTTTATTTTATATTTTGTACTAATATAATAATTATATGAATAATTAGACTTAATGGGCAAATTAATAGAAATTGGGTTTAGTTTATGATTTGGGCTAATTATTTTCCTTTTCATTGTTTTAATTAGTAGCTCAATTAGATTGTTTTAATTGTGTTACGTGTTCAGCAGCCCAAAGTCTCATTTAATTTATTTTATCCTTTCTCTTGTTCCTTTTTAGCTAATACGTGCGTAGACTTTGGAGCAGCAGAATTTGAGAACGATTCGAACGGCATCGGTTTCTGCGACAGCTCCGTTGGCGAACCGCGAGCTGCTCCCACGAATTGCTTCGATAAAGATTCCGTCCACGAACTGATTGAAGCAGAGACTATTTTGTGTCTTCTTGTTAAATTTCTCTGGTTAGAAAAATAAGTATTATTTACTTTCTAGATTTTGTGTGGTTAAAGAAATTAAATTATTTTGTGGATGTTAGGGAAATTAGGGTTATTTTGAGTTGATTAGGGATCCTGAACTAGTATAAATAGGGCTGAATTTTGCAGTATAGGATGGTCAGTTTTTCAAAATCACTTTATTTTACTGTAAACACTCTCTGCAATGTACTGTTGAGTATTGATTTTCCAACTCAAGGATTATTGAAGTTTGATTCTACAAGACCAGTGAGATTTATTTAGCTTAATTTTATTCTTTACACTTTAATATTTATATATCTCCTGTTATATGAGTTTAGTTATTGCTTGATTAATTGTTGCAAAGGGCCTATTGTTCAATTGTCAAGTCGTTAAGTTGCTAATTAGAACCTTGAATCCGCAATTGTTTAAGTGTTCTAAAATCGGTAGCAAATAGCACAATTTGATTATATATGGATTTTCAATTTTGTGTTATGAAGATATATAGTCTAGTTTAAATAAACCATGCTTTTGAGTTTGTTGGCTAGAATTGGTAATCTTTCTAATTCTTTTAATGTTATTAGTAAATTAAATACTAAGAGCCTGTTTAGGATTGTTTATTAACTAGGGAAGTAATCGATCGAAGAGCTTGTTTTGATTATCGATAAAGTAAGGAAAGATAGGTTATTAGAGCTTGTTAATAACCATAACCAATTTGGTAAAGAGTAGAGTAATTTATTTTTGGAAATCAATGATCAGTCTTGTTAGAATTAAATTGATATTATGCCTTGAGTTGGATACTAGTTGCTATTGATTATTATTATTATTTGACATTTCATATTGTTTGCCTTTTTATGGTTGCTATTTAATTTCCAATTCTCATCTCTTTCTTTATTAAATCTTTGATTAAAAATAAGTCTGACCAATCTCTGTGGGTACGACCTTACTCATCACTATTGCAAATTATAGAGTAAGTAATTTATCATTTGTTGGCATCGACACCCATCATCGACAACAATAATTTTTTTCATAAATTCCTCCCATATAAAAATTCATGGAAATTTCAAAAATCAACTAGGTTCTAGCCATTTCCCTAAAAATGTTAAGATCTAGTCGTTCCATATCCCCAGTATTATGATTATTTGGTTCAGCTATAAATTACTAGGGTTTCTCGTCTTCTGGACATACCTCCTTAAGAGATTTCAAGAATGATGAAATTTTCTACAAGATATAGCATTCTATAGATTATTATTATCTATTACTCCTATAGGTCTCTCATGCTTCTGGCATTAAAGAGCATCAGTAGATACATACGGTCCAAGTTATGGAAGGTATATGAGACGTAGTCACTCTTTTTATTATCAGGATATATAATGGTAGATTATTTGCTAAATGACACAAATTAACTATCTTCTAAACATCCAGTTCAGTCTACCTAGTACATGGATTTAAATAATGAAGATTTTTTTCATCAATCAGCACTGCATGAAATTTCGCAGCATTAAATTAAATATGGGCTCTTATCTCCCCTATTGCCGTGAATATCTTCTTCAAGTGTGCAATCAGCGTAATTGATCACCTATCATGGGCTCTAGGTATTTAAACAATCGCTTGAATTGCCAGCAATTAAGCAATTATGTAGGTTGGATGCAATGGTCACGACTTTTCAATTTTACAACCAATTTTAACCGTTCATATAAGGAAAAGTTTATAGTAGATTACAATTGGAAAGAATTGAATACTTCATTACAAAACTTGATAAACTTAAAAGCCAATGACTAAAATTGAAAACGAGTAAAAAGACTTAAATCTAGAATCAACACAAATTTTAAGTGTGTTAGACACTTATTTCTGTTAAACAGAAAAAGACAGAGGGTGGAGAGGGAAAGGTCAGGATCTTTTTCATTCATCTATCCATACATAATCCAAGGGTACGCAATATAAAGGAATGATAAATGGTCTACATAATGATCATTAAATATATCCATTACAAATAATGTCCACCATCAATATTATTTATAACACTCCCCCTTGGACATTATTTGACCACGATCTTGCCTCGTTAAAAACTTGCTAGGAAAACCCTATGGGAAAAACCTAGACAAGAAAAGAGTACAATAGAAAATATATCCATGCCACATTAAAAACTTCACTAGAAAAACCACCTGGTAAAAAATCTACTTCAAGAAAAGAGTACATGATATATGTAAAAACATATATTGTATTGGTCGCCTCATTAAAAACCTTAACATAAGAAAACCCTATGCGCAAAACTTAATTAAGGGAAAAAGAGTACAACCATAAGCCTTCAGGGCGCAAACTGCATAATCTTCAGGATTTTGGAGATTGTCTATTTAAGTAATTATTTTGCAACTTTTCCCCATTGTCATTACTATATCATACTCATGACTCGTTAAAAACCGCACTAAAAAATCCAATGGGAGAAAACTAGTAGGGAAAAGAGTACATGATATTTATGTATTTATGTGTTGCAAATAATGCGCAATTGTTAGTCTTTTATGACTTAATCTTCAGGATTTTACATTCAATCTTCCGGATTGATTCAAGTAAATGTACTTCCCGTTGTGTTGCAAATAGTGCGCAACTGTTAGTCTTTTATGAATTAATCTTCAGGATTTTACGTCAAATCTTCCGGATTGATTCGAGTAAATGTACTTCCCGTCTCCCCCTGAAAATAACAATCTTCAGGTTCTACATATATTTCAAAATTTGAAGAGATGGATTGGACAAATCTTCTGTATTATCACTAGATTAAATATCTTGTACAATAATCTTATGGCTCTTCTAGAGCTCATATAACATTTGTGCAACACAAGTGTTATTGTCCTCATTTTGAACATTTAGGGAAATTCATTGTATAACCAGTTTGGACTTGGCATTGCGTAGAACAAACAAAAATAGCCAGTACCCAAGTAGCCTATTAAAACCGTATCATAGTTTCTTACATATCATAGTTTCTTACACAAATGTCATGTCTTTGTATCTCGAAGATACCGGAGGATATGTTAATCATTATTCAAGTACTTCATTTGTAAGGGGAGCACTAGATTTTGCTAGCAAATTCATCGCAAATATGTTGCGATTATGGAACTTCTGGTTCTACAATGGTGCTCCAACGATAATGAAGTAAGGGACTTCGAGTCCAAAAAGATTCCTTATCTGCTTCAAGAGATTATTAGGCAACCTTTAGTTTGATAAAAACATGACGCTTATATGCATATAGACATGTTAAAAAGCATTTTTAGATGTAGGCTAACTGGTGTATATTAAAAAAAATCTTCAAAGAAAAACTCGATCTTCAAGTCGAGATAATACTTATAGCTTTCACAAGCTTTTTATTTCAAAAGTCTCAGTCTTTAAACATGAACTGACATTATCAAGCTCTTTATATATTTCATTGATGTTTACACCATCAATCTTGACTGAGATAATAAATAATAAATAAGTTCATTAACAACCCTTTATCGAGCACACAATGGTACATATTATTCGTTCAATGAGGATATTAACTCCATTCGCAACCCTTTAAAGAGTAAATAATGACACATAATAATACTTAAATAAATCCTCATTTTGAGAATTATGAATCCATCCAGGATTTCTCAAAATAAATTTAACTGCATATTTAAATTTATTATTCTGCCAATTGTATTATGTAGCGGAACTTAATGCCATTTACCGTGGAGAGTATATTTGATTAAAATCAATTAAGGGTCTCTGCGTGAACCCATAGGCTACAAACTCGCTTCATCACCTCATTATTCTTATTTCTCTTTCATGCACACACCCATATGTAACCTTCAGGGTTAACGCTCAAATGGTGTATTATTATAAAGAGAATTATCCATTTTAGCGAGTCGAGCTATGCCTTAATTGCTCCTTTATACGTTAAATAGTCATGGCACTTCCGGTGCCTAACTCTGGATACAGATTATTATCATATAACGGAGCAATTTGTAAGGGCAATTGTGTTGTCGACAACTATAACCTTTTTATAAATGTCTCCCATATTTGTAAAAGTAATGGCAATTTCTAAAACAACCAGATTCTATACATTTCCCAAAGATATTTTGATCTGGTCATTCCGCATCCCTAGTATTGTGTTTGTTTGGTGCACCTATAAATTGACTAGGGTTTCTCGTCATCTGAACGAGCGTTTTCAGGACTAAATTATTCAATGCTATTTCAAGAGTGACAATATTTTTATACTAGATCTAGTATGATGATTCTTATTTCTTATACCGATGGATCTCCTATACTTCTCGTATTAAGGAGTATCGATATATTTGGTCCAAGTTGGAGAAGGTATATGGGACCTAGTCACTCTTTTATGATCAGTATGATCAATGGATGTATTTGGCAGATTATTTACTACTATTGCAAATATATCATCTTCTGAACTTCCAGTTCAGTCTAACTAGTACATGGATTTTAAATAATGAAGATATTTTCATTTTATGAAATTTCTTGGCATTCTATTAAATTTGAACTCTTATCTCCCCCTAATGCCGAGAAACAATCTTCATTAATTAAGTATGCAGTCAGCGTACCTAAGGATATGTATTGGTCTCCTATCATGTGCTCTTGATATTAATTAATCAATAGACAAACACTTCTTTAGTAGCCTTTTTAGAGGTACGTTGTGGTGGTGATATATTGAAAATAGACTACGCACTATAAATAATAACGCAGATAGGGAAATGTATATTTTGAAACCATGTACTAGGCATAACAATCCTTGAGGGATTGGTTTGTGATATGCAGTGAGTTAGATTTGGATTTAGAACAAAAGTATATCCCCAAAACATATAATTCAGTAATGTTTCCTTCACACATGCTCTATAAAGTACTCATGTGGATAAGAAATTGTAATATCTAACTCATTATGTTTGCCCTAAGAGACCCAATTGGTCATGCCATAATTTTAAAAAAGGGTCTCAAAAAATGTAAAGATTATCACAACAAAATAAGTTGTCAAATGTATATGAAATTTATCACAAGTGACATATAAAATCAGACAGGGCAAGCATACACATTGAACAAAATGATTGAAACATTCGACAATCTTAGGGAGATTAAATGCCAAATATTAGCAATTTATTTGCTTCAGGCAAACCAACATGGTGTGACTCACTTTTGGCTGTTAAGCACATAGCATTTTTGCATAGTAGCATAGCATTAAAAATAGAAGTTGCAGACTTCATTCATGAGTCATATGAGTCATTAGTCACTCAAAGGTCAATCCATATTCAGAATCTTTCAAACCTTTTTTTTTTTAAATAACCCAATGACCAAACACATTGTCAAGTAGGGAAGATTTAAAACTCAAAGAGTATATTTCCACAAAAGTTAAGTGTTGTTGTCTTTTAAAAAAATCGACGACATTCAAAGCACTTAGTATAGTTATGTACTACTGGAGTACTATGTGACTATCATAGATGACAATGTTTAAAAATAGTTTTGGTCATGTACTTCTACTGGAGTACAACGAATTCATGTACCATTCGAAAGATAACATTTGGGAGGTAAAATTAGGGAAGTAAAAACAAAGTAGTAAAATCTGGGAAGTGAACTTCGAGAAGTAAAATTCAATAATTAACTTTCCAGATAACCAAGAATTAATTGTTCGGATCATGCATTGTATGCATTGGGGGATCATAATAATTTATAATTTATATATTATAGACTCATGGTAATCCTTCAGGGATCCTTTCCGATCAAAAATTCATAATAGAGGGCTTACGACAAAGGGTGACAATAAAAACTAGTGCTCTTAGTGTTTACCTTCTAGGCAAAACTATATTAAAACTTAGGCACTATCATCTTGTTTAAATACTGAAATTTGAGATTTATTTCAATGTCAAAGACTCATGCGAAACAATGCTATAATAAATTAGCGCAACCAATAAACTTGAATATGGACAAATAACAATTGACTTTTTAATATCAGTACCAAGTCAATTTTACATTTGGGGAATTTGTCTTGGTGCTATTATCATATATCAGTGCAGCAACAAATTTGCCTTCTGGGCAAAGCTATATTCAATATTTGCGCTATATATCACAATATTTAGACTCATATCAAGATCAAACTAAGGTTTAGCAACGACAGCTGCAACCTAACAATGAAAAACCTTATTGAGAATTCATACTATTGTCTCACATATAAGTTGTGTGATAAATCTCAACCGTTATGGCCTATAGCAAATAATTAATTGCCAACAAGAGAAATAACAAATTCTCTTATATGAGCCTAATCGAGAGATTATATGCTCAAATTTTCAAATAAGGAGAAGCATACTCAATATGTGATACAATACAAATATGAAATATCATGACCAGATATATTCAATAATCCATAAAATAAGAAGGAATTGAATATGAAAAAAATGTACCGTGCACCGAAGGTAATGATGACATATTTGTGCAATATAGGACTTGAGCAATGCAAGATTCCTCGTGACAATTTCAATTCTAGGCAGGATGTTGCCTTTTCCACTACTGGATTTTGTAAGTTGAGGATGAGTCCAAACAGGCAGTACTGCCTTCAGTACCATTACCATGGACTGGAGAACCTTTACAAATGTCACAGCATCTCAGGGAAAATGAAATACCCCCACTTATTAAAGGTTGGGTTAGGAAGTGCTTTGTTTAAAGAGAAAAAATTAAAGATGAAGTCACAAGAGATCCATCAATTTTCCATAACTACCTAAAGGACCATGTATCCATGAATTATCAGATTCGTGGAACCCATTCCAACTCCGGTATCAAATGCATGACATGAATGGATAAGTTCACAGTTCATTCCATATCTGATCCAGCTGCCTTATGATCAACGTATCGAGATGAATTTTCATAGAATTCGATGCTGCAATCACTGACTTTATTTCTTGGCTCTTCTGCACAAGTATTATAAACTATCTCCACATTAGTATCATCCTTTTCTACACTGTTATCGGGATCAAAATTGATGCCTCGTTTACATGATATGAATGGGTGTTTATATATACAATTGCAGACGTTGTTGTATGCAGACAGCAGACCAATAAACTTACGAATATAGGATACAAATAATAATGAACTTAGCATGTATACGAATGCATATATAAATATTTTCTACTGGAAAATAAATACTTAGCTCGTAAAAACTTGGACATAATTGTGATGCTTGGGTGTAACCTGCTATCA
Organism: Ipomoea nil; assembly: GCF_001879475.1. NCBI lineage: Eukaryota > Viridiplantae > Streptophyta > Magnoliopsida > Solanales > Convolvulaceae > Ipomoea > Ipomoea nil. The sequence continues at coordinate 1,308,356 of NW_017617306.1, forward strand.
CATTAACAACGAGCTGCTGCACAGTTGCTCTACCCCCACCGGAGATCACACCGGCAGGCTGAGCAACGTGATTAGAAGCGGGAACCACCGATCGTGACACCCGTAGGCCCCGCAGATCACCCACGCACGCTGTACCCGGCAAATCGCCGATGACTGGAACAAGGGTTCCGGCAGGGGTCTGTCGAACAGGATCAGACCCAGCTGAATTTGTAGCCGCCAGCGAGCCAAGCCCAACGCGACCACCCGCTTGTGCCGTGCAAGCATCATCATCAACAAGCCTCGCCAAATTTCATCCTCATCACTTTATTCTTATCATTATCTTCAACTCCCATATTCATTTTTTTCAAAAGAGGATTGCCGCTGTAGATGGGGAGAAAGAAGGAACAAGAAAGGACGGCTGAGGAATCGACTCAGAAAAAAATTGCGATGCCTGGACATCATGATTAGGCAGGTGAGTCTCCGTCCCAGCCGCCATTGACGAAGCTTCGGGGGGAATCGCGGGGATTCGCCAACGTCCACAGATCGTGTGCTTGACATTTGCGGCGGCGATCCGGAGGTCTGATCATGGGACTGATGAAATGGTTGGGATCTCCGGCGTACTGCTTCGACGATCGGCGTCGCACAGGCACCGACCCAAACCTCCTACTCTGATGATCTAACAGTGGGAGTGAGGGTGACAGCTACGATCGACGAACTGCTTTGCCGACGAAGATAGCGATGATTTGTGAAGTGTCTCCACCGCGTCAAGGCTCTGTATTTTTACGGCAATCGATCTGGGACCTACGGATGAATAGGCTGATCGCCGATGATTTGTGAAGGGCCTGATCACCGGCTGGATCGAGGAACTGGTTGACTCCGTCTCTCGCCGGAGCACACTGATATACCTCCGCCACTTCTGGATTTCCATCTCATTAAATGCGCAGCGATCCCGATCTAACGCCGATTCGATCATTCGTTTAGATTCATCCAGAGCAAACTGTTGATAACGTGTTTAACAGAAAAAGACAGAGGGTAGAGAGGGAAAGGTCAGGATCTTTTTCATTCATCTATCCATACATAATCCAAGGGTACACAATATAAAGGAATGATAAATGGTCTACATAATGATCATTAAATATGTCCGTTACAAATATTGTCCACCATCAATATTATTTATAACAATTTCGTATTATTTTTAGTGATTGAAAATATTATTATAAGTGTCTTTGACAAATTAAATTGTCGCTCAATTTGATTCATTTTATTTGGTGAGATAATAAGGAGGAAAACCTTTACTTTGAGTATATATGGGATTTATTAATACTAAGGGGGGTGTATTCAATCATGACTTTTGTAGAGTTTTAAAGACTTTTAAAATGATTGATTTTAATAAACTTTGATTGACTTTCATAGAGTCGTTCAAAACTTTTTAAAACTTTATAAGACTCTATAAAAGTCTATATAAATAACATTCATAGACTTTTATCAACTTTTTATTTTAAAAAGTCTACAAAAGTCATTGAAATTCTAAATTGAATACATCCTTACAAACTTTGAATGATTTTGATTCTTAACATTTATAATTTTCTTACAAAACATTTATAATATATCATAAAATTCTTCTTATTATATAGTTCTTCACCCACATCAACATTCTCAACATTATTATTTTTATCCATAATATGCTGAGACTTATATGCTAATTACTTATATATATTATTATTAATAAACATGAACAAACAAAAAAACTATTTCATTAGAAATTCATAAAAATATTGAACCATAAAATTTATAATAAAAGAATTGATCAAATAAAATATTTAAAAATATAATTGCAAGTTGTATAAAAAAACATCTAATATTAATATATATATATATATATATATATATATATATATATATATATATATATTAATATATATATATTATACTTGATATATTGCTAGGCATCACGCAAAGAACTATTATTTGCAATAGGAATTTGAGACAGCGAACAACATCAATGTGCTACTGTTTGCAACCCAAAATTGTTGTTGCAAACATATAGTAGTTCGCTATTCGTAGTAACCTGTTGTTAAAAAAAATAAAAAATATATATATATTACGAATATAAACATAAAAAGAATAAAAATCAAAATATATACGTATTTATATGAATATTATGAAACATATACTAAAATTTGACGATGAAATATTTGCTTTGTTAATGTATTTAGGGAGAATTAGAGAAAGTTAGGGATAAAAAATTCGTAGAAGAAATAAAAATCAATATAAACAAGCAATAATGAAGTAAAAATAATATTATTTAGAATTTTTAGAGAAAGATTGTAAAGTTTAGGAAAGAGAGAAAAATTGGAAGAGTTTAGGTATGAGGAAAATATAGGATAATGAAGAAAAAAAATAATTTTATTGAATTTAGATAGGTTTATAAAGTTTAAATATGGAGAAAAAATGGAGTTTTAAATAGAGAGAGAAAACATTCAAAGTTGTCAGAAAGAAATTTTTGAAATCTTGGGATTGATGGTTGGATTTCAACTATTTATATTTGAGAAGGAAAAATCTACAAAAGTCCTAAAATTAAAAAGTCTACAAAAGTTTATAACTTTTTGAATACCATATGACTTTTAAAGACTCTTTAAAAGTCTTAATCGAATACCACATGACTTTTAAAAACTCTTTAAAAATCTTGATTGAATACCTACTAAGAGAATTTGGAGTTCAACATAATTTCATTGCATTATGATGTGCTTATATTATTATTATTACTTATTATATATATTTTCATAATGAGCTGCGAACTAACCTTAAGGTGCGATCCTGTGAACTTCTGAAAGATTGCACCGCACCTACTACGTGATTGCACCGCACCCAGATACGATTGCACCGCAAGGTCCTCTTGGCATGTCTAGGAGCCGTAGCAGTGCAATCATGTAGTAGTTGAAGTGCAAGCTTTCAGAAGTTCGCAAGTTCACTAGTTAAAGTTGGTTCGCACCAGATTATGATTCTTTACACACACAAGATGCATATCCGTTTCACTAAGAAACATTAATAGAGAAGATAAAGGCATAATGCAGTAATGGCCATAAATTATATATATTCATATCACCTACCCCTTTGTGGTGAGCTATCATAGGCTCTCAAATTAAAACCTTACAAACATAGTAGCGGGAGTACGGATCGATCCCACGAGGAGTAACTAGTTTAATGTATATGCTCAAATTAAAGGGAATGGGGGTTTTGTACGAAATTGACAATGAAAGCAAGAAAATGAATAAAACGATGAAGACAATATATTGAAAGCACTTATAATAGAAAATCCTGGTTAGTCAATATCCACTGCCGGAATTTAGCACTGATCATTGATTCAAAAGGTAATTAATTAATATGTAATTGAATATTTGTCGTGAAATTATTTCATTTCCATTTTCCCTTAATTGTAGGTTACATTTGTTGAAAACAATAAAATATTGACAATTTTAGGACATTTCGGCGACAGTTCGGCAATTTAATCATATCTTAAGCTAGGGATGTCCAACTGAGGTGATTCAAGTGGCATTGGATCTGTTTCAAAGAGCTACAACTTTCATGAAGAAGACAAAGGCCAATTCGGACATCTAGGCAGTCAAAATCAGCAAAAACCGTGTCAGGATCCCCAATTACGCGAGCTGTCATGTAGTAACTGCGGAGTAAATGGGAAATAATGTTATTTCCCATTTACGCACCGCGTCACACTGTAAGGTGCGCATAAATGGGAAATAAAGGGTTGTAGCAGTGTTAAAAGGGGCGAGAAAAATCAGATTTAAAAACCCAACTTCATTCTTCCATTTCATCTTGCAATATTTCTCTCACTAGGTTTTTAAGTTAGGTAGATTAGATTTCTCTCCATCTTCTCTCTAGATTTTAGCATAGATCTATATAAACTTTGTAAAGAGAAGTGAAGATCCGAGCTTCCCCTTGCAAGATCTTCACCTCTAACCATTGGATTTACAATCTAGCTTAGCAATCTTGGGTAAACTCTAGATCTATTCTATTTTATTGCTCTATTTTGATGATGTTTATCTTGCAAATGTTTAGATTGTTGATCTTTAACATGAGTGGCTAATTTCTAGAGATTAGGATTGTTGTCTATATTGATTTTGTGATGATTAGCTTGATTTGATTTGTGCTTTCGTTGTAATTGATTGTTGTTGGCTTGAATGTCTTGTTGGAAGAGGGATGATTATAATGACTCTTGTGTGTGAGTGCGCACCACATGCTTATAGGTTTAGGAAGGATTATGTTATCAAGAGATTGAGACATAACCCTATCCTCCTTCCCTTATAATTCTCGTCATAGATCCGAGAGGATTAGGCCCGGAAAGAAATGTAAGCAAGGTGTTTGTTAAATTGCCCCATAGAAGATAAGAGCACTAGCGTGTCACATCTCCCTTTGGGAAGCGTAAATACCGAGAGGTTTCGCCTTAGCATTACACACTAGCAAGCCATTCCTCATGGCCTATGCCACAACACGCAATCACCATCCAACCTTTTGAGTAGCTAATCACACATTGCAATTAGCACACAATCCTAATCCGCTTTCCAGTTATTGTTTTAATTCTTCTTTTTCAAAGCTCTATTGTTTCCCAAGCACACCAACCAATCGCCCAAACACCCATTCTCTTAAACAAGGCTCTCAAAGGTAGAATATCCCCAAAAAACTTACTCAAACTTTCAATTTATCACTCCTTGAGTACGACACTCGGGGTGGTTCTCACTCCCCGTTTTACACCCTTTCATTAGTCTACACGACCCATGCACACCTACACTTTTGACGACGCGATATAAAATGAGAACCGTAACAAAAAGCGTCCGTCAATTCATTATAAACATAATCCAACAATATATTAAGCAAATGATAATGAGATTAACTTTAATAAACTAGAATCCAACAAGATAAAGTAAATAACACAATAATAATCCAAAATATTCAAGAGTTAACAAAGCTAGAACAATAGAATGACTAAAGAAGATGAAAAATACCCTATTATGCAAATTTTTTCCGAGCTGATGCAGTCCTCCACGACGGCTCTCTCTTGCCAAAAGGAGAAAAAAGATCTATTTATAGCCCTTGTCCAGGGGTTTCGGTGCACGGGCGCCACATGGGTGTGTCACTACTTGTGCGATTATCTATTTATATCAGTTGTCCAGGATTTCGACGCACAAGCGACGCACTAGTGATAAGTGCATAATTGTTCATATATATATCCCATACTTTGCCTTTATTTTGCTTATAAAGTGTTATAATGGTGTTCAAAATGATCCTCATTTTATTCAGTTGGTCAATTACGCACAATTCATCATCTTTGAATAGAAGTGAGTCAAATGGAGCATTTTGGACACATTTAGAATTAATGGGGGCCAAATATGAAGCTAAGGAGATGGATACAACACTTCCAAGGGAGCCTAAGAGTACGTGTTGTTTTCAATGGTCTTAGTCATTCAGGCAAACCAAAACTTAGAGGAGCAAAAGATCAAGCCATAGCATTTTTTGCTAATTTAGACCCCTGTTCAGTATTTCAACCATATCTTAGCCTAGAATGTCGAAATGAAGTGAGTCTTGCTCCCTTGGAAAGAAAAGTCGGAGGGCTACAACCGTCGCGAAGACCTTAAATCCAAAATCTGAATTTTTGAAGGTCAAACGACATGGCCAATTGCACGGTCGTGCCATTGAGGCAATAAGTATCAGTTTTTGTGTTGATTTTCGCACGACCGTGCTTGTGGTTGTGCCCCGCACACTTTGTTTGTATTTAAGCCAGTTTTCACTAATTTTTACATGGTTTCGACCCCAAGACAAACCCTAGTTGGTTTATTTCACTTCTTTTCATATATTTAGGTTAGATTTGGCTTAGATTTAGGTTCTATAACACTTTGAAAGCTTGTAATCTTGGATTTCAAGATTGTTCTCTCATTTTCAATACATAAGATCTCTTTCCTTTTATCTCTTTCTTTTGCAAGATTTATGTTTATTACTTGTTCTTATTAATTCTTTATGCTATTTAATCATGAGTGGTTAGTTTTCGGACTTGTGTTAGGGTTCTGTTATCTATCTTGTTGCCTAATTTGTGATTATTGTAAAACGGGAAAGAACTCTAACCTTGGGTTCATGTGTTTGTGAAGATTTTGTGTTTATATCTTGTTAATATTTGATGTACAGATTCATTAGCATGTATTTAGAGAATTTTTGGCTACAATGAAAATTGAGTGAAGGATTTGAGTCACTCATTGCATAAAACCGATTTCCTCCTATTAAAATATGGGATTTGGGGGTTTAAGATGCTTGTGTGCTTGATGGACATGGAATTGATAAACCATGAGAGTGGGGCAATTTCTTGTTCTAATTATTATTTATTTGCTCATGGAAGTGGGTTTAGGATAGGATACCTACGTGCATTCCCGCTCGATTCCTTGGTTATTTATTCTCCCTAATCCCATAAGTTGTTTATACATCTAAAAGATAATGTCAAGCAAGAGCGGCCCCGCAATACCTACCGGAATCTGTACGTACCCAACTGGCATCTCGCAACACTGACCCAGAATTGATTCATAATCAAAACTCTCCAAGGGAAGTCCGTCTAAAGATTTGCCAGTTATTCTCTCCAAGGCCTTGCGACGGATGGCCGCAGCCCTCTTGCAATCCCCTAAGTTTGACTCGAGGGAGTAGGACGGAATCCGACCTTCCGCAACACCTTTCACTATCTCTTCATCATCATCAGACATTGGATCAGATTTGATAGCAGCAGGAGTGACATGCTGGTCAGGAACATCATTATTTTCTAATTTTTTCTTCAGATCAGTAATCTTCTGTTTTTCTTCTTCTTCTTGCAGGCTCTCCAATTCCTGCTGCTCTCGTAGAGGATTGAAGAAGCCCAAGAGATAAACAAACGAAGCGGCAAAAGCGAGGAGGGCAGCCATCTCAGAGCTTGAGACAACATGGAGAGGCTTGGAGTGACGGATCTTGTCGCGCCAGCTAACGAGCAGGAAATAGACGGCGGCAAAGAAGATGGCGTTAGTAAGGTAGAGAAGCAGTGGGAGAGCATTGGAATTAGGTGTATTTTCAGAGAAAGAATAATCAGATTTCTTATGTTTAACGGGAGAACTAATGGAAGTGGAAGTGGATGTGGAAGTTGGGGGAATTTGGATTTGCTTCAACTCCATCTTGCTTTGCTTTGCTTAGCTCCTTCACAAATCAGAATTATATATAAATATGATCTGATCTTAGGCAAATTGAACAACACAACACAACAGGTTAATTTGAATCTATGATTACAAATTTAATTTGTTGTGTTGTTGGATGAATGGATGAATTTGGTATGTATCTCAAGAAAAGCTAGCTATATATTTATACAAGCTATGTGATATATATTTCTTTAATTTGGGTACGGTGTACTTTCCTGGAAATGATAATTGAGCAGAGAGAGGATCAGAAATTAATTATTCAATTGGTTCAACATAGTCAGGCGGCTCAATTACTTCACAGTACGTGTGAAATTCAGATTAGATATAACATATATATTTATTTAGGCACACTTACTTGACTACATACTGCACCCATTTCATTTTGTAGGCTTTAGTTACGTTGTGGCAGCAGGAGTGAAATTCAGCAGGTTGTACAAGCTAAGTGCCACACTAGTACTCCATTAAATATTCAATTCAATGCTACCTCAGCCCGCCCGCTTTGTTGAATCATCTTAACCTTAAATTTAAAATATTACTTAGTTTACGTACGTATTCAATTTTACGTTCAATGTTAACCATTCATATACAGTGGATTAAAATTTGAAACAATTCAATGCTTCATAACTAAATTTGATAACTTTAAAACTGAATCACTAAAATTATATTATTGGAAATGGGTGATATATAGTCAAAAGATTAAATAAATAATTAACTCATATTTTAACCGTGTTTCACAATGATTTTGTACTCCTTCCGTCCCATTTTATGTGTCTGGTGACATAATAAGGGAGCAAAACTTTACTTTGAGTATATTAGGGATTTATTAATCTTAAGCCAATTTGTAGTAACTCAATTGCATTGCATTATGATGTGTTTTTTATTATTATTATTATTATTATTATTATTATTATTATTATTATTATTATTATTATTATTGCTCAATAGATTTGAATACACATCATATCCCACGTGTTAGTGAAAGGTTCAATTAAATAAAATTAAATAATACAAAACCTTCTCAAGTAGTTTAATTTTCCTTATATATTACAATAAAATTTTCTAGATCTAGCCAAATAATTCTTTTTCGAAATAAACCAAAAAAACTATTATTTACTTGCATCTTGCGGACATTATTAGTTATTAGTTCAAAAGTTTTAAATTACGATATCACATTGTCCAATCAATCAAGGAAAATGTGAACTTTAATTCTCCAATCACTCTAGGAAAATAATTTAATATTTACAAACTTTAATCCAGTGGATCAGGAAAAAAGAGTGCAACCATATGAAAAGCATAATCTTCAAGATTTCAAGGGTCTTTAGGATTATCCATTCAAGTGCACCTGCATCGGTTGCCTCAAGCTAGCTAGTTATATATATATGCAAGCTATGTACGTGATATATATTTCTTTAATTTGGGTGTATAGTACTTTCCTGGAAATGATAATTAAGCAGAGAGATGGGTCGGAAATTAATTATTGGTTGAAGTTCAACATAGTTAGGCGGCTCACTTACTTCACAGCACGTGTGAAATTCCACGTGTGAAATTCAGATTAGATATAACATGAGCCCTTCTACTTATATGCACTGAATATTGTTGGAAGATGAGTGTAAGCCCTCTAAACAGGCCCAACGCCGATTGAACCCACCCATGATGGAAGTGGTTAAAAAAGAAATATTGAAACTTCTTGATGCAGGTATAATATATCCAATCTCAGATAGCAAGTGGGTAAGTCCTGTACACGTTGTCCCAAAGAAAACAGGTATAACAGTGATAGAAAATGATAATGGTAAGTTGGTGCCCACTCGTATTCAAAATGGGTGGCGAATGTGTGTAGATTACAGAAAATTAAATGCATCAACTCGAAAAGATCATTTTCCACTTCCTTTTATTGATCAAATGCTTGAACGTTTAGCAGGTCGTTCCCATTATTGTTGCCTAGATGGTTTTTCAGGTTTTCATCAGATTCCAGTTGCACCTGGAGACCAAGAAAAAACGACCTTCACCTGCCCATTTGGCACCTTTGCATTCCGGTGGATGCCCTTTGGTCTTTGCAATGCTCCTGCTACATTTCAAAGGTGTATGGTCAGTATCTTTTCAGATTTTGTAGAGACTTTTATAGAGGTATACTTTATAGTCTATGGTGATTCTTTTGATGCCTGTTTATCTAACCTCACAAAAGTGCTTGAACGATGCATTGAAAAAAACCTTATTTTAAATTTTGAAAAATGTCACTTCATGGTTGATCAGGGTATTATTTTGGGTCATGTGGTATCTTCTGAAGGGATTGAAGTGGATAGAGCTAAGGTAGAAGTTATTAAATCTTTGTCTTACCCTCCTGCTAGTGTGCGGGAGGTTCGTTCTTTACGTGGTCATGCAGGTTTCTACAGGAGATTTATGAAGGATTTTTCAAAGATTAGCAATCCATTGTGTCGATTGTTGCAAAAAGATGTGGCATTTGAGTTCGATGAAGCATGCAAAGATTCATTTGATACGCTAAAAGATATGGTAACATCTGCACCAATAATTCAGCCACACCGAATTGGGATCTTCCATTCGAACTTATGTGTGATGCAAGCAATCATGCAGTTGGCGCTGTACTAGGCCAAAAAGTTGGAAGAGCTTCACATGTTATTTATTATGCTTCAAGAACACTTGATAGTGCACAAAGCAATTATACCACAACAGAAAAAGAACTTTTAGCTATTGTATTAGCTTTAGAAAAATTTCATTCATATATTTGCTTGGTACTGAAGTGATTGTTTTATTCTGACCATGCAGCTCTTAAGTATATGCTTTCAAAGAAAGAAGTTAAGCCCAGACTCATTCGGTGGATGCTCTTACTACAAGAGTTTAACCTGGAGATACGAGATAAAAAGGGTGCAGAAAATTTAGTTGCTGATCATCTTAGTAGGATAATTACAAGTGAAAAACCTTCGCCATTGCAAGATGATTTTCCTGATGAACATCTTTTTTCTGTTCAAAAGTCGATTCCCTGGTATACTGATATTGTGAATTACTTAGTTACTTGAACATTACCAGTTCATTTATCTAAATCTCAAAAAGATAAAATAAAGAGTGATGCTAAATACTATGTTTGGGATGGCCCTTATTTGTGGAAGCATTATTCTGATCAAATAATCCGAAGGTGCGTATCTCAAGAAGAAATTCCTTCCATTTTGAATTTTTGTCATTCATATGCATGTGGAGGACATTTTGGTCCAAAAAGAACTGCTCGTAAAGTGTTGGAATGTGGTTTATTTTGGCCATCTTTATTTCATGATTGTTATATGTTTTGTAAAACATGTGCGCAATGTCAAAAAACTGGAAATTTAGGTTATAGGGATCAAATGCCGCTTACTCCTATTCTTGTTTGTGAAATATTTGACGTTTGGGGTATTGATTTCATGGGTCCTTTTCCTTCTTCTTACAATAATGTTTACATTATTCTTGCTGTGGATTATGTGTCAAAGTGGGTTGAAGCTAAGGCTACCTGGACTGATTGTGCTAAAGTTGTTGTTGAGTTCGTTAAATCTAATATTTTTACTAGGTTTGGGATGCCAAGAGCAATAATAAGCGATCGCGGAACTCATTTTTGCAACAGAGTGGTGGAAGCATTGATGAAAAAATATGATGTTACTCACCGTGTTTCTACAGGTTACCATCCACAAAGCAATGGACAGGCAGAAATCTCAAACAAAGAAAGTAAGTCTATAATAGAGAAGACTGTTGACCCGAACAGGAAAGATTGGAGTACACAAATTGATGATGCTTTATGGGCTTATCGAACGGCCTACAAAACTTCAATAGGTATGTCTCCTTATCGTTTGGTATTTGGTAAACCGTGTCATCTTCCTGTTGAGTGGGAACACAAAACTTATTGGGCTGTTAAGCAATGTAACATGAGGATGGCTGAATCTGGTGAGTTGAGAAAGTTGCAGCTGCAAGAGTTTGAAGAAATTAATGATGCATACGAAAGCTCTAGAATTTATAAGGAAACAACAAAAGCATTTCATGATCAAAAGATTTCTAGGAAAATTTTTGCTATTGGTCAGAAAGTTTTACTTTATCATTCTAGATTGAAACTTTTTCCTGGTAAATTGCGTTTTAGATGGGTAGGACCTTTTGTTGTCACTAATTTTTTTCCTCATGGTGGAGTTGAAATACACAGTTTAGAGACCATAAAATTTTTTAATGTTAATGGACATCGTTTAAAGCCATTTTATGAAGGTTTCCAGGCATATAATGTTTAAGAAATTAGTCTGCAGTGCCCAGTTTATGAAGATTGAAAAGAGATGATGTCCGACCAATGACATGCTACTTATAACAAGAGGAGTTTGTTCCATTCTTTAATCTTTACGTGGCTTAATTTTAAATTCTTTTTAACATTTGGGACAATGTTATGAATAAGTGTGGGGAGGGGATTTAACTATTATTCAATATTTAATTCTTCCCTTCAAAAAATTTTCCTAATGAATTTTTCAAAAAAAATACAGTATTTTTACTAGAATTCATAACATAATTGAATAATTGGTCTTGCATATTATGATTATTTAGTTTAGTATTTTGTTTGATATGGAGGTGGCTAAACTAAGCAAGCATGAACCTGTGAGATTTTGAACCTTTGACTGACACTTCAGTCCAATTATTTTGTTCTTGTGTGATATCTTCCATAGATTTGTATCTCTAGAACTTGCCTTGATTCTCTTTAAAGCTAATTTGATGCATGCATTATTTTTAATATGATTAAGGCCATCGTTGATTTTTAGCCTCACTAGCCAAATAGCATATTCATACCGTGATTGATTTATCCTTTGTTAGCCATTTTGAGCCTTTATAACTGTATTTTTGTTGTTATGAAACCACATTATAAGCCTCATACCTGAAATTGATTTCCTGAACCTTGCCTAAAATATTAGGGGAGCTTTGATTGAGTAATTGCATAAAGATTTGAGTGTGGGAAAAATGTTGACAAAGTATCTATGAGTAAGAATAATTAATTGGTCATTAGACTTCTATGAGCCTTTGGTTGGTATTTTCAAAAAGAAAAGATAGTAGATAATGGAAAATGAGTTGATGTAATTATTTCAATTCGAGATTTTTCCTAAACTAAGAAGGTGAAATATTCGATGGAAGTTGTCGTTACTCAAAAAAAAACAAAAAATATCAAAAAAAAAACAAAAAAAAAATGCAAAATACGAAAAGGAAAGAAGAAGAAAAAAAATGAAAAGAAAAAAGGAAAAAAAGGATATGAAAGAGAAAATGAAAAAGAATTATTATTATTATTATATTACTATTATTATTAATTTTTCATGACAAATAAAGTATGAAATATTTATGGTCTTTGTAGGTGTGATAGTTTATTTGGTTGGAGTTGAAGTATCAAAACAACAAGAGAGATTTGGTTGGTTCATTTGGTCTTTATTTTGAGTTATGTTCATTCAATCTATGCTCCTCTAGTTTTGAAGGCTTTTTGAACTACTTTCCAAAATAATTCCTACCCTTTGCCCTAGCCCCATTACAACCATGACAAAGTCCTTATGATTTGATCATGCATGTTATCTTGTAGTAGAGAATGAGAAGATATGCAAGCCTATGGTAGAGCATTTCTATAGGAATTGATTTGAGTGAAATATACACACCTTTCAAACACTTGTGCGTTATGAGTGATATTCCCGTGAGAGCTTGGTTATTTAGTTAACGCTATTTTCAAATAAATTGCTAGATAATTATTTATAATGTGTTTGAGACCAATGTTCGTGAAATGTTATGAGTTTCTATATATTTAAGTTTTTCTTAAATAATGTTTTTGCTTGAGGACAAGCAAATGATTAGTGTGGGGAATTTTGATAAGCACTATTTTTATATTTAATTTAGATTGGTTTTTATAATAAATTAGTTCTATTTATTTAGTATTATATTTATTTGAACTTTATTTTATATTTTGTACTAATATAATAATTATATGAATAATTAGACTTAACGGGCAAATTAATAGAAATTGGGTTTAGTTTATGATTTGGGCTAATTATTTTCCTTTTCATTGTTTTAATTAGTAGCTCAATTAGATTGTTTTAATTGTACATTCAAAAAAAAAAGATTGTTTTAATTGTGTTACGTGTTCAGCAGCCCAAAGTCTTATTTAATTTATTTTATCCTTTCTCTTGTTCCTTTTTAGCTAATACGTGCGTAGACTTTGGAGCAGCAGAATTGGAGAACGATTCGAACGGCATCGGCTTCTGCGACAGCTCCGTTGGCGAACCGCGAGCTGCTCCCACGAATTGCTTCGATAAAGATTCCGTCCACGAACTAATTGAAGCAGAGACTATTTTGTGTCTTCTTGTTAAATTTCTCTGGTTAGAAAAATAAGTATTATTTATTTTCTAGATTTTGTGTGGTTAAAGAAATTAAATTATTTTGTGGATGTTAGGGAAATTAGGGTTATTTTTGAGTTGATTAGGGATCCTGAACTAGTATAAATAGGGCTGAATTTTGCAGTATAGGATGGTCAGTTTTTCAAAATCACTTTATTTTACTGTAAACACTCTCTGCAATGTACTGCTGAGTATTGATTTTCCAACTCAAGGATTATTGAAGTTTGATTCTACAACACCAGTGAGATTTATTTAGCTTAATTTTATTCTTTACACTTTATTATTTATATATCTCCTGTTATATGAGTTTAGTTATTGCTTGATTAATTGTTGCAAAGGGCCTATTGTTCAATTGTCAAGTCGTTAAGTTGCTAATTAGAACCTTGAATCCGCAATTGTTTAAGTGTTCTAAAATCGGTAGCAAATAGCACAATTTGATTATATATGGATTTTCAATTTTGTGTTATGAAGATATATAGTCTAGTTTAAATAAACCATGCTTTTGAGTTTGTTGGCTAGAATTGGTAATCTTTCTAATTCTTTTAATGTTATTAGTAAATTAAATACTAAGAGCCTGTTTAGGATTGTTTATTAACTAGGGAAGTAATCGATCGAAGAGCTTGTTTTGATTATCGATAAAGTAAGGAAAGATAGGTTATTAGAGCTTGTTAATAACCATAACCAATTTGGTAAAGAGTAGAGTAATTTATTTTTGGAAATCAATGATCAGTCTTGTTAGAATTAAATTGATATTATGCCTTGAGTTGGATACTAGTTGCTATTGATTATTATTATTATTTGACATTTCATATTGTTTGCCTTTTTATGGTTGCTATTTAATTTCCAATTCTCATCTCTTTCTTTATTAAATCTTTGATTAAAAATAAGTCTGACCAATCTCTGTGGGTACGACCTTACTCATCACTATTGCAAATTATAGAGTAAGTAATTTATCATTTGTTGGCATCGACACCCATCATCGACAACAATAATTTTTTTCATAAATTCCTCCCATATAAAAATTCATGGAAATTTCAAAAATCAACTAGGTTCTAGCCATTTCCCTAAAAATGTTAAGATATAGTCGTTCCATATCCCCAGTATTATGATTATTTGGTTCAGCTATAAATTACTAGGGTTTCTCGTCTTCTGGACATACCTCCTTAAGAGATTTCAAGAGTGATGAAATTTTCTACAAGATATAGCATTCTATAGATTATTATTATCTATTACTCCTACATGTCTCTCATGCTTCTGGCATTAAAGAGCATCGGAAGATACATACGGTCCAAGTTATAGAAGGTATATGAGACGTAGTCACTCTTTTTATTATCAGGATATATAATGGTAGATTATTTGCTAAATGACACAAATTAACTATCTTCTAAACATCCAGTTCAGTCTACCTAGTACATGGATTTAAATAATGAAGATTTTTTTCATCAATCAGCGCTGCATGAAATTTCGCAGCATTAAATTAAATATGGGCTCTTATCTCCCCTATTGCCGTGAATATCTTCTTCAAGTGTGCAATCAGCGTAATTGATCACCTATCATGGGCTCTAGGTATTTAAAAAATCGCTTGAATTGCCAGCAATTAAGCAATTATGTTGGTTGGATGCAATGGTCATGACTTTTCAATTTGATGTTATCACATCTTTGCTTGTTATTATAGTTATTTTGAATCATCTCAGTATTTAAGTTCTTTAATTTTGCTTATTTAATACATATTTTCCTTGCTATTATCATTTAATTATGGTTCACACTTGTTTTGAATGTTTTACGGTGTTTGTTAGTGTTTTTGAACCATTGTAGGTTAATTCTATGAGCAAGGGAAGTTCAAGGATGAGTTTGGAGCAATTTTGGACAAGTCCAGGACGCGTCGAAAATTTCCAGTAGCATCACAAAACTGAGCCAAAGAGGCTCGACGCGTCGAGCCTTAATTCGACGCGTCGAGAATGACGCGACATGCAAAGTGATTAGCGGCTGCAATGTTTCCCAAATCAACTTCAATTCCAAATTCCAATTCCAACTTCAATGTTAAATTAAATACGGCAATTTCTTTATTTAAATATAGGAATTATAATTTGAGTCCAATTTTGTACAACATTCCTATTTCATCTCAACTTTGTACCCACTATAAAATCTCCCCTTCCTCAACCCTAATGGACAGACCGAGAGACCGAGAATTCATAGATTCTTGGAGACAAGAAGGAGAGAAATCAAGAGCATCAAGTTGTCAAGGAGGAAGCCAAGAAGAAGACTAGGGAGATTTGGGAAAATCGTCTGGTTAATTCTTGTACTCTTTTGATGATTTGTAATTCTTTATTTATATTTGCTATGTATAATTTAGTCATGCTTGGCTAAATTCTTTAGAGATTCTTGGGCAGAAGTGTTTATGAACCTATGTGCCTGAGCTCTCAGTTTCTTTAATATATTATTATTTGGGTTTAATACTTGTGTTGCAATCGTGATAATATTGTTTGATGCTTGTAATTAATGGCCATAGTTACTAGCTTCATAGCCATGTTTGTGTCACCAATGGGAGTTGGGGCATAAATTAGGGCACACACGATTGCACCTAATGGTTGGTCCTTGGGAAAGGGGAACTTATTAGGGGAAGTTTATTCTAGATTATTGCTCATCGGGAGATGGTAGTAATTAGGAATAATTGAATGCTGATCTTTGATCTTATTGGGTGTTTAAGCCATGGGAGTGGAAATTCACTAGGAATAGAGATTACGGGAGTAATTCGATTCCACTTTGCATTCCCACACAAATCTTAATTCCAAACTAAATATTGCAAACGATAATTGGCACTAGGTGATTAAATACTTGAATCCCATTGTAAACAAAGAAAATTGAATAATATATTTTAATATTCAAAATTCTGATTACATGTCAAATATCAAGGGGGTGCGGGTACAAGATCTCTGGATGTCCTCTGATTCTTCAATTTGATGTCTTGAACACTCCACCATTGAAGGGCCTCCGGGTTTCATGTGGCTTGATCTTCAAAGAAGGGCTTGTATATATAGCTTGTTCTTCTTGAAGGGCCTCCGGGTTCAAATGGCTTGATCTTCAATAGAGGTTTGAATCAACATACATCAACATATGAAGGAGGAAGGACTTGTACTTTCAGGATCACATTTTTATTGTGATCTCTGAATTAGCTTTAGATTTCTTTCTATGATTTTTCCTAGGATGTCTGATTACATAGAAATGAGAGCTCCTATTTATAGTTGTTGGATAGAGAGTTTTGATAAGCTCAAACTCTTTTGATATTATCTAATTAACAAATTAGATAATATCAATATTATCCAAAATATTTTAAATATATTTAAATATACTAATATTGATAAATAATCAATATTTATCAAAATTTAAGTGTCTACAAATGCCCCCTCGAGACTTGCTTGTACACCACTTGAGAGCATATAACACTCGAAAGTATGTAGTGCAAGAAAGTCTTGACACCACAACTTAAAGATATAAGGCTGTTTCAACTCGTGCCAAGGAGCCTTGAAAGATATGAGGCCGTTTTTACTCGTGCCAAGGAGCCTAAATATGAGGCCGTTTAAACTCGTGCCAAGGAATATCATTTAGCTTCCTCCGTTTCAAATTTCATACAGGGTTTGCCCCCATATCGGTTGAAAGTGCCTATGAAGAGATGAGAGGCAGAGTTGTCCCACTGGGCGTGCCAATTTGTAAACAAAGAAAATTGAATAAAATTTAGAAATTCAAAATTCTGGGTTACATGTCAAATATCAAGGGGGTGTGGGTACAAGATCTCTGGATGTCCTCTGATTCTTCAATTTGATGTCTTGAACACTCCACCATTGAAGGGCCTCCGGGTTTCATGTGGCTTGATCATCAAAGAAGGGCTTGTATATATAGCTTGTTCTTCTTGAAGGGCCTCCGGGTTCAAATGACTTGATCTTCAATAGAGGTTTGAATCAACATACATCAACATATGAAGGAGGAAGGACTTGTACTTTCAGGATCACATTTTTATTGTGATCTCTGAATTAGCTTTAGATTTCTTTCTATGATTTTTCCTAGGATGTCTGATTACATAGAAATGAGAGCTCCTATTTATAGTTGTTGGATAGAGAGTTTTGATAAGCTCAAACTCTTTTGATATTATATAATTAACAAATTAGATAATATCAATATTATCCAAAATATTTTAAATATATTTAAATATACTAATATTGATAAATAATCAATATTTATCAAAATTTAAGTGTCTACACCCATGAATCTCAACTTCTCTCTAATTGTTTTCAAAATCCTGAACCTCTGTTTTATTTTATTTATTTTATGCCAATCAATCATCTAAGTAATTGTTAGGATTAGCTCTAATGAATAAGTTAATAACTAGTGCTTGATACAACCACTTCCCTGTGGATCGATAACTCGTACTCCAAGAATTATTTGTTTGCAAATATACTACGCATCACAATTTTACAATCAATTTTAACCGTTCATATAAGGAAAAGTTTATAGTAGATTACAATTGGAAAGAATTGAATACTTCATTACAAAACTTGATAAACTTAAAAGCCAACGACTACAATTGAAAACGAGTAAAAAGACTTAAATCTAGAATCAACACAAATTTTAAGCGTGTTAGACACTTATTTCTGTTAAACAGAAAAAGACAGAGGGTGGAGAGGGAAAGGTCAGGATCTTTTTCATTCATCTATCCATACATAATCCAAGGGTACACAATATAAAGGAATGATAAATGGTCTACATAATGATCATTAAATATGTCCGTTACAAATATTGTCCACCATCAATATTATTTATAACACTCCCCCTTGGACATTATTTGACCACGATCTTGCCTCGTAAAAACTTGCTAGGAAACCCTGTGGGAAAAACCTAGACAAGACAAGAGTACAATAGAAAATATATCCATGCCTCATTAAAAACTTCACTAGAAAAACCACGTGGGAAAAAATCTAGTTGAAGAAAAGAGTACATGATATATGTAAAAACATATATTGTATTGGTCGCCTCATTAAAAACCTTAATGATTGCTATAATCTGCAAGCGCACAGAGTCAATCACAATATAAATTCCTGGAGTATTCCAGGGTCGATCCCACGAAGAACACTATTAACTGTTATCTTAAATCATCAAATTGTTGATAAGGAAATTCGCCAATAAATAGAATTAATGTGATTAAAAGAATATTTATGAATTTAAAGCAAAGGGAAATTCCAATTGAGAGAAAACTAGGGATTTGGGGTTCACCTATTAGATAATTAACTAACTCTCCCAAGTATTGATTCTTATGACTATAGTGATGATTGTTTCAAATATATCCTAATACTCCGTCGAGCTACTAGGTTGTATCCAATTAACTGTGATCATCCGTCGATATCTCACCAACATTAATTGAACCCATTAAGCAGCAATCAAATATCACCACAAATACCTAAAGCTATGTCTAGTTTAGGTCAATTATGTTTATCTTACAAGCTCTAGGTTCATAATTCACCTGTCAGTTCTTCTTATGAACCCTAATATTAGAATTATGCAGTGGCCAGGCACACAATCCACAATTAAAATACATAAAATAAATATAATCAAGTTCAATTATTCAATTGAAATTAGAAGAATCAACACATCAGGAAGAATAATCAATTAATCTGATATAGGCTAATCCAAATCCCTAATTTAAGTTCTAGCCAAAAATCATATTTGAATGTTCAAGAAATAACATTCTGGAAATTTTAACAAGAAATAAAAATAAGGATAAAGAGAAATAATTCAAGCCTAAGAAGATGATAGCTGCGAGTGAAGCTCAGGAATCCCCTGCGATGAAGTCTCCTCGCCAAAGTCGCCGCCGCTCCCAAGCTATCGTACTCCTCTATTCTTTTTTCTTTCCGTTTCGTCTGTCTCAATTCTCCGCCGTCTCCCCTAATATATAACCTAAGCCTTAACCCCCTTTCTTTTTTTCTCTTCCTGCTACGCCGAACCCAAAGATAAAACAACTCAAAAGGGTTTTTTTTTTTTCCTTTCTTTCT
This sequence comes from Ipomoea nil, assembly GCF_001879475.1. Classification (NCBI taxonomy): domain Eukaryota; kingdom Viridiplantae; phylum Streptophyta; class Magnoliopsida; order Solanales; family Convolvulaceae; genus Ipomoea; species Ipomoea nil. The sequence continues at coordinate 1,327,964 of NW_017617306.1, forward strand.
TCTGCTGCGCAAGCCTCAAAAGAAAACAATCCAATAATATAAAAATAAATTAAAGTTAAAATAAACACAATTATCATTATAACCTAATAACATAACTTAATTAAACTTAAATTAAAACACTTAAGTTGACGAAATAAAACTACTAAATAAATTTAATCCTATAGCTAAAAATAAAACTCCTAATTATATTAATAAAAATGCAACATTAGACTAATATTTATTAAAATCCATCTAAACTAGTAACATATAAATAATATAATATTTATAATAAAATAACCCTAAAACTTAATTTATTTATGCAAATCACTAACTAAAATTACTCTAGATAATGCCTAGAAATTAAGCTTATCACTTAACTTAAGAAAACCCTGTGGGAAAAACTTAATTAACGGAAAATGTGTACAACCATAAGCCTTCAGGGCGCAAACTGCATAATCTTCAGGATTTTGGAGTTTGTCTATTTAAGTAATTATTTTACAACTTTTCCCCATTGTCATTACTATATCATACTCATGCCTCGTTAAAAACCGCACTAAAAAATCCAATGGGAGAAAACTAGTGAGGAAAAGAGTACATGATATTTATGTATTTATGTGTTGCAAATAATGCGCAATAGTTAGTCTTTTATGACTTAATCTTCAGGATTTTACATTCAATCTTCCGGATTGATTCAAGTAAATGTACTTCCCGTTGTGTTGCAAATAGTGTGCAACTGTTAGTCTTTTATGACTTAATCTTCAGGATTTTACGTCAAATCTTCCGGATTGATTCGAGTAAATGTACTTCCCGTCTCCCCCTGAAGATAACAATCTTTAGGTTCTACATATATTTCAAAATTTGAAGAGATGGATTGGACAAATCTTCTGGATTGTCACTAGATTAAATATCTTGTACAATAATCTTATGGCTCTTCTAGAGCTCATATAACATTTGTGCAACACAAGTTTTATTGCCCTCATTTTGAACATTTAGGGAAATTGATTGTATAATCAGTTTGGACTTGGCATTGCGGGGAACAAACAAAAATAGTCAGTACCCAAGTAGTCTATTAAAATCGTATCATAGTTTCTTACATATCATAGTTTCTTACATAAGTGTCATGTCTTTGTATCTCGAAGATACCGGAGGATATGTTAATCATTATTCAAGTACTTCATTTGTAGTGGGGGCACTAGATTTTGCTAGCAAATTCATCGCAAATATGTTGCGATTATGGAACTTCTGGTTCTACAATGATGCTCCAACGATAATGAAGTAAGGGACTTCGAGTCCAAAAAGGTTCCTTATCTGCTTCAAGAGATTATTAGGCAACCTTTAGTTTGATAAAAACATGACACTTATATGCATATAGACATGTGAAAAAGCATTTTTAGATGTAGGCTAACTGGTGTATATTAAAAAAAATCTTCAAAGAAAAACTCGATCTTCAAGTCGAGATAATACTTATAGCTTTCACAAGCTTTTTATTTCAATAGTCTTAGTCTTTAAACATGAACTGACATTATCAAGCTCTTTATATATTTCATTGATGTTTACACCATCAATCTTGACTGAGATAATTTGAAATGGTTGGGATCTCCGGCGTACTGCTTCGACGATCGGCGTCGCACACGCACCGACCCAAACCTCCTACTCTGATGATTTAACGGTGGGAGTGAGGGTGACAACTACGATCGACGAACTGCTTTGCCGACGAAGATAGCGATGATTTGTGAAGTGTCTCCACCGTGTCAAAGCTCTGTATTTTTACGGCAATCGATCTGGGACCTACGGATGAATAGGCTGATCGCCGATGATTTGTGAAGGGCCTGATACCGGCTGGATCGAGGAACTGGTTGACTCCGTCTCTCGCCGGAGCACACTGATATACCTCCGCCACTGCTGGATTTTCATCTCATCAAATGCGCAGCGATCCCGATCTAACTCCGATTCGATCATTCGTTTAGGTTCATCTAGAGCAAAGTGTTGATAATGTGTTAAACAGAAAAAGACAGAGGTGGAGAGGAAAAGGTCAGGATCTTTTTCATTCATCTATCCATACATAATCCAAGGGTACACAATATAAAGGAATGATAAATGGTATACATAATGATCATTAAATATGTCTGTTACAAATATTGTTCACCATCAATATTATTTATAACAATTTCGTATTATTTTTAGTGATCGAAAATATTATTATAAGTGTCTTTGACAAATTAAATTGTCGCTCAATTTGATTCATTTTATTTGGTGAGATAATAAGGAAGAAAACCTTTACTTTGAGTATATATGGGATTTATTAATACTAAGAGAATTTGGAGTTCAACATAATTTCATTGCATTATGATGTGCTTATATTATTATTATTGCTTATTATATATATTTTCATAATGAGCTGCGAACTAACCTTAAGGTGCGATCCTGTGAACTTCTGAAATATTGCACCGCACCTACTACGTGATTGCACCACACCCAGATACGATTGCACCGCAAGGTCCTCTTGGCATGTCTAGGAGCCGTAGCAGTGCAATCATGTAGTAGTTGAAGTGCAAGCTTTCAGATGTTCGCAAGTTCACTAGTTAAAGTTGGTTCGCACCAGATTGTGATTCTTTACACACACAAGATGCATATCCGTTTCACTAAGAAACATTAATAGAGAAGATAAAGGGATAATGCAGTAATGGCCATAAATTATATATATTCATATCACTACCCCTTTGTGGTGAGCTATCATAGGCTCTCAAATTAAAACCTTACAAACATAGTAGCGGGAGTAAGGATCGATCACACGAGGAGTAACTAGTTTAATGTATATGCTCAAATTAAAGGGAATGGGGGTTTGGTACGAAATTGACAATGAAAGCAAGAAAATGAATAAAACGATGAAGACAATATATTGAAAGCACTTATAATAGAAAATCCTGGTTAGTCAATATCCACCGCCGGAATTTAGCACTGATCATTGATTCAAAAGGTAATTAATTAATATGTAATTGAATATTTGTCGTGAAATTATTTCATTTCCATTTTCCCTTAGTTGTAGGTTACATTTGTTGAAAACAATAAAGGGAAAATTGTAAAAAATGCCCCTCTATAATATGTCAATTATCAATGTCACCCCTGAATTATGAGTGGTGTAAATGTTGCCCCTCAATTATCAAAACGGTGCACATATAGTCCCTCCCGTAACGGACATGTGGTTCCCCGTTAGTGTACGACATCGTTAAGTCAGAGTAAATATGTAATTTAGTTGTTTTTTCCCTCCCTCAATTCGAAGTACCAGAGATGGACAGCGGTGGGGAACGACAGGTCCGTTACGGGAGGGGCTATATGTGCACCATTTTGATAATTGAGGGGCAACATTTACACCACTCATAATTCAGGGATGACATTGATAATTGGCATATTATAGAGGGGCATTTTTTACAATTTTCCCAACAATAAAATATTGATAATTTTAGGACATTTCGGCGACAGTTTGGCAATTTAATCATATCTTAAACTAGGGACGTCCAACTGAGGTGATTCAAGTGGCATTGGATCTGTTTCAAAGAGCTACAACTTTCATGAAGACGACAAAGGCCAATTCGGACATCTAGGCAGTCAAAATCACGCTGTAAGGTGCACATAAATGGGAAATAAAGGGTTGTAGCAGTGTTAAAAGGGGCGAGAAAAATCATATTTAAAAACCCAACTTCATTCTTCCATTTTCATCTTGCAATATTTCTCTCACTAGGTTTTTAAGTTAGGTAGATTAGATTTCTCTCCATCTTCTCTCTAGATTTTAGCCTAGATCTATATCAACTTTGTAAAGAGAAGTGAATATCCAAGCTTCCCCTTGCAAGATCTTCACCTCTAACCATTGGATTTACAATCTAGCTTAGCAATCTTGGGTAAACTCTAGATCTATTCTATTTTATTGCTCTATTTTGATGATGTTTATCTTGCAAAATGTTTAGATTGTTGATCTTGAACATGAGTGGCTAATTTCTAGAGATTAGGATTGTTGTCTATATTGATTTTGTAATGATTAGCTTGATTTGATTTGTGCTTTCGTTGTGATTGATTGTTGTTGGCTTGAATGTCTTGTTGGAAGAGGGATGATTATAATGACTCTTGTGTGTGAGTGCGCACCACATGCTTATAGGTTTAGGAAGGGTTATGTTATCAAGAGATTGAGACATAACCCTATCCTCCTTCCCTTATAATTCTCGTCATAGATCCGAGAGGATTAGGCCCAGAAAGGAATGTAGGCAAGGTTTTTGTTAAATTGCCCCATAGAAGATAAGAGCACTAGCGTGTCACATCTCCCTATGGGAAGCGTAAATACCGAGAGGTTTCGCCTTAGCGTTACGCACTAGCAAGCCATTCCTCATGGCCTATGCCACAACACGCAATCACCATCCAACCTTTGGAGTAGCTAATCACACATTGCAATTAGCACACAATCCTAATCCGCTTTCCAGTTATTGTTTTAATTCTTCTTTTTCAAAGCTCTATTGTTTCCCAAGCACACCAACCAATCGCCCAAACACCCATTCTCTTAAACAAGGCTCTCAAAGCTAGAATATCCTTACCCAAAAACTTACTCAAACTTTCAATTTATCACTCCTTGAGTACGACACTCGGGGTGGTTCTCACTCCCCGTTTTACACCCTTTCATTAATCTACACGACCGATGCACACCTACACTTTTGACGACGCGATATAAAATGAGAACCGTAACAAAAAGCGTCCGTCAATTCATTAACAACATAGTCCAACAATATATTAAGCAAATGATAATGAGAATAACTTTAATAAACTAGAATCCAACAAGATAAAGTAAATAACACAATAATAATCCAAAATATTCAAGAGTTAACAAAGCTAGAACAATAGAATGACTAAAGAAGATGAAAAATACCCTATTATGCAATTTTTTTTGTGCTGATGCAGTCCTCCACGACGGCTCTCTCTTGCCAAAAGGAGAAAAAAGATCTATTTATAGCACTTGTCCAGGGGTTTCGGTGCACGGGCGCCACATGGGTGTGTCACAACTTGTGCGATTATCTATTTATATCAGTTGTCCAGGATTTCGACGCACAAGCGACGCACTAGTGATAAGTGCATAATTGTTCATATATATATATATATATATATATATATATATATATATATATATATATCCCATACTTTGCCTTTATTTTGCTAATAAAGTGTTATAATGGTGTTCAAAATGATCCTCATTTTATTCAGTTGGTCAATTACGCACAATTCATCATCTTTGAATAGAAGTGAGTCAAATGGAGCATTTTGGACACATTTAGAAATAATGGGAGCCAAATATGAAGCTAAGGAGATGGATGCAACACTTCCAAGGGAGCCTAAGAGTACGTGTTGTTTTCAATGGTCTTAGTAATTCCGGCAAACCAAAACTTAGAAGAGCAAAAGATCAAGGCATAGCAATTTTTGCTCATTTAGACCCCTGTTCGGTATTTCAACAATATCTCAGCATAGAATGTCGAAATGAAGTGAGTCTTGCTCCCTTGGAAAGAAAATTCGGAGGGCTACAACCGTCGCGAAGACCATAAATCCAAAATCCGAATTTTTGAAGGTCAAACGACATGGCCAATTGCACGGTCGTGCCATTGAGGCAGTAAGTATCAGTTTTTGTGTTGATTTTCGCACGACCGTGCTTGTGGTTGTGCCCCGCACACTCTGTTTGTATTTAAGCCAGTTTTCACTAATTTTTACATGGTTTCGACCCCAAGACAAACCCTAGTTGGTTTATTTCACTTCTTTTCATATTTTTAGGTTAGATTTGGCTTAGATTTAGGTTCTATAACACTTTGAAAGCTTGTAATCTTTGATTTCTAGATTGTTCTCTCATTTTCAATACATAAGATCTCTTTCCTTTTTTCTCTTTCTTTTGCAAGATTTATGTTTATTACTTGTTCTTATGAATTCTTTATGCTATTTAATCATGAGTGCTTAGTTTTCGGACTTGTGTTAGGGTTCTGTTATCTATCTTGTTGCCTAATTTGTGATTATTGTAAAACGGGGAAGAACTCTAACCTAGGGTTCATGTGTTTGTGAAGATTTTGTGTTTATATCTTGTTAATATTTGATGTACTGATTCATTAGCATGTATTTAGAGAATTTTTGGCTACAATGAAAATTGAGTGAAGGATTTGAGTCACTCATTGCATAAAACCAATTTCCTCCTATTAAAATATGGGATTTGGGGGTTTAAGATTCTTGTGTGCTTGATGGACATGGAATTGATAAACCATGAGAGTGGGGCAATTTCTTGTTCTAATTATTATTTATTTGCTCATGGAAGTGGGTTTAGGATAGGATACCTACGTGCATTCCCGCTCGATTCCTTGGTTATTTATTCTCCCTAATCCCATAGGTTGTTTATGCATCTAAAATATAATGTCCCTAGCTTGAGTCTTATTTCTTTATTTTGTATTTATATCTTTTTAATATGTGTTTCTGCTATCTTGTTTAATTATCGTTGCCTTATCTCATTGTTTTCTTAACTTCTTGTTGATATCATAGTGATAGTGCGTTGTTTGTGATTGCATATTACGTGTCATAACCCCCAATCCCCTATGGATGACATTTCACACCCGTACACTCACTATCACTCATTTTTTCTACATCAACGGGCGTGCCTCTACCCGTTCGGTTATCTATTATTCATAGTAGTTGTCCAGGGTTTCGGTGCACGGGCGCAGAATAGACGCATCGCTGCATGTTCGGATGCACCAACATGAGACCGGCATGAAGTGCCAGTGAGTTATGCGGGAAGCGCATGGATGTTCCACCACCCATGAGTGGTCTTGTCTTCACGCAACGTCCCTCCTAGCTCCGGTGCTTTGTACGTTTTCATCCGGTTTCGCTTCGATGCTCCTTTTTATGCATTTTTGCTCCAAAATGACTGACTCTTGCTTTCTTTTTCATTTTCCTTCCTCCAAAGTGTATTTGGGTTATTTTGAGCATAAAACACGGTTTTTAGTCCGGAAACCCAAATAAACACTTCAAAATAAGTGCAAAAAGGTATAAGAGTTGGGTGAAAATATGATACAAAATAAGCATTCTCACGATTCTATGTTGTTTTGGTTTGATAGAAGGTGTTTGGGTCTTCCCAAATATTTTCAAGAATGGATCAAGGAGATGTTATAATTCATAATACTATGCGGAACTTACATATATATTTCTCGCCATGTTGATAAGGATTAGAAGTTGAATACTATGATTCTTGCTTTTTTGTCACTTAGCCTCCACACACTGATATTGAGCTAGCTAGGAAAGTGTTTACTTGTTTGAAAGATGGGGAAATTGATATGAAATTTTTTCCTTTGACTTTCGAAAATGCTTCTCCAAATGATAGTATGCAAAATATTTTGAAACAACATTGTCTTTGTAGAATAGTTTATTGTGTGCTGGTAATTTCTTTCATATTCGGTGTTGTGCACATATATTTAATTTGATTGTTCAAGAAGGGTTGAGAACTGTTAAGTTTGTCTCATATATGGATTAGGAATATGAGTTTGTCTCATACTAGGAGTAGGAGTGAAACGGGTAGACCCTTTGGATGTATCCCTAAGGGGGTGTGTCACCACTATCACCATCACTATGAATAAGAGTATTGTTTCACTCCCGTGGATGTAGGCATATTGCCGAACCACGTAAATCTTGTCGTCTTTACCTTTCTGCCATTGTTATTTTTCTTGTTCTTGTTAATCTCAACAAATTGGTATCAGAGCACTGTTGAGATGTTCCGTTCAAGTACAAAATTCGAGGTATCAAAGTTTGATGGTACATGGAATTTTGGGTTATGGCAATCTAGGGTAAAAGATTTGTTGGCACAACAAGGCCTTCTGAAAACCTTGAAGGCGGAAAAGCCAGCTGATCTGGAAGAGGCTGATTGGAAGGAGTTGAAGAAGCAGGAAGCTACGGACGTGGTACATGCTGATGAATCTTATTATAGTGAAGGTGATGTTCTAGCGGTAACTAGTAACAAGTTCGAACATTGTTTGGACTTGTTGGGTGTTTCTAGATGCTAGATGAGAAGGTGGTGAGGGGCACTGTGGTGTTGGGCAGTGCGGATAGGTCGCGGACCTGGTATGGGTTGGGCTTGTCATGAGTCACGGCTGGTATCGGTATGGGCTTATATGGGCTCGGTATGTGCTGGTATGGCACTGGTTAGGGCCGATATGGGTTTGGTATGGGAGGACTTCTCGGGACGACGAAGAAGTTCGTGAACATGCACTGGGAAACGTTTGGTGCTGTGTTGTGCGTGTTGCTGGCCAGTGGTAATTGCTGGTTAGTGGAGCATTGGGCAAGGCACACGAGTTTAGTGTGACTTTGCAGAGGCACTGTTGTGTTGGGGCAGCGTGGATACCAGGAGGGGATATGGACCTGGTATGGGCCAGGTGCAGGAGGGGATATGGACCTGGTATGGGCCAGAAGCAGGAGGTCAGCTAAACGGGCAGTTAGCATGAGTCGCGGCTGGTATAACAAGTCGACGGCTGAGGGCGAATGGCTTGGAACGAAGCGGTTCGTGTACATGCACTGGGTAACGTTTGATGCTGTGTATGCATGTGGCTGGCTAGTTGGGATGAGCATGGTTGTTCCTACCCATGTGTATATGTGAGATAAGTTTTTTTCTCCTAAGGGGCATAATTGTGAAGGTGGAGATGGTGAGATAAGTCTTTTCTCCTAAGGGACATATTTGCTAAGGTGGAGATTTGTTGAGTTATCTTTTTTCTCCTAAAGGGCATATTTGCGAAGGTGGAGATAGTCTTTTCTCCTAAAGGGCATATATGTGAAGGTGGAGATGGTGAGATAAGTCTTTTCTCCTAAAGAGCATATTCATCAAGGTGGAGATTTGTTGAGTTATCTTTTTCTCCTAAAGAGCATATTCGTCAAGGTGGAGATTGTTGAGTTTGTCTCATATATGGATTAGGAATATGAGTTTGTCTCATACTAGGAGTAGGAGTGAAACGGGTAGACCCTTTGGATGTATCCCTAAGGGGGTGTGTCACCACTATCACCATCACTATGAATAAGAGTATTGTTTCACTCCCGTGGATGTAGGCATATTGCCGAACCACGTAAATCTTGTCGTCTTTACCTTTCTGCCATTGTTATTTTTCTTGTTCTTGTTAATCTCAACAAGAACTACAAGTTTTGGCCTGCAAAAAATTAGGGAAAGTATTAAATATGTTAAACGCTCCGAAGAAGGAAAAATAATGCTTGGCAAGTGTGTGGAGCAAGTAATGTGGGTTAGAGGAAAGATGTTCCCACAAGGTGGAATTCAACATATGCAATGTTAGAAAGTGCTTTGAAATACAGATGTGCTTTTGGTAGTCTAGCATTACATGACAAGAATTGTTTTTACTTCTCTAGTGGATTCTAAATAGAAGAGCTTGGGATTAATTTGGGATTTCTTTGCTCCATTTTATATCATCAGTAAATTATTATACGGATTTTCTTATCCTATTTCAAATTTGTATTTTTTGAAAATTTTGATGATAGAGTATTTGTTGAGACACAATGAAAGTAGTGATGATTTGCAAAATCGAGATATATATGTCAATAGGAATAAAAGGTAAATTTGATAAGTATTGGAGTGAGTACAGTGTATGTATGTTATTATTGCCGTTGCTTCTATGTTTTTATCCAATGATGAAATTTGATATGATTAAGTTTTGCTACTCAATGTTTGATTTTGTGGTTTGGAAAAACAAGTTGGATATAATAAATTAAAGAAGAAGATGTATGATATACCAAAAAAAAAAAGAAGAAGATGTATGAACTTTTTTCTAACTATGAGACAACTTCAAGTTCAATTCCAACTCCAAGTATGTCAATGCGTACATCTTATATATTCAACTGTTCAAGTAAGTGGTTCCCAAGCACCACAAATTAATTTGGTGTAAGTATTTTGCATTAATAAATTTACTTTAAATGTTATTAAATATGTTTTTAGAGTTCTAATTTTGATTTGTGCAATTGTTCATGAGTATTTTGATTTTTCTAGTGAAATGTCGATGATGATGATGTTCAAAAGTCTGAGTTAGATATATCTAGAACAAGGAAGTTAGGGCCTAAGTATTATGGGTGTTTTACAATATTTGATAGAGTAACAAGCAAGATTTAATTGTGTCATTTGTAGTTTTGTACTTAACTACCTGAGGTCATATTCCTACTTAATTGTGACGGTCCTGCTCTGTAACACCCCGTGTTACGGCCTTCAATCCCGGATTAATTATTTAATTAATCCCGTTAATAATAATTAAATATGATTTAATTATGTTAGGTTTACCTTTAATTAATTAGTAAGGTCCACCATGAACCGTGGACCCTTGCCCGAATAAGAATCTTAAGCCTGTTAGGAATAAAGGAAGAAGGCCTTTTACTATTCAGATTATGATTAGGATCCTCTTTAATTAATATGGTCCACTATGGACCATGGACCCTTATCCCTAAAACAAGCCCTAGCCCTATAAGGAATAGAATTAGTAAACCCATACCATTCAGGCCCTAACTAGGAGTCTTAAATATATAAATAGGGAACTTAGGAGGCACCTAGAATCCCCACCACAATAATCTCTCACCACCCAAAGAGTTCCAAAAATCCCCTTAGGAGAAATCAAGAAATCAAGAAAGCTTAAAGAAAGATCCTTCATAGCCAAGGAATTAATTAAGGCTAAGAGGTAACCCATGTCTCAACAAAACCTATTTTCATAGCTATGATTCCCCCTTAGGGTTTCCCCCATATTATTGTGTATTGGCGAGATATGATGATTATTATTGATGTTTGATGTGATGATCCCATGAGGGATCTTGATGATCTTGATATTGGGAGATTCTTGATGATTATGGAATTCTTGATGATTATATAGAGTTCTTGATGATTATGTGTTGTTCTTGATAATTGTGTGATGCTCTTGATGTTTATGTGTTATTCTTACCGAATCTTGCAATTAGAAGATGAACCGTATACTTGTTGATATAAAAGTGATTAGAACCCTAGGTTGTATCGTATGATCTTATTCTTGGATTATCGGGTGGGGAAATCGCATGTTTGGGTGTTGATTATATTTAGAAAAGCATGATAGGTTATGTGCCGTCCGTTTCTTGTATTTGATTCGTTAATTGTCTACGTGTTGTCATTAATTGCGTTGTAAAGTGTCTAAGCATGGTTTCGGGTTCCACAACGGTTCCCGGGGCGTAAAGTGTGTGAAAAGAGTCAGTGGGGGGTAGGTGGGGGGTAGGGGACCCGCCACCTACCCACGACCGTGAAACACCGCCCGGCAGCGGGTGGCCGGCGAGCGGGCAGCTGCCCGCCGGCGACCCGCTGCCCGGAACAGTATTATCCGGCGGGCAGCCGGCGGGTGGCCCCCCACCCACCGGCTACCCACTGGAAATTATCCCACCTCGGGATCTCGGCTTCCCCGTTTGATGTTCCCCCGTTCCCCGTGGTGTCCCAACGGACTCCGTTTATCGTGCCTATGTCTAGTTTGATATTTCGGGTGCCGTTCATAGGTTTACGAGTCTATTATATTGCATGCTAGTTGAATTGGTATCCCGTTGACCTAGGTGGAAGAAGTATGAACCCCTTAGGACTATTCTTAGTATGTGATGGATCCCGCATAGGTTTTGTTATACGCTTCCTCCCCCTTCCCAATGTGTAATGTGGGTTGCATGTGCTTGCTATGTGTTATGTGTGTGTGTTACCCCAATTCGGTTGCGATCGGATTGGTTATCCTGAGCTGCGGTTCAGAAGCTGGCTGCGGTCAGATTGATACTCTTGGGCTGCGGTCCACCGTTTGGTTGCGATCAAACGTTTCTATACGAGCTGCGGTTCGTCCTTTTTCCTGGCTGCGGTCAGATGACATTCTCTTGGGCTGCGGTGCACTGTTTGGTTGCGATCAAACACTATGATGAGCTGCGGTTCATCGGTCGGTTGCGATCGACCCCTCCGTGTTGCGATACGGGGCAGGGTGCTGCGGGCCGTGTCAGAGCTATATGCGCTGACCCTCATGTATGGGCATGCGATTGGTCGTGTGGCGCCAACAAAGTGTGCTATGTGTTGAGATATGGATGAGTTGTGATTATGAGTATCTTGGGGGTTGTGACTATGGGATTTATGTTGGGGATTGTTTACGTTGGGTTATGATTATTAATGGTGCTCAGCTTTATCTGTCTTGCCTGTTGTGGATTGTATAAGCTTGTTATAACTGTTGCTTGTGTCTAGCCTTATCTGTCGAGTCATCCCCGGATTCAAAAGCTAGAGTTAGTAGGATATATCTTCATGCTCAAAATGGTTTTCGTATATCTATATATATCTCTATATGTAATGTATTTCAACGCGTTGGAGTGGGTTACCAGCATCTCTCGCTGAACAGATATATTTGGCTTTCAGGCACAGAAGATTAAGTCACTGGAGTGCGCTAGAACTTAGAAGTAGATAGTTTTCCTTTTGGCCTGCGTGCCACGTTTACGTATTTACGCTTTGAGGATATTAGTTAGTTAGCCTGTGCACTTGGGTTCTCTAGCCCAGGTGTGACATAGCACCCCGAACGCTTGTATTTATATCTTGGGATTTAATAAGATTCTACCTTTATTATAAGTTTTAAATATCTTGAAAATCTGGGGTGTTACATGCTCATATGCATGTATCGGTTTTAATTTAGACGGGTTTGACAGCTCTACCTTGAACTTAGCTCATATTATTAGTGAGTCATCCTTTGTTAGCAAGGAGTGGTTACTGTTGGGGTTGTAATAAGCTAGCTAGTTGTCTATCACTTTCATATGTATGAATTTTTCCCTCTCTTTTGTTCAATTGTATCAAAATAATAAAACCTCGAACCTCTAATGAATTCCAGTTTCTCATCTTCTGTCTCATTAATGAAATCACTTTCACTGATTGCAGAGAAACATGTATAGCTAAAAATTACAAATTAATTAATTACCAAAAATTTGAATTCATTATATATAAAAAAAGAATTTTGGTACATCATATCTATCATTCATAATTAATGTTGCTTCAATAATTCACTATACGTACAGTGGCTGAGTATGTAGGTGTTTTGAATTCTATGGTTTGTTAGACGACGACCTATTGTACTTCATGTGACTCTTAACAAGCTGTCCTGCAGCTATTGCAGACATCAAAGAAAGCTCTCCAGCTAATACTGCTCCGGCAACCTTCTAGAGTTGGCTCCGGGCACTTCCTTGCTAGCACCCTTCACTCCTAGTAGATTCAAGCATGCGGCCTGGGAAGCAAGCTGAGTTCCACCCCCCACAGTGCCTACCTCAATGGACGGCATGGTGACTGAGATGTGAAGATCTTTCCCTTCATTAACTGCCTCCATCATGGTTATACAGTGGGAGCTTTCAATGTTTTGTGCGGGGTCTTGTCCTGTGGCGATGTAGACGGCAGACACAATGTTGGCAGCGTGGGCGTTGAATCCCCCGAGAGCTCCAGCCATGGCGGATCCAGTGAGATTTTTGAGCATGTTGAGCTCTACTAAGGAGGCAACATCAGTTTTTAGTACTTTGTTAACTACATCTTCCTTTATTATGGCCTCGCAGACCACTGACTTACCGCGACCTTCGATCCAATTGACAGCCGCAGGTTTCTTGTCGGAGCAGAAGTTGCCAGAGATGCCAATGATGTCCATGTCGGGGAAGTCGGTGGTCTGGAGGAAGTCCAATACGTTCTGGACGCCCTTGGATACCATGTTCATCCCCATGGCATCTCCAGTGCTGCAAGTGAATCTCATGTACGGATTCTTGCCGGCAATAGCACATTTGATGGTTTGGAGGCGAGCGAAACGACTGGATTTATTGAATGCGGCAGCAATGGTCTCGAAACTTAAAGGGTCCTCCAAGAAAAGCTTCAACTGGGCGGCTCTTTTGGCGGTGGAGAATCTCACCACTGGAGCTCTAGTCATCCCATCCTTTAACACCACACTGGTTGCACCTCCTGAGGCATAGATGGCTTTGCAACCCCTATTGGTGCTGGCCACCAAGCAACCCTCCGTGGTAGCCATGGGTACAGAGTACTCCTCACCATCAAGCAAGAGCGGCCCCGCAATACCTACCGGAATCTGTACGTACCCAACTGGCATCTCGCAACACTGACCCAGAATTGATTCATAATCAAAACTCTCCAAGGGAAGTCCGTCTAAAGATTTGCCGGTTATTCTCTCCAAGGCCTTGCGACGGATGGCCGCAGCCCTCTTGCAATCCCCTAACTTTGACTCGAGGGAGTAGGACGGAATCCGACCTTCCGCAACACCTTTCACTATCTCCTCATCATCATCAGACATTAGATCAGAAGATTTGATAGCAGCAAGAGTGACATGCTGGTCAGGAACATCATTTTCTAATTTTTTCTTCAGATCAGTAATCTTCTGTTTTTGTTCTTCTTCTTGCAGGCTCTCCAATTCCTGCTGCTCTTGTAGAGGATTGAAGAAGCCCAAGAGATAAACAAACGAAGCGGCAAAAGCGAGGAGGGCAGCCATCTCAGAGCTTGAGACAACATGGAGAGGCTTGGAGTGACGGATCTTGTCGCGCCAGCTAACGAGCAGGAAATAGACGGCGGCAAAGAAGATGGCGTTAGTAAGGTAGAGAAGCAGTGGGAGAGCGTTGGAATTAGGTGTATTATCGGAGAAAGAATAATCAGATTTCTTATGTTTAACGGGAGAACTAATGGAAGTGGAAGTGGAAGTGGATGTGGATGTGGATGTGGGGGGAATTTGGATTTGCTTCAACTCCATCTAGCTTTGCTTTGCTTTGCTTAGCTCCTCTCCTTCACAAATCAGAATTATAAATATGTTCTGATCTTAGGCAAATTGAACAACACAACACAACATACAGGTTAATTTGAATCTATGATTACAAATTTAATTTGTTGTGTTGTTGGATGGATGGATGAATTTGGTATGTATCTCGAGAAAAGCTAGCTAGCTATATATTTATACAAGCTATGTTCGTGATATATATTTCTTTAATTTGGGTGTATAGTACTTTCCTGGAAATGATAATTAAGCAGAGAGATGGGTTGGAAATTAATTATTGGTTCAAGTTCAACATTGACATAGTTAGGCGGCTCACTTACTTCACTGCACTCCTTTCCTTTATTTAATTTGCATTGTCACAGCACGTGTGAAATTTAGATTAGATATAACATACGGAGTATATATTTATTTAGGCACACTTAACTACATATATTAAATCATGGATATGAGGCATGACTATGTCAGTAATGTCATATTTGAATATTTGAATATTTCTGTTGTCTATTCTTTAGCAGATGGTAAAAATAGTTTGTTAGAGTTCTTGTGTCTGCTAATAGTTTTCCATGCTTATTTATTTTGGCTGCCTAGAGAGTGTGTAATTGTGTTCTTCCAATTAGCTTTCATTCAATTAAACTATTCTTCTTTTTCTTGTTTCTCAAATTTTAATATGGTATCCGGTCAGACAATGGGTAATAATTTAAAATGGAAGATTTCTATAAATCACGTGGCGTTGAGCATCAAATGTCTTGTGTGGGTACGCCACAACAAAATAGTGATGTTGAACGTAAACACCAACACATTTTGAATGTGGCAAAAGCTTTAAAATTTCAGGCCTGTATACCAGAGGTTTTTTTGGGCAGATTGCATTGCACATGCCGTTCATCTTATTAACCGGCTTCCATCCCCGGTTATTGGTAATAAGACACCATATGAAATTCTACTTGGCAAGTCACCCCAGTATAGTTTATTGAGAGTTTTTGGTTGTTTGGCATATGCAACTACTTTGGCTTCTGGCCGAAAGAAGTTTTCTCCTCGTGCACGTAAATGTATTTTTCTTGGATTCCAGAAGGGAACCAAAGGATTCAAGTTATATGACTTACACACTAGAGATGTTTTTCTCTCTCGTGATGTTATTTTTCATGAGTCAGTTTTCCCATTTGCAGGAAAAAATAATACAGAGAATTTGAAGTCGTGTGTTCCTCTTCCTAATGGCTACAAAGGTGCTTTTTTTAATTTTTCAGAAGCTGAATTTTCTGGTTTATCGACTGCACAGGGATGTTCTTTGCCACTTAATTCATCTAGTGCTGTTAGTGATGGTCCTATATAGACTTCCAGCCAACATCATGGTTTATCTAGTAGTGAGCCATATTTGGGAGATGCTTCGCCACCTAGTGTGTAGGGTTCCCAAAGCCATAATGATGAGGCTATTTCTTCACCTAGTCAATGCGTGTTGCCAGAGTTGGGTGATGCTTCGTCACCTGGTGTGCAGAGTTCACAAGATCATAGTGAGGAGGTTGTTTCTCCTCTAGTCTTGCGTCGATCAAAGCGTACCCGAGTACCACCCCATTATTTACACGATTATCATTGCCAATTGTTAAATAATAAGACTTATAATTCTTGTGTTCAATTGGTTGGTACTTCGCATTCAATTTCAAAGGTTGTTTTATCGGTGTCTTGTTCTACTGAGTCGAAAAATTATGATGAGGCAATTCAGTCAGAGTCTTGGCGAATCGCAATGCAAGAGGAATTAAAAGCTCTTGAGGCTAACCATACATGGGAGCTGGTTGATTTACCTTCTGGTAAGCAACCGATCGGATGCAAATGAGTCTATCGAATCAAGTTGAATGCTAATGGTTCGATTGAGCGGTATAAGGCTCGTTTGGTGGCTAAAGGCTACACACAAACTTTTGGTTTGGATTATTTAAACACTTTTAGCCCAGTTGCAAAGGTGACAACCATACGAGTTTTGCTAGCTGTTGCAGGTATGAAAGGATGGCATTTACATAAGCTTGATGTTAATAATGCTTTCTTGCATGGGGATTTGCACGAGGAAGTTTACATTACTTTGCCACCTGGAGTTGAGTCCAAGAAGCCCGGCCAAGTTTGTAGGCTTGTTAAGTCATTATACGGTCTAAAGCAAGCAAGTCGACAATGGAATGCTAAGTAGATAACTGAGTTGTTTAAACAAGGGTTTAAACAGACCTCATCTGTAACACCCCTCTAAAACAAGCTAAAACAACAGGCTTAACACATGCAGATAACACAACAAAACACTAGCACAGCGGAAGATAAAAAGGTAACTGGATAAAAGCAAATCCAAACAGGGTGTTATGACACGTTTACCAACAATGATAAACGCTACGGCGGTCAAATCTGCATTGTGTACACAACTATCTCAAAATCCATAAGTCTATCACTACATCGGCTAACAGGCCAAAACAATGGAAAGGCACTAAACTACCAGGCACTAAACATCGCGCTCGTCTAAACATCACCTGAAAGATCACAAAGATAAACATGGGACGACGCCCGGTCAGCGAATAATGCTGGTAACCCACCAATACATGTGAAATATCATACATAGATAGATATAAGTTGTAAAGCCATTTTTGAAACGGAATACATAAGTATATCAGTCAAAAACCAAGATCAACAGTCAACACAAGACTCAACACTCACAAAGATAACACGGGAACACATCCCAAACCACAAACGATAACCACAACACAAAGGATAAAGACAAGACCGATGGCAACACATGCCCTTGTGACTACACACGTCACAAGAAAGAGAACTCACAACAACGGCTACACAAGCCCTGGTGACATCACCCATCACGAGTTGATATGCCTTCCTTATGTCCTGTTCCAACCTTATGGCTACCCCCAACCTTATATCTAGTTCCAACCTTTACCTCCAGGACCCCTGTACTCCAAGTCCAACCTTATTCCCCCGGGAACCGTCGTTCCCCCTCCAACAGACCTCCGACAAAGCCACCGATTTCATAGTACACAAGGTACGGTACACACACACGGCGACACACGCCTTCCCAAGAAATATGTGAACCTGACACACAGGTCACAACTCCATATTCACGTCACGGCCACCACGACGACCGCTGTAATACCTTGGTGACTAGTGTCCCATACAACTAATCGTGCAATCCAGGTAAAGCCACTCACACATCACACCTCAACAGGAATCAATCAACAGATTGCAACAAAGGTATGAAACACACTCAATCAAGGAATGGGTCACAACCCAACAACAATAACGATGAATAACACAAGTTATCATCAACCAATCGGAAGGTAGAAAAAACACACACGCTAGCATTTAGATACCAAACTAGCATGCTTATCAACGGGGAAACCAAAGACAGTTCCGAGGAACACACAAGACACTTCACGGTCCAACGAAACACAATGTTGAACACTTAGCACGATTCAGGACACCAAAGTCCTACATGGATACCTACCATATAGTTCTAGATATACGAAACATCAAGAAGACACTCAAATAGTTGAACAAAAGAACATCCGGAAGTCAAAAGACCAAATACCGAGTCAAAATAATCACGGGGAACAAATCTCATCACAACACCAACCATGTACCCGCGGGTGGACCCACGGGTAGTGGCGTACACGTGGTTCCGCCCGCGGGAACACCTTCCCACAAGGCCATGTACCCGCGGGTAGGCCGGCGGGTGGTGCCCCGCCCGCCGTTCCGCCCGCGGGTACACACTTGTACCATAACAAATCCCTTCGGGGATTTTCTTCTCCAAACACAAATTCAAGTCCAAAACATGCCAAATCTCACCAAACACAACAAAATGACTTGAACTATGGAAAATGCCAAGCAATGGCACACAAGAACCCTAAACACAAGCTTTAGATATGCATTTTCACAAGATCATGCATCAACACTCAGATTTTTTAGCAAAACACATGTAGAATCCAAGAAATCACAAATAGGTAAGCAAAATAGGTTTTGTAGAGCATGGGTTACCTCTTGTAGACCAAAAGACTTCACTTTACACCACAACAAGCTCCCGACAAGGCTTACTTTCCAAACCCACTTCAAGATTAAACCAAAAGATCATAAAGATCCTACCTTTAAGAAAAAGACAACTAAGATGAAACCAAAAACACAAGATGGACTTAGATCTTACCCTCCTAGATGCCCAAATAGGTGAAAGGTTGAATCTTGGTAGAAAATCTTGGAATCTTGACAAGGGTCTCAACTTAGCTTGGAGAATAAACTACTCACCTTTCTAGAGAGAAGGTAGAGCTAATTTCTAGGAAATGTAAGGAATGAAATGAAGAAGTCTTCTAGGTTAGGTTACAATACTAACTCTTGGTGAAAAGTCAAGGATACCCTTACTAACTTTTAGAAAGTGTAAGGAACAAGGGAACTCCCCTCAAAGCTCAAGGTACAACACGACTTTAAGGTTGACTAGTCAAATACTTGTCCTTGAGTATTAAAAATCAGGATTTTAGGAATTAATTCCTCAAATAAAATAGGATTAATTACTCAATTAATCCATGGATTGAATGTGGACTTTTGGGGTGTCAAATCATCGAATCATTCCTTATTTACCAAAGGATTCGGAGCGTCATTTATTGCTTTGTTGGTCTATGTTGATGACATAGTGGTTGCAAGTGGAGATCTTGAGCAGGTTAAATTGATCAAGTCTAATCTTGATGTAACTTTTCGTATAAAAGACTTACGACCTCTAAAGTAATTTTTAGGATTGGTGTAACACCCCCTAAAAAAAAGCTTTTTAAAAGTCTTAAACATGCAGATAACCGAACTAAACAACAAACACAGCGGAAGACTGAAAGATAACTAGATAAACATAAATCCAAAAAACGGGGTGTTATGCCACGTTCACCAAAAGCATGAACGCTACGGCAACATCTGCAATGTTTACATCTAATCCATAGTCTCAAAAGGGCTACAACTAAACTGGCACACATACCACAAAACAAGAGGGAGAAGCTACACTAGCAAGCACTAGACCGCGCACTCGTCTAGACATCACCTGAAAGAACACAATAAAACATGGGACGACGCCCGGTCAGCGAATAATGCTGGTAACCCACCAATACTTGTGAAATAACATACATAGATAAGATATAAGTTTGTAAAGCTACTTTCGAAACGGAATACATACATATAAGTTCAAAACCAAGAGCAATATTCAACACAAGACTCAACACTCTCAACAAGGATACGGGAACACATCCCAAGGTAGAGCTAATTTCTAGGAAATGTAAGGAATGAAATGAAGAAGTCTTCTAGGTTAGGTTACAATACTAACTCTTGGTGAAAAGTCAAGGATACCCTTACTAACTTTTAAAAAGTGTAAGGAACAAGGGAACTCCCCTCAAAGCTCAAGGTACAACACAACTTTAAGGTTGACTAGTCAAATACTAGTCCTTGAGTATTTAAAATCAGGATTTTAGGAATTAATTCCTCAAATAAAATAGGATTAATTACTCAATTAATCCATGGATTGAATGTGGATTTTTGGGGTGTCACATCCTCTCCCCCTTAAAAGAAGCTTCGTCCCCGAAGCTTGGGTATGACGAATTAAAAGCAAACGGTGAAAAGAAACAACATTGTGACAAGAGGTTTAAGAACAAACTCTTTTGGTCAAAGACTCCAAAAGAACTCACAAGAATTCCAAAGCAAGAAAGAAGGCATTTCAAATTCAAGGATCGACAAGAGTTTAACAAAGGGTTGGATTGAGCATTGCAAACTCTAGATTTAACACCAACACCGACTTCTAGGCAACAACCAAGAACTAGACAACTAACTCTCAACACCAACTTCTAAGCTAGCTAAACAACAAGGCAACAAGCTAAGCAAGCAAGCACACGAGGCAAGCAACAAACTACCACCAAACTAACAATGGCTAAAAGGAAACAACAAGGAAAAAGGCGAACGGGATAACCACAACACAAGCTAGAACTCCTCACTCTCCGACTCCTCGGATTCCTCCGACTCCTCTTCGTCTTCATCTCTGTTGCTCGAACTGGTTTCAAGCGGGTCCAACCTCTGGTGCACGGCAACAAACTGCGTCTTCACAAAGCAAAGCCACAAAACCAACTTCCCAAACTACAAGCTAACAATCACGACAAACAAGAGAGAACAACTAAGCACAGCCAAAAAGCGACAACAACAGAGTGGCAACAGAGAACGAAGGAAGAAACGAGCTACCACAACAAAACGGCCGGTTTGCGAAACGGGTGACAAGGTTTAAGAAATGAGTTGCAAACGAGGTTTTAAGCAATAAAGGTGTTCGCCACTAACCAGAGTTAGAGGAAACAAGGGTTCGAATTAAGGTAGTAAGAATGATAGGCTTGGACACAACGAATTTCGACACCAAAACCAACGGTTAACAAAACGAGAGACAAGACTTAGAGATAGGTTGAGGGTTCACAAAGGTAAGTCAAGAAAGAAAGATAAGGTGATAGATAAAAGATTTACCGGAAAGGAAAGCTACTTCACACCGAGCCTAACTCCTGCTCAAAACTAGCCAACGATCTACTCAAAACGAGACGGCTCAGCTAAGGAACAAGCCACAAACAGAAACCGACACCACAAGAACCCTAAACTAGATCACTCGGGATCACAGAACCAGGGTTGCATCATCAACCGATCTCTGTCGACTTCTTCAACCAAAGGAACAAGGTACCCCCACTACTTAACTTGAGCTCGGCATCTGCGTGAACTTGATCCGTCACTTCCGACAAAGGCTTCAACTGTTAGATCCAGAACACGAGCAGGATGATCTTCTCCTTAACCCACGGGTTAACTTGATGCAGGCTGCCAACTTAACACTTGCATTAACACACCACTTCCAACTCTTCTACAAAGCAACGCTTGAAACTTCAAAACTTCCGGTCCGAATGAAAAGGTTTGAAACAGGAACGGTAACAAAGGAGGAAGGTAACTCAGGGGAAAGAAAGCTCACAAGAATGGATTCGGTTCAATGGAAAGGATTAGAGCGAAAGGTTTAGGTTCAGAAACTCAAGGACCACGTTACTTAGGAGTAGGATCAAAGTCATCAAAGTTGCAACTTAGGAAATAAGGTTGCCACCTTGCACAGAATCGTTAGAAGCGGGGAATACAAGAACGAGGTTCGATTCAAAGGGAAAGATCAAGGTGAGAGTTTAGGTTCAACAACTCGAGGACCAAGTTGATTAAGAAGTAAGAATTGTAACGAGGTTACAACTTAGGGAGTAAGGAATCAAAAATGAGGTTTTAGGAAGTTGAAAGAATTTCCCCACGGAGGGTATCCGACTTAAAACTCAAGGATGGCGTTGATTATGAAGGGAATCAAGATTTTCAAAGTCACAACTTAGAAAAGATGAGGTCATAACCTTGAACAGAATCAATTCAAGAAGGTAACAAGAACGAGGTTTGAAAGAATTGAAAGGATTTCCCAACGAAGGGTACTAGATTTAGGCTAAAGAATAGCGTAGGTTAGGAAGGAAATCAAGATTTTCAAGATTACAACTTAGGAAAACGAGGTTGTCCTCTTGTATAGAATCAAATTAAGAAGGAAACGATAACGACGCTCAAAGAGATAGGAAAGATTTCTCGGAAAGAGACAATTGGTTTGACAAGAAGATGATAGAAAGACGACTTAAAGAGGGTTAAGGATTCTCGACTTCAGGCTACTACTTCGACTCAGACGCGGCTTAACTCTTAAACCTTGCCCAATTCCTTCAAAAGCAGGTGTCACCGTCGACTTGCACAAAAGGATTTGGAAAGAAACAAGAACAAGGTTCGGAAGGAAAGGATCACTTGGCAAAAAGGGTGATTGGATTTGTCTAGGGACAAGAAAAGATTACAAAGGGTCAAGGGTGACTCTCGAACAAGATAACACCTGAAGCTAACACCCAAAGAAGGACACAAAGACGAAGGGAGGTGCATCAAAAGGGTACAAGAGCTTACTTCAACGGTTCCCACTTGCATATGTCTCACGACTGTGGGTCTTGCCTTGCCGAGGTCCCGACTTCGTACACAGGTCTTGGACGCTACTTCCACTGATTCCATTGTGGCTTCCACTTTGATGCTTACTTCCCGACCGGGGCCTCACACTACCAACTGGTTTTGACTCCGCTGAAGTTTTCCTCTTAAACTTGTACTCGAAGGACCGGTGGCCTTTCTTGCCACAAGCAAAGCACTCTATCGGTTCCCCATGACAGACGACGCCGGGGTGGTCACTTCCACACTTCTTGCAAACGGAGCGCCTTCCCTTAGCCTTGATCTTCCGGCTTGGTTTGGGAGCTTTACCTCTCCTAGAGCCATCTCTTTGAAAACTTCTTGTTGATTCGGCACCGGTAGCCATCAAACTATTAACCATAGGTGCAACACTTCCTTCAAGCTTCCTCTTACGGTTCTCATGGATTCCTTTCTGAACTTGCTGAACTCGGTAGGGTCGGTTGCATAAAGGTAGGCCTCCTTGGCATGAGCAAGATAGAACCGCTCACGTAGCTTGACCTTCAGGTCTTCCCAACTGAACTCCGGGCCTTGTCTACAAACTGGCCTTTCAAGCATCCACCACGTGCCCGCTTCTTGCCGAAGGTAGAACGTAGCCAGCTCCACCTTGCGATTCTCCGGGCAAACCACAACTTCGAAGATCTTGTCGAACATCCAGGTCCACTCGTCCAGCACTGTGGGATTTCTTCACCGGCGAAGATCTGGGGACGGAAACTTGAAACTTGGCGCACTATGTCCCGATTCCCATTCTGAGGAGGGTGGTTGATGTTGAGGAGGGCATTGCTCTGCTTCTGGGTGATCTGCGTCAGGTGATGGAGGCTTTGAGCTAGCTGCTTGTTAGTGACTGCTTCAGAAGACCTTGCACGATGTCTCGATGGTGCCATCCTTAACTTCTTCAGCAACAGCACGGTGACGGAAGGAAACTTAGGACCCGCACCCTTACCTGGTGCCTTAACTAAAGAGAGCCAAAGCTAACAGGAAAACAAAGCACAAGAAGCACAACAGGAAACAACAAGCAAGCAGAACAATCTAAAAGCAACACACCGCTCACCACGCGTCCTAAGAGTCCTAAGCCTAACACTTAGATTCTTAAGGTCGCTTAGAGGTCTCAAAACACACTTAACCACTTAGAAAGTCTAGACTTAACTCTTCCTAGACTCAAAACCTAGGCTACGATACCAACTGTAACACCCCTCTAAAACAAGTTAAACAACAGCCTTAACACATGCATATAACACAACAAAACACTAGCACAGCGGAAGATAAAAAGGTAACTGGATAAAAGCAAATCCAAACAGGGTGTTATGCCACGTTTACCAACAATGATAAACGCTACGGCGGTCAAAACTGCATTGTGTACACAACTATCCCAAAATCCATAAGTCTATCACTACATCGGCTCAGGCCAAAACAAGGGAAAGGCACTAAACTACCAGGCACTAGACATCGCGCTCGTCTAAACATCACCAGAAAGATCACAAAGATAAACATGGGACAACGCCCGGTTAGCGAATAATGCTGGTAACCCACCAATACATGTGAAATAACATACATAGATAGATATAAGTTGTAAAGCAATTTTTGGAACGGAATACATAAGTATATAAGTCAAAAACCAAGATCAACAGTCAACACAAGACTCAACACTCACAAAGATAACACGGGAACACATCCCAAACCACAAAGGATAACCACAAGACAAAGGATAAAGACAAGACCGATGGCAACACATGCCCTTGTGACTACACACGTCACAAGAAAGAGAACTCACAACAACGGCTACACAAGCCCTCGTGACATCACCCATCAGGAGTTGATATGCCTTCCTTATGTCCTATTCCAACCTTATGGCTACCCCCAACCTTATATCTAGTTCTAACCTTTACCTCCAGGACCCCTGTACTCCAAGTCCAACCTTATTCCCCCGGGAACCATCGTTCCCCCTCCAACAGAACTCCGACAAAGCCACCGATTTCATAGTACACAAGGTACCGTACACACACACGGCGACACACGCCTTCCCAAGAAATACGTGAACCTGACACACATGTCACAACTCCATATTCACGTCACGGCCACCACGACGACCACTGCAATACCTTGGTGACTAGTGTCCCATACCACTAATCGTGCAATCCAGGTAAAGCCACTCACACATCACACCTCAATAGGAATCAATCAACAGATTGCAACAAAGGTATGAAACACACTCAATCAAGGAATGGGTCACAGCCCAACAACAACAACAATGAATAACACAAGTTATCATCAACCAATCGGAAGGTACAAACAACACACACGCTAGCATTTAGATACCAAACTAGCATGCTTATCAACGGGGAAACCAAAGATAGTTTCGAGGAACACACAAGACACTTCACGGTCCAACGAAACACAATGTTGAACACTTAGCATGATTCAAGACACCAAAGTCCTACATGGATACCTACCATATAGTTCTAGACATACGAAACATCAACAAGACACTCAAATAATTCCACAAAAGAACATCGGGAAGTCAAAAGACCAAATATCGAGTCAAAAGAATCACGGGGAACAAATCCCATCACAACACCAACCATGTACCCGCGGGTGGACCCACGGGTAGTGCCCCACCCATGGTTCCGCCCGCGGGAACACCTTCCCACAAGGCCATGTACCCGCGGGTAGGCCGGTGGGTGGTGCCCTGCCCGCGGGAACACACTTGTACCACAACAACTCCCTTCGGGGATTTTCTTCTCCAAACACAAATTCAAGTCCAAAACATGCCAAATCTCACCAAACACAACAAAATGACTTGAACTATGGAAAATGCCAAGCAATGGCACACAAGAACCCTAAACACAAGCTTTAGATATGCATTTTCACAAGATCATGCATCAACACTCACATTTCTTAGCAAAACACATGTAGAATCCAAGAAATCACATATAGGTAAGAAAAATAGGTTTTATAGAGCATGGGTTACCTCTTGTAGACCAAAAAACTTCACTTTACACCACAACAAGCTCCCCACAAGGCTTACTTTCCAAACCCACTTCAAGATTAAACCAAAAGATCATAAAGATCCTACCTTTAAGAAAAATACAACTAAGATGAAACCAAAAACATAAGATGGACTTAGATCTTACCCTCCTAGATGCCCAAATAGGTGAAAGGTTGAATCTTGGTAGCAAATCTTGGAATCTTGACAAGGGTCTCAACTTAGCTTGGAGAATAAGCTACTCACCTTTCTAGAGAGAAGGTAGTGCTAATTTCTAGGAAATGTAAGGAATGAAATGAAAAGTCTTCTAGGTTAGGTTACAATACTAACTGTTGGTGAAAAGTCAAGGATACCCTTACTAACTTTTAGAAAGTGTAAGGAACAAGGGAACTCCCCACAAAGCTCAAGGTACAACACAACTTTAAGGTTGACTAGTCAAATACTAGTCCTTGAGTATTAAAAATCAGGATTTTAGGAATTAATTCCTCAAAAAAATAGGATTAGTTACTCAATTAATCCATGGATTGAATGTGTATTTTTGGGGTGTCACATCATCGGATCATTCCTTATTTACCAAAGGATTCGGAGCGTCATTTATTGCTTTGTTAGTCTATGTTGATGACACAGTGGTTGCAAGTGGAGATCCTGAGCAGGTTAAATTGATCAAGTCTCATCTTGATGTAACTTTTCGTATAAAAGACTTAGGACCTCTAAAGTATTTTTTAGGATTGGTGTAACATCCCTAAAAACAAGCTATTTAAAAGTCTTAAACGTGCAGATAACCGAACTAAACAACAAACACACCGGAAGACTGAAAGATAACTAGATAAACATAAATCCAAAACACGGGGTGTTATGCCACGTTCACCAAAAGCATGAACGCTACGGCAACATCTGCAATGTTTACATCTAATCCATAGTCTCAAAAGGGCTACAACTAAACTGGCACACAGGCTACAAAACAAGAGGGAGAAGCTACACTAGCAAGCACTAGACCGCGCACTCGTCTAGACATCACCTGAAAGAACACAATAAAACATGGGACGACGCCCGGTCAGCGAATAATGCTGGTAACGCACCAATACTTGTGAAATAACATACATAGATAAGATATAAGTTTGTAAAGCCACTTTCGAAACGGAATACATATATATAAGTTCAAAACCAAGAGCAATAGTCAACACAAGACTCAACACTCTCAACAAGAATACGGGAACACATCCCAAAATCACAAAGGATAACCACAACACAAAGATAAAGACAAGACTGATGGCAACACATGCCTAGGCAACTCATGCCCTTGTGACTACACACGTCACAAGAAGAGAACTCACAACAACGGCTACACAAGCCCTCGTGAAATCACTCATCACGAGTTGATATGCCTTCCTTATGCCCGGTTCCAACCTTATGGCTACCCCCAACCTTATGTCTAGTTCTAACCTTTACCTCTAGGACCCCTGTACACTAAGTCCAACCTTTTCCCTCCGAGGACCGTCGTCCCCTCTCCAACAGATCTCCAACAGAACCACCGATTTCATAGTACACGAGGGTACCGATCACACACACGGCAACACATGCCACTCAAGAATCACATGAACCTTACACAAAGGTCACAACTCCATAATCACGTCACGGCCACCACGAGGACCACTGCAATACCTTGGTGACTAGTGTCCCATACCACTAATCGTGCAATCCAGGTAAAGCCACACAAACATCACACCACAACAGGAATCAATCAATGGATCACAACGAAGATATGAAACCATACTCAATCAAGGAATGGAACACAGTCCAACAACAACAATGATGAATAACACAAGTTATCATCAACCAATAAGAAGGTACAAACAACACACACGCTAGCATTTAAACACCAAACTAGCATGCTCATCAAACGGGTAAACCAAACGTAATTCCGAAGAACACACAAGACACATCACGGTTCAACGAAACACAATATTGAACACTTAGCACGATTCAAGACACCAAAACCTACATGGATTCCTACCATATAGTTCTAGACATACGAAACATCAAGAAGACGCTCAAATAGTTCCACAAAAGAACATCGGGAAGTCAAAAGACCAAATACCGAGTCAAAAGAATCACGGGGAACAAATCCCGATCCAACACCAAAGTGTTCCCCGCGGGTAGGCTCCCACCCGTGGTTCCGCCCGCGGGTACACTACCCACTGGCTTATGTTCCCCGCGGGTGGGCGGCGGGTTGGAGCTCTACCCGTCGTTCCGCCCGCGGGTACACATACCTGCGCAAATAATCCCTTCGGAGATTTTCATCTCCAAGCTCAAATTCAAGTCCAAAACATGCCAAATCTCACCAAATACAACAAAATGACTTGAATCAAAGGAAATGCCAAGCAATGGAACAAATGAGCCCTAAACACAAGCTCAAGATATGCATTTTCACAAGACAATGCATAAACACTCACATTTCATTGGAAAACACGTGTAGAATCCAAGAAATATTCATATAGTTAAGTAAAATAGATTTTATAGAGCATGGGTTACCTCTTGTAGACTAAAGACTTCACTTTACACCTCAACAAGCTCCTCACAAGGCTCACCTTCCAAACCCACTTCAAGAACATACCAAAAGATCATAAAGATCCTATCTTTAAGAAAAAACACCTTAGATAAAACCAAAAACACAAGATGAACTTAGAAACCCTCCTAGATGCCCAAATATAAGAAAGGTTGAATCTTGGAAGCAACTCTTGAAGTTTTGGCAAGGCTCCAACTTGGCTTGGAAGAAAAGCTACCCACCTTTTTAGAGAGAAGGTGGAGCTAGATTTTTTAGAAAAGTGTAAGGAGAGAATGAAGGTGGTCTACTAGGTTAGGTTACAATACCAACAACAAGTGAAAGGTCAAGAATACCCTTACTAACATAAGGAAGTGTAAGGAACAAGGGAACTCCTCACAAAGCTCAAGGTATATCTTTGACTTTGGGGTTGACTAGTCAATTACTAGTCCCCAACTAATAAATTTTAGGAATTTAAGGAATTAAATTACAAATTGAAATAGGATTAATTAAGTAATTAATCCCTTAATTGAATTTGGATTTCGGGGTATCACAATTGGAGGTGGCTAGGAACAAGAATGGAATTAATCTTTGTCAACAAAAATATGCTTTAGAGCTTCGTGCAGACACAAGTTTTTTGGGAAGTCGGCCGGTGAATAGTCCCATGACTATTTCTTCAAAATCACTTCATGGCCCTAGTCCTATTCTGGGTGATATTACTTCTTATAGGAGGATTGTTGGCAAGCTAAACTTCTGTATTTGACGATTACTCGCCAGATTTAGCTTATGTCACACAACAATTATCTCAGTTTGTTGATGCTCCAACTGAAGTCCATCTCCAAGCTGCTCATAGAGTTTTAAGGTATATCAAAAAATCTCCCGGGCTAGGTATTCTTTTTTCAGCTGAGTCAATTTTTGCCGTGAGGGGATTTTCCGACTCTGATTGGGCAGCTTGTCCAAAGACGAGGCGTTCATTTACCGGCTATTGTATTTTTCTTGGTGACTCTTTGATTTCTTGGAAGTCTAAGAAGCAAGCCTCAGTTTCACGTTCTTCCTCTGAGGCAGAATATCGGGCCTTGGCAACAACAAGTTGCGAGATACAGTGGTTGCTTTTCTTGCTCGCAGATTTAGATGTGACTTTTACTTCACCTGCTGTGTTATTCTCAGATAGCCAATCGGCTCTTGCTATTGCAGAGAATCCCGTGTTTCACGAACGAACGAAGCACATCGAAATTGATTGTCATTTTGTTCAAGAAAGAATTAAGAAAGGCATTATGAAGGTTATGCATGTTTCGAGTATGAATCAGTTGGCCGATTTTTTTACTAAGCCGCATGCGCCTGCTATGTGCAGTAAGTTTAAGTCCAAGCTGGGTGTACATTCTGTATACGATCCATCTTGTGGGGATATTAAATCATGGATATGAGGCATGACTATGTCAGTAATGTCATATTTGAATATTTGAATATTTCTGTTGTCTATTGTTTAGCAGATGGTAAAAATAGTTTGTTAGAGTTATTGTGGCTGCTAATTGTTTTCCATGCTTATTTATTTTGGCTGCCTAAGCAGTGTGTAATTGTGTTCTTCCAGTTAGCTTTCATTCAATAAAACTATTCTTCTTTTTCTTGTTTCTCAAATTTTAATAACATACTACACCCATTTAATTTTTTAGGCTTTAGTTACGTTGTGGCAGCACGAGTGAAATTCGATCAGCAGGTTATACAAGCTAAGTTCCACACTAGTACTCCATTAAATATTCAATTCAATGCTAGCTACCTCAGCTCATACACCCACCACCTGCTCTTGAATCATTTTAACCTTAAATTTAAAATATTACTTAGTCTACATACGTATTTAATTTTACCTTCAATGTTAACTGTTCATATACACTGAATTAAATTTTGAAACAATTCAATGCTTCATAACTAAATTAAATTTGATAACTTTAAAATTGAATGACTAAAATTCTATTATTGGAAATGGCTGATATATAGTCAAAAGATTAAATCTATAATTAACTCATGTTTTAACCGTGTTGGACACTTATTTTGTACTCCTTCCGTCCCATCTTATGTGTCTGCTGAGATAATAAGGGAGCAAAACTTTACTTTGAGTATATTAGGGATTTATTAATCTTAAGCCAATTTGGAGTTCAACTCAATTTCATTGCATTATGATGTGTTTTTATTTTTTTTATTATTATTATTATTATTATTATTATTATTATTATTATTATTATTATTATTATTATTATTATTATTATTATTATTATTACTACTACTACTACTACTAGTATTTGTCCCGTGCAATGCACGGGAAATATGTTATAAAAATATACCATATATGAGGTTTATTCATATATAAAAATTTTGTTATTTAATAATTATGTGTGAATTGCTATGATAAAATTATGAACATAAATATATTTACAATTAAAATAGGAATTGATATTTAAGGTGGGTGACTAGTACAAATTTTAAACTATATTAAAAATTTAGTACATAGTATTTATCATGGTGACTCAACTGAACAAGGAGCCCCACTCACTTTGAGAAGTTGCTCCTACACTACCACTGGTGAGACTTGATCCCTGGTCATCATTATTCCAAAGTTTCACCTCTATAACCAGTTGAGCTACCCATACGGGCAAAAATCCACTTCAAGATTAAACCAAATATCTGTGGTGACTCTAAAAATTGTAATTCAATTACTATTCTAGTTTACTAAGTTCTTAAAAATTTGTAATATTAAATACTATGTACTAAATTTTTTAAGATTGACTTCATTGGAATAATCTCAATTCAAGTTATTTGTGAGTTTTTGGATGGATTGGATGAGACAAGAGAGATTAAAACGAATTAAGGTTAATTTGAATTTTTATGCACTATATAATAAATAAATAAATCTTAACTACAATATAACCATATGGTTTAGTGAGCAACAATAATTGCTCACCAAACCATATAGCTATGTTATAGTTAAGATTATTATTATTATTATTATTATTATTATTATTATTATTATTATTATTATTATTATTATTATTATTATTATTATTATTATTATTATTATTATTATTATTATTATTGCACAATAAATTTGAATACACATCATATCCCACGTGTTAGTGAAAGGTTCAATTAAATAAAATTAAATAATACAAAACCTTCTCAAGTAGTTTACTTTTCCCTATATCTTACAATAAAATTTTCTAGATCTAGCGGAATAACTCTTTTTTGAAATAAACCAAAAAAAAACTATTATTTCCTTGCATCTTGCGGACTTTATTAGTTATTAGTTCAAAAGTTTTAAATTACGATATCACATTGTCCAATCACTCAAGGAAAATGTGAACTTTAATTCTCCAATCACTCTAGGAAAATAATTAAATATTTAAAAATTTGTTGTAAATTATATTTGCCCTTAGCTTCTATTAGCTCAATCTATCGAGATGGTTGTATGTTGCCGGAGATTGATTTATTTGGTGGTATTGTGTGATTATTTTTCTTTATAGCATTAGATCTAGCGTACCTTAAGGATATCAAACTTTTATTTTCGTTTTGTTTTGTTGTTTCATGACTATGAGCTTATAATTTAATTTGCTTCTGAAGAAGTATGGTAGTACTTGGAACAAGCCAAATTTAAAATATTACTTAGTGTACGTATAGTACGTATTCAATTTTACCTTCAATGTACGGAGATTCTCGATTATTTTCCTCGAGTCACACTCGACTATCAGCTTCGTGGCACCATATTGCGTTGCCATGCGCAAGCCTTGCAAGACTTGTTGGAGGATAAAAATGTAATATCCTCCCTTCCCTTTTATTTCTATTCTTTTTCCCTTATATAAACCAGTGTATCCTCCAATCTCTCTTAATCAATAAGATCATCTTCTTCTTCTCTCTGCTTCATCATGTAGCCTTTATTCCAATACTCCAACATGGTATCAGAGTCGCGATCCTACGCCGCCGTCGCCGTCGCCGGGTGAAGCAGGAGATGCTAGCTACCACTCCGATCCTTTCTCGTATTGTTCCAGAGTCAGTTCCGCAGAGGAACTCGATCAATCGTTCAGTTCCGTAGAGGAACTCGATCAATCGTGCTCACAGGAGCCTCAACTCAGATGATCTAGGCATCTCTGAGCAGTTGAATAAGCTGATGTCTCTCCTTCAATCCCAGGCGATGGAGAGAATTATTGTTACGCAGTGTAACAACGATGCCGACGCGCTAGTCCGATCAACATCACCATGGATTCCACAGAGGAATCTGAGTTCGGAGCAGCAGATGCCCGTAGCCGATCCACAGCGGAAGGCGATTTTTAGCGTTGAGAGGTTTTCGTTGTCCGGAAAAGCTAGGAAGCCGAACAATGAAATCGACGTGAATATCTCGGAAAATTCAATGTCTCCGGCTGTTTCTGCGGCGATGAGAAGTAGAGAGACGACTCCAACTAGCGATCAGCATCTCGGAGACACAGAGGCGGAAATAGAATCTGCCGCTGAATCGAAGTTAGCTGAAAATAGAGCGTTTGGTGAGGAGGTGTCTAAGCCAGAATCTGGTAATCCTTCTAATCTAGCATCTACGTCTTTTGGTAAGGCTATTGAGGGGATTAGACATGCTGATTCTGTTGAGATTAGTGAACAATTGCTAGATACACCAACTGTTTGTAAAAATGCATCAGTGAGCCTGAATCCCAGGAATGCTGGGTTGGACACTAAAAATGGTGCGGTGATCGTGGAGAGACTTGGAGAGGAAGAGATTCCGCCAATCTCAGAGCTTACTCTCCCATTTCCGATCACAAATAATTGTACCTCTTGCAAGGCTATGATGGATATCGACTTCGCCGAGTATCGATTGAGAGGCCAGCTTCGAGGGCACGAAGACGATGTTCGTGGGGTATGCATATGTGATAGTGTTGGTATTGCAACTTCATCAAGAGATCGAACTGTTAGGCTCTAGTCACCTGATGGATCAAACAACCATGATTATACTCTGTCAAAGATATTGTTGGGCCATACTAGCTTTGTGGGGCCGTTAGCTTGGGTCTCTCCTAGTGAGGAGTTTCCAGAGGGCGCAGTTGCCTCTGGAGGCATGGACACTCACATTTTTATTTGGAATTTGGCAACTGGGGAGAAATTTCAGGAACTAAAGGGTCATAAGTTGCAAGTTACTGGCATTGCATTGGATGGCTCAGATGTTGTGTCAACTTCTGTTGATTGTACATTAAGACGGTGGAGAAAAGGTAAACAGATTGAAGTTCTGGAAGCTCATAAAGCACCTATTCAAGCAATTATTAAGTTGCCTTCAGGAGAGCTTGTAACTGGTTCAAGTAACATGACCTTAAAGCTTTGGAAGGGAGCCACATGTGCCCACACTTTTGTTGGCCATACAGATACAGTTCGAGGCTTGGCTGTGATGCCTGATTTAGGAGTCCTCTCTGCATCACATGATGGCTCAATTAGGCTGTGGGCACTTAGCGGTGAAGTATTGATGGAGATGTTTCTACACTAAAAGCTCTGTTTTGCTTCGCTATATGTTTACAGTAGCAGTCCTCACTACCTTTTTGTGTTTAAGCTGGGCATGTAGGATCTACATGCTCCAGCTTACGGGGGGGGGGGGGGGGGGGTGTTGGAGGATAAAAATGTAATATCCTCCCTTCCCTTTTATTTCTATTCTTTTTCCCTTATATAAACCAGTGTATCCTCCAATCTCTCTTAATCAATAAGATCATCTTCTTCTTCTCTCGACTTCTTCTCTCTTCTTCATCATGTAGCCTTTATTCCAATACTCCAACAAGACTCCCCAGGCCTCTGCTTCCAACGTTGTGCATTTCCAAATGTTGTAGGTGAAACCCCGCCGCCAATTCCCATGCGCATCCCTCAACAAACCACCGCAACCTGTCATGCCCGTTCCTCCGCAACATCCGTCCACGTTAAGCTTTAGCCAGCCAATGGCCGGCTTCTTCTAGCTCACCTGGACAGTGGTAGGCATCGTGCACCCTGTGGCCGTATTTAGGCACTTGTCAAACGCCAATTTGATCTCCACATCATGTCTCTTTAGCCACTCCAACTTCTGCGCAGTCGTCAGCATCTTGGAGTTGAAAATCTCATCGTTCCGCCACCTCTAGATCCACCACAGCCTGCTATAGAATCGCTCTGGCCAGTCTGCCTCAAAACCTCCTCGCGCCTCTCCTTTCATGTTCGCGGTAAGCCACTCCTCCCTGCACATCTTAGCAGGGACTTGCACGCGCCAAAGTTGCCTCCAACTGCCATCCTCAGAGCTCACTGTGTGGTTAACCGCTTAGTTGTAGGCTAACTTAACCGAGAACCTCCCATTCGCTTCTGGCGCCCACCCAATCTCATCGTGCAAGTGGTCCTCCGTGAAGACGTAACTTGCAAGACGCTCTTTCTTCTCTGTCGACAGTGCCGATTCCAGAAGTTCCCACTTCCAGCCGCGATACTCATCCCAATAGACAATAGTCCCTTACAGTCGCGTAGAGCTCGGGCAGAGCCAGAGGGACATGCAGGCTTTCGTACAGTGGCACCAGTGATAACCATCGATCCATCCAAAACAGCGTAGTTCTGCCATTACGAACCACGCGTTTTGTACCAGTTTTCGTAACTTTCTTTGCTGCCATAATTCCTCGCCAGGCATTGGACGCCTTTCGAGAGCGTGGTGGGTCTCCGGTATCCCCCCGGGATTACCATACTTTGAACTTAGTGTCTGTACCCAGAAACTGCTCCCCTCTAATTTTATACGCCACCCCAACTTTGCCATAAAGGCAGTGTTCAGATCACGCATGCGTTTGATCCCCAGTCCCCCCGTGCCCTTCGTGGTTGTCACCAACTCCTTTTTTGCAAGACTCAGCTCGTTCTCTTGGTAACTTCCTCCCCATATGAAACGTCTAGTCCTCTTCTCGATCTCCAGGCATAGGTTCTTTGGTAAGGCCACCGTCTGCATAGTGTAAGCCGGGATTGCGTTGAGGACTGACTTCGCCAAGACTACTCGCCCAGCCAGAGATAAGGTCTTCACTTTCCAGCCTTCAAGGCGACCCGAAATTCTATCAAGCAATGTTGAAAAGGTATTGCATGTCACACGTCTGTGAAGTGCCGGGACTCCAAGGTATTTTCCCAAGTCTTTAGTGCTCTCTATATGTAAGTGGTTCATTATTACCTCTGCAAGCCCCGGGTTGGTATTTTTTGAAAAGTATACTTAGCTTGTGACTTGCTCAGGTTGACTTTCTGCCCCGCCATACCGCAAAACCGGTCAAGGCATCCATGAAGAGAACCATATCATCTGCAAAACAAAGGTGAGTTAGTGTAGGTCCATTGCTAGCTAATTTAATACCTTTCCAAACATTTTTGTCGGTCTCCAAGGTGATGAGCTGGCTTAGCCTTTCCAAGCAGAGCATAAAAATTGTCGGCGATATTGCATCGCCCTGCCTGATCCCCCGTGACGGGGTGAAGGGTTCAAGTCGTTCCCCATTCCAAATCACCGAAAGCCTGGGGGTACTGATGCACGTCATTATGAGGCTTTTCAGCATATTAGTGAAACCTGCTTGTTCTAGAATATCCTAGATGAATTCCTAGGACAGACGATCATACACTTTTTCCAGGTCCAATTTTTTGGCCATGTAACCTTTTTTTTCGTTTCTTCTCTCGCATAGAATGCATTACTTCCTGGAAGATTATGACGTTGTCCGATATCTGTCGCCCAGGGACAAAGGAGCCTTGATAAGGTCCTACTAGCCTAGGCAAGATAAGTTTGAGCCTATTCGTAATTGTTTTAGTAATGATCTTGTAGCTGACGTTGCAAATTCTGATGGGCCGGAATTGCTTAATTGTCTCCGGTGTCTGGACTTTTGGAATCAACACAATAATAGTGTCGTTCAAGCCATTCGGAAGAGTTCCTGTCTCAAAAGCCTTTATGACGAGGCTGAAAACGCTATCCCCGGTCTTGTCCCACGTTTGTTGGTAGAAACCTACGTGAAAACCATCTGGCCCCGGGGCCTTGAAAGGTTTCATATCCTTTAGGGCAGACTGGACTTCCTCCTTCGAAACCGGCCTGTTGAAACACGCCCAGTCCAACTCCCGTAAGTGGGGAAAAGAAGTGTTCAAAGAATGAACTGAGTCTCTATCCCCGGCCCTTGAGAATAGCTAAATCCAGAAGTTTCTAACGTGGTCGCGTAACTCGCTCACCCTGGTAATCCATGTCCCGTTCTCGTTTCTGAGCTGATGCACTAAGTTGCGCGACTTGCGTACCGTTGCGGCTGCGTGGTAAAACGTGGTGTTTCTATCCCCTGAGCATATCAAGTCTTCTCTAGATTTCTGGAACCAAATAAGCTCTTCCTGGTGCATGATCTCTTCCAGGTTCTTCCAAAGTTTCAGTTCCAGTTTAGTGAGTCCTCTATGAAAGTTAGTTGCTAGGGTTGCCTGAATACCTCGTAGTCGAGCCAGAATGACCTTCTTACGAATGAACACGTTTCCAAAGGAGTTTCTATTCCAAATCGATAGCTCCTTTACCATGTTTTGAGTATTTCCAACGATGTCTTGATCTGTTCTCCAGTGTCTCTTTACCACTTCATACATCTCCGGATTGGTGGTCCAGGCTGCCTGGAATATAAAGGGCGCTGCCTGCGTTGGTTGCCGTGCGCCCTCTACCTGAATTAACAAAGGCGCATGATCAGATGCTAAACGTGTTAAATGGGTAACGCACGCACCTGGGAACCTAGTGCGCCAATCAGCATTACACATGGCCCGATCAAGCCGGGCTCCTTTAAAGGTCATATCCATGCTATTCTTTATCCA
This sequence comes from Ipomoea nil, assembly GCF_001879475.1. Lineage (NCBI taxonomy): Eukaryota > Viridiplantae > Streptophyta > Magnoliopsida > Solanales > Convolvulaceae > Ipomoea > Ipomoea nil. Next base: position 1,365,093 of record NW_017617306.1, read on the forward strand.
TGTGAGTCTTGGCCTAGCGAAACCCATGTCAATGAGCCCTTCATCCTGGATCCAATTAGCGAAATAAGAATTTCTATGATCTGAGAAGGAGCTGTAGTTGCAGGTTTCGTCCCTGTTCAGGACCGAATTAAAGTCCCCGGCGACCATCCAGGGCCCATCAATACCACGTGTTGTTTGTCTGAGGTCCCTCCAAAGCCGCCGGCGCAAGTGGTGGGTCGGGCTCCCATAAACCGTTGCTAAGGACCAAGGAGGTTGGCCAGTTTTTTGTACCTGCAAGAGGACAAACTGCGCGTGAGTAAAAAGGATCTCGACCTGAACCGGGTCTTTCCAGAAGACCCAGATACCCCTACTGAAGCCGATGGCTTCCACCCGGGCCCAATCCGAGAAACCGAGTTTTTCATGAAAATAACATTTAACCGGGTACCCAAGACCTTTGGTTCGAAAAGACCCAAGATGCACAGTTTGTGCATCTGGAGGAGTTGTTTACGGGCGCGAAAAAAACGCTTACTACCCGCACCCTGAAAATTCCAGAAGATACAATCCATAAAACCAAACAAGGGAGGGAAGGCCAGAAAAACAAAAACCAGACAAGCAAACAAACAAAAAGAAACCAAGAAAGCCAAAAGTGGGGCGCTCAAAGAGTTGCCACGTTACCTCCATGAAATTGCTTCGCCGAGCCTAGTTCAAGGTCCATTACCACATCCCCCTCGTCGTCAAATTGCTCCGGCAGATTACCATGATGCTCCGTCGGGTGATGCCAAACCTGTAACACCCCGTGTTACGGCCTTCAATCCCGGATTAATTATTTAATTAATTTCGTTAATAATAATTAAAAAGGATTTAATTTTGTTAGGATTCCCTTTAATTAATTAATATGGTCCACCATGGATCGTGGATCCTTGTCTAAACTAAAGTCTTAAGCCTATTAGGAATAAAGAGAGTAAACCTTTTACTAGTCAGATTCTAATTAGGAATCATTAACCTATATATCAATTAGGAATAAAGAAAGTAGGTCTTTACTATTCAGATTATGATTAGGATTCCTGATTCTATAAATAGGGGATTTGAAAGCAATTAGAACCCTTACCACCCATAGTTATATTACACGAAAATATTCCCGGGAGATTCCCTGTAACACCCCAGATTTTCAAGACTTTTCAAAACTTATAATAAAGGTAGAATCTTATTAAATCCCAAGATATAATACAAGCGTTCGGGGTGCTATGCCACACCTGGGCTAGAGAACCCAAGTGCACAGGCTAACTAACTAATATCCTCGAAGTGTGATTACATAAACGTGGCACGCAGGCCGAAAGGGAGACTATCTACTTCTACACTCCAAGTTCTAGCTCGCTCCAGTGACTTAACCTTCTGCCTGAAAGCCAAATATATTTGTTCAGCGAGAGATGCTGGTAACCCACTCCAACGCGTTGAAATACAATACATATAGAGATATATATAGATATACGAAAACCATTTTGAGCATGAAGATATATCCTACGAACTCTAGCTTTAAAACCGGGAATGACTCGACAGATAAGGCCAGACACAAGCAACAATTATAACGAGCATATGCAGTTCACAACAGATAAGGCAGATAAGGCAAAGCATAAACAATGATCATAACCCAACATGAACAATCCCCAATATAAATCCCATAGTCACATCCCCAAGACACTCGTAATCACAACTCGTCCATGTCACAACACATAACACACTTTGTTGGCGCCACAGGACCAATCGCATGCCCATACATGAGGGTCAGCGCATATAGCTCTGACACGGCCCCGCAGCACCCTGCCCCGTATCGCAACACGGAGGGGTCGATCGCAACCGACCGATGAACCGCAGCTCATCATAGTGTTTGATCACAACCAAACAGTGGACCGCAGCCCAAGAGAATGTCATCTGACCGCAGCCAGGAAAAAGGACGAACCGTAGCTCGTATAGAAACGTTCGATCGCAACCAAACGGTGGACCGCAGCCCAAGAGTATCAATCTGACCGCAGCCAGCTTCTGAACCGCAGCTCAGGATAACCAATCCGATCGCAACCGAATTGGGATATCACACACACATAACACATAGCAAGCACATGCAACCCACATTACACATTGGGAAGGGGAAGAAAGCGTATAACAAAACCTATGCGTGATCCATCACATACTAAGAATAGTCCTAAGGGGTTCATACTTCTTCCACCTAGGTCAACGGGATACCAATTCAACTAGCATGCAATATAATAAACTCATAAACCTACGAACGGTACCTGAAACATCAAACTAGACATAGGCACGATAAACGGAGTCCGTTGGGACACCACGGGGAACGGGGGAACATCAAACGGGGAAGCCGGGATCCCGGGTGGGATGAATTTCCAGCGGGTAGCCGGTGGGTGGAGGCCACCCGCCGGCTGCCCGCCGGATAATACTGTTCCGGGCAGCGGGTCGCCGGCGGGCAGCTGCCCGCCCGCCGGCTACCCGCTGCCGGGCGGTGTTTCTTGGCCGTGGGTAGGTGGCGGGTCCCCTACCCCCCACTGACTCTTTTCATCACTCTACGCCCCGGGAACCGTTGTGGAACCCGAAACCATGCTTAGACACTTTACAACGCAATTAACGACAACACGTAGACAATTAACAAATCAAATACAAGAGACGGACAACACATAACCTATCATGCTTTTCTAAATATAATCAACACCCAAACATGCGATTTCCCCACCCCGACAATCCAAGAATAAGATCATACGATACAACCTAGGGTTCTAATCACTTTTATATCAACAAGTATACGGTTCGTCTTTTAATTGCAAGATTCGGTAAGAATAACACATAAACATCAAGAGCATCACACAATTATCAAGAACAACACATAATCATCAAGAACTCTATATAATCATCAAGAATTCTATAATCATCAAGAATCTCCCAATATCAAGATCATCAAGATCCCTCATGGGATCATCACATCAAACATCAATAATAATCATCATATCTCGCCAATACACAATAATATGGGGGAAACCCTAAGGGGGAATCATAGCTATGAAAATAGGTTTTGTTGAGACATGGGTTACCTCTTAGCCTTAATTAATTCCTTGGCTATGAAGGACCTTTCTTTAAGCTTTCTTGATTTCTTGATTTCTCCTAAGGGGATTCTTGGAACTCTTTGGGTGGTGAGAGATTATTGTGGTGGGGATTCTAGGTGCCTCCTAAGTTCCCTATTTATATATTTAAGACTCCTAGTTAGGGCCTGAATTGTATGCGTTTTCTAATTCTATTCCTTATAGGGCTAGGGTTTGTTTTAGGGATAATGGTCCACGGTCCATAGTGGACCATATTAATTAAAGAGGATCCTAATCATAATCTGAATAGTAAAAGGTCTACTTCCATTATTCCTAACAGGCTTAAGACTCTTATTCGGGCAAGGGTCCACGGTTCATGGTGGACCTTACTAATTAATTAAAGGTGAACCTAACATAATTAAATCATATTTAATTATTATTAACGGGATTAATTAAATAATTAATCCGGGATTGAAGGCCGTAACACGGGGTGTTACACTCTCCCCCCCTTACGAGAAGCTTCGTCCCCGAAGCTTGGAAATCATTGCAGGGTTAACGAGTCAAGAGTAGAACCGTGGTCCTATAGAGAAGGTATTCCACGGGGATATTGTATACTTGTACGCCTATGCGTGTTGGGTTTTTGGGGACGATTAGGTTTACAGGGCCAAGAGAGTGGGTTTCAAACTTGAGGGCACGGTGAATTCAGGAATTAGGATCAAGTTTTCAAGGTTGCAACTTAGGTTGTGAGGTTGTCACTTGTATGGAATCGTTAAAACATGGGATTAAGAATGGGGTCTGAAGGGTAGAAAGGGTTCTGAAATAAGGAGGGGGCCGATTTTCCGAGGGAGGGAAAGGAATTCGGCTAGGATGGGTTAAGGTTTCTCGATCCCAAGTGAATAATCTGGTTAGATGCTTTGATCACGGTGCGTCGACGAGCTGATGATCCTCCTTCCTTGGTGTTGGTACTTGCTTGACTTTAAGATCCTTGTTAAACCTTGGTTCCCAGGCTAAGGTTTTATCCTTCTCTTCTTTCTTGAGGGAATTTCCCGTGGTGGTTCAACACTTACTTCTTTAATGCGCCCAAGGTCTTGACCAAGTTGAGTCAACCAAGCCAATCTCTTAGGGCGCACTTCCCAAATTCTTCCCAAAGTCTCTTGGGAGTCGATGGACTTTGGGCTGAATTTCTTTTCTTATTGAATTTCATCTTCTCTTTAGTGGATGAAATTCTTAGTAAGACTTCATGTCTTACCCGAGGTTCGGCATTGCTGTGCCCTTTTTGTGTTATTTTTAATGCTGAAGGTGTCCTTGCGTGCCCTTTTTCTTTTTAAAGCGCAGTCGGTTACCAAATCTCGTTGTGGGATGACTCGGCGACTTTACGAGTCACCTCATTTCCTTGTGGGTCCTTAATGACCCTTGAAGTCTTGGCGCGAATGTGCTCTTCACCCTTTTGCTTGGCACCATGGACTACGTAGTTCTTGATTCCATTCAACTTGTAAGGAGTCCTCTAATTTGCTCGAACGATGTTCATGGTTTGGAGGAGTCCCGATCCACCCTTAGCATTTTGACTTTTAAGGTTTTCGTGGGTTCTTAGCACGAGTTCCCAACTCTCTTCCCACGAGTTCCCAAGAGACGGACGACACATAACCTATCATGCTTTTTTAAATATAATCAACACCCAAACATGCGATTTCCCCACCCGACAATCTAAGAATAAGATCATACGATACAACCTAGGGTTCTAATCACTTTTATATCAACAAGTATACGGTTCGTCTTCTAATTGCAAGATTCGGTAAGAATAACACATAAACATCAAGAGCATCACACAATTATCAAGAACAACACATAATCATCAAGAACTCTATATAATCATCAAGAATTCTATAATCATCAAGAATCTCCCAATATCAAGATCATCAAGATCCCTCATGGGATCATCACATCAAACATCAATAATAATCATCATATCTCGCCAATACACAATAATATGGGGGAAACCCTAAGTGGGAATCATAGCTATGAAAATAGGTTTTGTTGAGACATGGGTTACCTCTTAGCCTTAATTAATTCCTTGGCTATGAAGGATCTTTCTTTAAGCTTTCTTGATTTCTTGATTTCTCCTAAGGGGATTCTTGGAACTCTTTGGGTGGTGAGAGATTATTGTGGTGGGGATTCTAGGTGCCTCCTAAGTTCCCTATTTATATATTTAAGACTCCTAGTTAGGGCCTGAATTGTATGCGTTTTCTAATTCTATTCCTTATAGGGCTAGGGTTTGTTTTAGGGATAATGGTCCACGGTCCATAGTGGGCCATATTAATTAAAGAGGATCCTAATCATAATCTGAATAATAAAAGGCCTACTTCCATTATTCCTAACAGGCTTAAGACTCTTATTCGGGCAAGGGTCCACGGTTCATGGTAGACCTTACTAATTAATTAAAGGTGAACCTAACATAATTAAATCATATTTAATTATTATTAACGGGATTAATTAAATAATTAATCCGGGATTGAAGGCCGTAACACGGGGTGTTACATTCCCCACCACCAAGCCTAGGGAGATCAATCACCACCAAGCCTAGGGAGATCAATCGGAGGGAAATATTAGAGAAGAACCTTAATAGCCAATGTAGGATTAATTAAGGCTAAGAGGTAACCCATGTCTCAACAAAACCTATTTTCCTTGCTATATCTTCATCATTGGCTCCTTTGATATATGATTCTGTGCTCGAGTCTTGATAAAGCTTTGCCTGAGATTGATATTGAGTTTATGAAATAATCTTGATGTTTATGTGTTAAGCTTGATGCATATGTGATCATCTTGATGTTCTTGATTCTATGATAAATTATATAAACAAACTTGTGTTTCAATTATGACTAGAGCCCTAGGGTAATAAACGTGGATTTCGTATTATGTGGTTTTGGTACGTTTGGGGTGGGATTTTGCATGTTCGGGTGTTGAGTCTTGACATGTTTAGGAGTCGGGTTATGATGTATTTGGTGCGGTCCTTGGTTTAAATCCATTACCTGAATACATGGTGTCGTCGTCTGTATTTGAATGTGTTTGGACATGGTTTCGGGTTCCACGAAGGATCCTGGGGCCCTAAAGTTGCCTGTGTATCAGTTGGGGGTAGGTGGGGGCAGGGGTACCCGCCACCTACCTGCTGCTCGTGCCCAATTCGCAGCGGGCAGGCGACTGCCCGCCGGGCACCCGCTGGAATTTTGGTGTCAACCATGGTGTTTTTCCCCGTTTGATGTTTCCCCGTGCCCCGTTGTGTCCCGGTGTATCCCGTTTGTCGTGTGAGAGTCTAGTTGGATATATCGGGCACCGTTCCTATGATAAAAGAGTCTTGTGTATTGCATGCTAGTTGAATTGGTAACCCGTTGGCCTAGGAGGAAGGTGTATGATCCCTTAGGAGCGTCATGAGTGGTTTAATGTGATGTGTTATATTAGGATAAGTGTTCCCCGATGATTCCCCCTCGTTATGTGCTAATGTGGGTTGCATGTTGTTTGGCTTCTATGTTAATTGTGCATGATACATTGATACCCCAATTGGTTGCGATCAATTGGCTATAATGACTATCTGATGGGTTGAGAACCATCAGGTATTAACCCGACCGGTTGTGATCGGTCGGCTATACAGGTAGTTGGATGGGTTGAGAACCATCGGCTGCTTTACATATATATATATATATATATATATATATATATATATATATATATATATATATATATATATATATATATATATATATATATATATATATATATATATATATATATATATATATATATATATATATATATAGATGTGTATTCAAATGAGGACAAGTATATTATAGAGGATTGTGAGGACAGATTTAGTATGTGCCATTAGCCGGTATGTCGTGTGCATGGCAGAATGTAGTCGTGTGCCACAGTTTGTATGTCGCGTGCTAGATTTGTTAATTTATAGTGCTTGGGTTAGAAACCTGATGTTACATTTATTCTTGTGTGCCATTATGTATTAAGTTGTGTGCCTGGTATAAATTTGTTGTGTGCCCATTATTTGTCCTCACAGTCCTCTATATATTGTTGTCCTCATTTGAACTCAACCCTATATATATATATATATATATATATATATATATATATATATATATATATATATATATATATATATATATATATATTTTGGTTCATGTGAGGTCAGGTCTTCCCGTGCGGTCAGTGCGGCATACACCATTTGGTATGCATAAATGCACTATACAGTGTTCGAAAATACACCAGAATGGAATGTCAAAAAATGCACCACACATAATGGTATATTTACGAACGCTGTGTGGTGCATTTATGCATACCTAATGGTGTATGCCGCACTGACCGCACGGGAAGACCTGACCTCACAGGAACCTGACTATATATATATATATATATATATATATATATATATATATATATATATATATATATAATCTGGTTGCAATCAGATATACATGATAATAGGGCTGCGATCCACCGTTTGGTTGCGATCAAACGTTATGATATAAATGAGCTGTGGTTCATTGATTGGTTGCGATCAATCCCCTTGTGCTGCGGTACAAGTAGTGTGTTGCGGGGCCATTTCAGAGCTATATGCACTGACCTTCGTGTATGGGCACGTGAAGGGTCCTGTGGCACCACCATATGTGCATACGTGTCTTATTGTTGATTGTGACTGAAATAGTAATTGGACACTGATATGATTAATATTGGCTAGCCTTGTGACCTTAGGATGTATGCTAGAATCTTTATGTGTATGATTAATTGTGTTAAATGTGTCTGCCATTGCTTGATTGAGTCTATTCTCGGTTTTAAATTAGAGTTTCCTAAGTATATATGTATTCCAGGCTTCAAAATGATTTGCCTTATATCTACCTATATTGTACTTAACGCGTTAGAGTGTGTTACCAGCATTATTCGCTGACGGTTGTTATATCGAATGTTTTTCAAGAACCGTGAGTAGCTTCGGAGCGCGCTAGTGGACCCGTGGACCTAGTTAGTTAGTTCTAGACTGGATGAGATGACCTGTGTGCCTTGATTTGTATTTGGGTATTAGTTATGGCTTATGCTTTGTTAGTTAGTTTAGCCTTTGCATCTGAGTTCTCCAGCTCAGATGTGGCACAGCACCCCGACTACTATGTCTAGTTATGTTCTGTTTGGGAATTAATAAGAGATTAGCCTTTATTTTATAGGTTTTAAATATCTTGAAATCTGTGGGTGTTACAAAACCGGCGATGGAGTGGTGCCACCAGTGTCCCCTACGTACACTCGCGATGACCGTATCACCAAGCTGCCTTGAGCACCCCGTACAACCACATGCTCATCCTCCTCCGTGGCCCTCCTCGATCTACTATCAGTTTGCCTCTGCCCTCTGGCCGCATTTACCCCCACATTTGACGTAGAACCCTGAGCTACCGGAGGGTCGTTTGCGATTTGTTGTTCCGAAGCTATGACATTCGGTCTGCGTCCTTTTGTGTTATGCCTAGCTGCTCTATTTTCTGCGCAATGCTTCCTGCTTGTTGAGCACCAGCCGTCCGCCTTCTCTGTTCTTTCCTCTCTCACATCAGCCAAGACGTCCCCGTTATCCTCCCCCATCAGCGGCGTGTATTTCAAAGCTTGGACCGTCACCCCATTGCGGACTCTGCCTCTGTCACTTTGGCCTGACGATGTGTGCGTTCCGCTGGCTTCGATGTTGGCCTTCCCCGTCGCACTGGTGCGATCATCCACGCTCCATACAGGATCTTGGGGTCCATGATCTCTGTATTGCCAGGACGCACCCCGTAATGCTCCGCCACTGCGGCGTCAGCCATGCCATCACCTCGGTCATCCTCTAGCCTTCTCAAAGACGGGCATGCATCCTTTGCGTGTCCATAGAACCAACAGGAGAAGTACACCATGTGCATACCTTCATACGCGACGTGCCTAACTTTTCCTTCGTACGTGAACTTCGATATCAAGGGCTTTCTCATGTCGATCTCAACACATATTTGGGAAAACATGCCGCGAGACACCAGGCTTGTGGCCTGATCGACCCGAACCTTCCGCCCGATGCGATTTCCAAGCTTCCTAAGAAAAATAATATCAAAGTATTCAGCAGGTAGACTAGGTACTCTTACCAAACCAGCACCTTCTCCGTAGTGTCGTTGAAAGGGTCGAAGCCCGGCTCCCATGGCTTCACGATCAGATAGTAGTCCTAAACCATCCAAGGGCCCTCGTACATAGCGAACTCCAAGTCGTCGATGGATCCAAATCGCACTAGGTAGTAATCATTGTCAATAGCGATCAAGTCCATATTCCCTTTCGGTTTCCACATTGATGTCAGCCTTCGAAGTAGATATGCGTACCCCACCCGCCGACCCATCACCTTAATGATCAAAGCCTTCCTCCATGGAGCGCGGATCGCCACCACCTCCTTCTTGGACAATCTGATCGTGGGGCATAAAGGATCGTCCTCCTCCTCTTCATTAAGGTTGTCTCGAACATTCACTGGCTCCTGCAGGTCCATTTGCGGGTCGTGATCCGCCATGAACCGCCCAGCTACACTCTCTGCATACGTTCGTCGCGGTGGTGCCTGCGTTTGGGTCGTCGAAGGAGCTATCGCAGGGAGCGAAACCGCCACACCACCTTGATCCGCGGCTGGAGACTGCTCATCCGCCTCCACCATCGCATCGACTGCGTCTCGTGCACGATCTCCACATCATCCAGCGTCATCGTTCCAGCGCTTTCGTCGGTTGCATGCGCGACATGCATGGATTCATTCCGTTTAGGCTTTTTTCGTGCTTCGCACCGGGAGGTCCTGGTCTTCGGTCGAGCGTTGGAACGAGAGGTTTTCCATCATGTTTAAGAGAAAATTACCACATGTTTAAACCTTAAAGAACAAACTAAGTGTAGCTTGTGAGACTCATGTATGCTGAAATAATAAGGAAGCAAAACTTTACTTTGAGTATATTAGGAATTTATTAATCTTAAAAGCCAATTTGGAGTTCAACTCAATTTCATTGCATTATGATGTGTTTTTTATTATTATTATTATTATTATTATTATTATTATTATTATTATTATTATTATTATTATTATTATTATTATTATTATTACTGTTGTGGTTGTTGTTGTTGTTGTTGTTGTTGTTGTTGTTGTTCAATAGATTTGATTACACATCCTACGTGTTAGTGAAAGGTTCAATTAAATTAAATAATACAAAACCTTCTCAAGTAGTTTGCCCTATATCTTACCATAAAAATGTATAGATCTAACCGAATAACTCTTTTGAATCCAAAAAACTATTATTTACTTGCATCTTGCGGACTTTATTAGTTATTACGTAGTAGTTCAAAAGTTTTAAATAACTATATCACATTGTCCAATCACTCAAGAAAAATGTGAACTTTAATTCTCAAATCACTCTATGGAAATAATTAAATATTTACAAATTTATTGTAAATTATATTTTGCCTTCTATTAGCCCAATCTATCGGGATGGTTGCATTGTACGGTAACGACAGCAATTGTACGCAAAAGTAATAAGACATACGGAATAGAGAAGTAGAGAAAATGGAGAACACCAGATGTAAGAACTCATCAACCTTTCTCTCTTATTGATCATAGCAATTTCACCTATCACAAATTGGTCCAATCTCCCTGCACTAAGCCTAAAATCATGTATACTATATATACAAATATAATATTCTTTTTAAATATGGGGCCCCCAATGTGTGGTCGCACATGTTAGACATGCTCAGAACCGGTCCTGGGAAAAGCCTAGAGGAGGAAAAGAGTACACGAAATATGTTAAACCATGTGTTGAACCAGTTGCCTGATTAAAAACTTTAGCCTAAGAAAATTCAGTGGAAAAAACTTATCTAAGGAAAAAATAGTGCAACCATATGAAGAGCATAATCTTCAAGATGTCAAGGGTCTTCAGAACTATCCATTCAAGTGCACCTGCATCAGTTGCCTCAATTAAAGCCTTATCCTTAGAAAACCCAATGGGAGAAAATAAATTAGATAAGTGAAAAAAGAGTACAATCATATGTTTTCGGAGTATAGCATTTAGAATTTCTAGAGTCTTCTAGACTGTCCATTCCAGTGCAACTAGGGATTGTCGCTCCTCTAAAAGACAACAATCTTTCAATCCTACGCCATACCAATTTTATGAGCATATAGTAATTTGGGTGTATAGTAATTTCCTGGAAATGATGATTAAGCAAAGAGATGGAAATTAATTATTGGTTCAAGTTCAACATAGTTAGGCGGCTCACTTACTTCACTGCAGTCCTTTCCTTTATTTAATTTGTCACAGCACGTGTGAAATTCAGATTAGATATAACATATTTAGGCACACTTACTTGACTGCACCCATTTTTTAGGCTTTAGTTGTGGCAGCACGAGGGAAATTTAGTATATTCAGCAGGTTGTATAAGTTCCACACTAGTCCATCAAATATTCAATGCTAGCTACCTCATACACCAACCACCTGCAGATCATCTTAACCTTAAATTTAAAATATTACTTAGTGTACGCATTCAATGCATGCAATGGTCATGATTTTTCAATTTTACCTTCGTTCATATATAGTGGATTAAAATTTGAAACAATTCAATGTTTCATAACTAAATTTGATAACTTTAAAATTGAATGACTAAAATTAGAAATGAGTGATATATAATCAAAAGATTATATTAAATCTAGAATTAACTCAGATTTTAACCGTGTTTGACACTTATTTTGTACTCCATTCGTCCTATTTATGTGTCTTGTGAGATAATAAGGGAGAAAAACTTTACTTTGAGTATATAAGGGGCGGATTTATTAATCTTAAGCCAATTTGGAGTTCAACTCAATTTCATTGCATTATGATGTGTTTTTTTTTTATTATTATTAGGATGAGAACTGTATGAACTGTATTAGATTCACAATAAATACAAGGGAAAATTACATCTTTAGTCCCTGAGTTATACTCAAGTTCTGATTCAGTCCCTGAGTTATGACCGTATCCATTTTTAGTCCCTCAGTTATGAATGAAGTGGCGTATTTGGTCCCCGACCGTTAAAACTGACGGAAAAATTAAAAAAGATTTAAAATTTGAGGGGTAAAGTAGGAAATTAAAATTTTATTCTCCTTCTTATATCAAAACCACTTTCACAATATTATTTTTCACTTCTTAGCCTCTTATTTCAATATTGTTCAATTGTAAAAGCATTCCAATAACTTTAGTATGACTTGTTAGGAACCTAGCTTTCGTATAACAAACTTAAGACCTAGCATAAACCAAGAAACACTTGATCATTGTCTTCAGATCGACATGTGAAACACACTATCCTATCAATTTTCAATTTTCTTTACTAAGCAACAAATTAAATGTAATCAAACCAGAACTTTTAAGATACAAAATGATGTCGAATTTCTCAGGTTGCTTTTATGAGGAATTCACCAACGGAATAACTTAAGAGATTTTTAGTATGTAAAATTTTTTCATATGCAATAGTTAGTTTTTAGAATTTTCATAACTGAGTCTTAGGTTCCTCATTCATTACTCTGGTTTTAAGAACACAGATGAGGTGTTGGATATATATCAAATATAATTTTCATATATTGTCATGATATACGATTCTTGGTTAAGTTATTGCAGAGCTTACGAAAGAATTTTACGTACTAAAAATCTGAAGTTACTTCCTTGGTGAATTGTCATACAAATAACCTGAGAAATTTGATATCTTCTTGTATTTCAAAAGTTATGGTTTGATTACCGTTATGTTTCGTAAGGGAAGTCAGAAACTTTTAGGATGGTGTGTTTTACATGCTTGAAGACAACGATCAAGTGTTCTCTTGTTTGTACTGACTCACAGGTTCCTTATACGAGACTCAGGTTACTAACAAGTCGTTCGAATATTATTGAATTGCTTTTGGAATTGAAGAACCTTGAAATAGAATGCTAGGAAGTTGAAAATAATGTTGCAAAAGTGGTTTCAATATAAGAAAGTGAATAAAATGTGAATTTTCTACTTTACCCCTAAAATTTTAAATATTTTTAAATTTTTCCGTCAGTTTTAACGGTCGGGGACTAAATGCGCCACTTCGCTCATAACTGAGGGACTAAAAATGGAGACGGTCATAACTCAAGGACTGAGTCGTCACTACCATTATAGCTCAGGACCAAACTCGCCATTTTCCCTAAATACAACTGTACAAACTGAGGGAATATATACAATAGAGAATCATGGGGAAACTACGATAGCGAGTCATAGTGTGACCCAAATACATAGAGTCCTAATACTCCCCCTCAAGCAAAAGGTATACTAGTAACTTGTAACTTGTCTCTAAGAGAAATAAACATAGGACTAGGTAAAGCTTTTGTAAAGATGTCAGCAAGTTGATCTTTTGTTGAGATAAAGTTAACTTGAATGTCTCCGGAGCAACTCTGTCTCGAACAAAATGGTAGTCAATTTCCACGTGCTTGGTTCAAGCATGAAATAGGAATTTGCACACATATACGTAGCACCAAAATTATCACACCACAATTTTGGAACAGTAATACCTGACACTTTGATCTCACACAGCAATGAGACTATCCAAATTAACTCAGCACAGACATCTACTAGAGCTTTATATTCTACATCAGTAGAAGCTCTAACAACAATTCTTTGATTCTTACAAACCCAGCAGATATACACAAGCAGACTCCTAAGAGTAATAGAATAGGGAGACATATGTTTTTTATGCTTGGAACCCAATCGATAGTAAGAATGAATGTAAGGCGGTCAAACCAAGCTCTAGGAGCCTGTTTTGAACCGTACAAGGAGCATTTCAATATCCAAACATGAGTGGGATACTGAGCATCAATATAACTAGGTGGCTGTTTCATGTAGCCAATTTCAGACAAATTTCCATTTGAGAAGACGTTATGAACATCAAGCTGCCTAATAATCCAACCAGAGGATAAAGCCAAGGATAGAAGTGACCTGGCAGTAGTGGGTTTCACCACTGCGCTGAATGCATCAAAGAAATCCTGACCAGGCACTTTATTGAACCCCTTTGCTACTAATCTTGCGGTGTGTCTCTCAATGGAGTCATATGCCTTACGTTTAGTACGAAAAACCCACTTACACCCAATAAACATTCATACCCACTCGAGATAGGACAAAACACCATGTTTGATTCTGAAGAAGAGCATTCAACTCTAGGTCCATGGTTTCACGCCATTCCGGATATTTAACTGCATGTGTAACAAGTGGATCCATAGGACAAACATGAAATGTCAAAGCCGATGGAGGGGTCTAAGACCGAATGTGAGTGCCCATCCCATGAGTTTGAGTGGTAGATTTCACAGTTTTGCCTCGTGGTCGGCCACGAGGCCAGGCAGTAGGCTGCCCGTGCGTTGTGTTTGCCTAATGTCCGGACTGTCTAGAGGGGGCAGCCAGCTGAGGACCGGACTGTTCCGGTGCAGTAGCACCGTCGCTGACCGTATCTAGGACAGTGTGGTGGGGCTGTCCAGGTACGATAGTGGCGGTAGGAGTGGGATGGAGAACTAACTCAGCCCGCGGACTATTTTGCGATGGTGGAGGTGGCTGCAAAACATTCTTAGTAGCAAAAGGAAATACTGCCTCATCAAACCGCACATGCCTGCACACATAAATCTTATTAGTTTGTAAGTTCATGCACTTATACCCCCGAAACGACTCATGATATCCTAAGAAGACACATGGAGACGACCGATAAGACATTTTATGACGATTATATGGTTTCAAATAAGGATTACATAGATACCCAAAGACACGAAGAAAAGAATATGACAGAGATGGGTTATGCAATAGAATAGATGGCATCCTATTGATTAAATAAACTGTAGTCTCAAAAGCAAAATCCCAAAATTTATATTGTAAAGACATGGCTTTAATTTTCCTATTGAAGGAACGTTCAACCATAGTATGAAACTTATCAGAGATAGGATATAGATCAGATTTTAATTTCATGGGGAAATACCAAGTGTAAGGAGAGTAGTCATCCACGAAAATAACAAAATAACAGAAACCATCTATAGATAATAAGGGAGCTGGACACCAAATATCTGCATATATTAAGTCAAGAATATTGGAAGTAGATGACTCAACACGTGGCAATGGGAAACGCACAAATTTGCACAATTGACACGCATTACATAAACTGAAATTACAACGAATAGAATTGCTAGACCTACTAATCGAACAAGACTGAAGAATACGATGTAAAACACGATGATGTGGATGTCCTAGGCGATCATGCCACACTGACGCAGATGCACGAGCGAAAAGAAATGCAGAGGGAGATGAACTAGTGATAGGAAGTGTGTATAAACCCCCTGAGCTACTGCCCCGTAGCAACACTTTCTTGGTATTGATATCCTTGACAACAAAAAAAGACCGGTGAAACAAAATAAAAAATAAAAAAAAAACTTATTATCTTAAGAGAATTTTTGAACAGACAATAAAGATGTAGACAAATTGGGAGTAAGAAGGATATTGGATAGTTGAGAAGACCTAGATGGGGTTTTAAAGGAAGCATGACCAACATGACTAATAGATAATGCCTTACCATCACCAACACGCAAAGTGTTATTACCAGCATACTCTTCAGATGTAGATAAGGCTGCAATATCTAGAGTCACATGATTGGTTGCCCTAGTGTCAGGGATCCATACCTGAGAGCAATTAATATCTGAACCATTGTTTTGATATGTTAAATTGGCTTGAGGAGGGGGATCATAACGGTTGTAACATCCAAGAGCGGTGTGACCATTGCGACCACAAATCTAACATTTGGATTGACCATTGCAGCCGTTGTGGCCACCTCGGCCATGACCACCGTCGCCACATCCGCCCTACTGCCGCCCACCTCCATCGCGCTGCCCATCGCCGCCGCCTTTATTCTGCATATCGCAACCACCGCGATTGGAGCAGCGAGATTGCCCTTCCCGCTGGGCAGTAAATACAGCCATCGATGCTCTATCGCCGTCGGCGCTACGAATAAACTCTTGCATGCCAAGAAACTTAGCCAATTCCGTGAGAAAGACGGGTTGTCCACGAACCAAGAGTGACAGTAATTGGCCAATGCTATGTCTTCCGTAATAACACGTGCATGGCCTATGTAATCGGCCATGGACGAATCTCCTTGACGAAGAGATTGGAGTTGGCCGAGTAGATGCAGTGACCGGGCACGTGAGGAGAAGGCCAGTGACAACTCTATTGACTCCCAAACCTCCAGTGACGTCCGACGTCCGACATCCAACGGCAATGTCCATGACTTCCCCCGAGAGAGAGGAAATTAGCATTGACATAAATGCTTTATCATAACGAAACCACACAGCATGGCTGAGTTTGGTTGCGGCATGGCATCGGCGGTGACAAGGAGGAAAGTCGCCGGACATGGGTCGCTTTCGTCAACAAACCCCATGAGCCCGTGTCCTTGTAAAAAGGGCACCACTTGTGTCCTCCAAAGCAAATAATTCTTATGGGTTAGCTTAATACTGATAAAGTGATGTGCAGTAGAAAACAAATTGACAGCCACAGAAACGGAGGAGGTAACGATAACATCAGAAACGGTCTTTTCGAAGAATTAACAGATCCGTCAACCATGGGAGCGAAAAAATCCTAACTAGCTGATACCATATGAGAACCGTATGAACTGTATTAAATTCACATTAAATACAACTATACAAACTGAAGGAATATATACAAGAGAGAATCATAACGAGACTAGCTAAGATAGGGAGTCATAGTGTGACTCAAATACATAGAGTCCTAATAATAATTATTATTATTTTATGCGTTTTTTTTAGCAAAACTTTACTTTTGTTGTAACCAGCCTATTGGCTCAAACATATGGATCAATGAGAATGTAGATTGATTGCTATAATCTGCAAGTGCAAAGAGTCAATCACAGTATAAATTCCTGGAGTATTCCAGGGTCGATCCCACGAAGAACACTATTAACTGTTATATTTAATAATCAAATTGTTGATAAGGAAAATCTCAAATAAATAGAATTAATGTGATTAAAAAGAATATTTTATGAATTCAAAATAAAGGAAGTTTCAATTGAGAGAAGACTAGGGATTTGGGTTCACCTATTAGATAATTAACTAACTCTCCTAAGTATTAATTCTTATGACTATAGTGATGATTGTTTCAAATATATCCTAATACTCCGTCGAGCTACTAGGTTGTATCCAATTAACTGTGATCATCCGTCGATATCTCACCAACATTAATTAAACTCATTAAGCAACAATCAAATATCACCACAAATACCTAAAGCTATGTCTAGTTTAGGTCAATTGTGTTTATCTTACGAGTTCTAGGTTCATAATTCACCTGTCAGTTCTTCTCATGAACCCTAATATTAGAATTATGCAATGGCCAGTCACACAATCCACAATTAAAATACATAAAATAAATATAATCAAATTCAATTATTAAACTGAAATTAGAAGAATCAACACATTTAAATAATAGTCAATTAATCTAATTTAGGCTAATCCAAATCCCTAATTTAAGTTCTAGCCAATAATCATAATAATTAAATGCATAAATTATTCAATAAATAGTATTCTGGAAATTTAAGTAAGAATAAAAATAAAGACGAAGGAAAATAATTCAAGCCTAAGAAGAAGATAGCCGCGATTGAAGCTCCGTTGCCGCTGCTACGTACGCCGCCCGTTGCTCTCTTCTTTCGTTCTATTCTGTTTCGACTATCTCCTCTTTTCCCTTGCTTTTATTTTTGCTCCTTTTTCTCTATGTTCTGCCGAACCCCCAATAAAAACCAAAGCCAACCTTAATCTCTATCTTTTTTCAATGCTGCACAAATCCCTAAAAGAAAAGAAAACAAAATTAAATTAAAGCCAAACAATTATAACCTAATCCCAACATAATAAAACTTAATTATTAAAACACTTATTTAAAATTGAATATAAGACTAACAAATAAATATACTACTATAATTAAAATCCTATTTATATTACTAAAAATGCAACATTAACCAAATACTTATTAAAACCCATCTACACTAGTAACATATAGATAATATAATATTTATTATAAAATCGACCCTAAAACTTAATTTATTTATGCAACTCACTAACTAAAATTACTCTAAATAATGCCTAGAAATTAAGCTTATCAAACTTCCCCACACTCAAGGTTTTGCTTGTCCCCAAGCAAACTTATGCAATGAAGTAAAACTACCAACCATAACCATGTGAACTAGGAATTCAATTCAAAGAAATTTGTGAACACATAATACTTCATGAGAGTTCAAAGTCATACGCACACAAGACAATAGAGAATAGTAGTCCTCACGGTTGTTCACTCAATCTATCACAAATATATGTATAAGAAAGGTACAAACCATCCCCTATTGAGAGTGCACTTGCCATAGGCTTGCTTGTCCACCAAAACTTCACTACCAACATTATATGAAGAACACGAGTCAAAAGGTCTTTATTTATGGGTTGTAATGGGGCCAAAGGTATGTGGTTTAAGAAAGAAAGGATATAAGGAAATACAAATAAAGTCCAAGGAATCAGTAGAGCCATAATTTCACCATATCAAGAGCAAGAACTTGTAAACCAATACAATGAACTCTACCAAAACAAACCATCGTTTCTTCATTCTTCCTCATCCTTTTCGCTATAAACTCCCAAAACAACTTCAAAGTCTCATTTTCCATTTTTTTCCTTTTTCTTTTTTTTCTCTTTTTTTTTTCTTTTTTTCTTCGGTAAAACCGAATAGATTGCTCCTCATTTTCACACAACCCTCAATGGTACTCTTCCCATAATCACCAAATTTCTATCATGCCTTCATTGCTCACAAAATCATTTTAAGAATAAAATGAGCACCAAAATTTGGACTATCAAGATTTTCAACCTATAATTTAGAACATATCATTTTGTTCTTTTTTTCATTTTCACATCCTTTGATCACAAACAATTCTTCACTCAAAGAAAACCAATTGTACAATCATCTTTCAACTCCAATCTCACCCATACTTCATCACTTTTGGTCATCTTGCACAGATAAATAAAATAATGACTTCTACTGACTCAAGGACGGGTTAAAAGGCTTCTTTTTATGAGCTAAGGTTCTTTGGAATTGGCTAATGAAGAAAAATGTCTTTTATATATTTATTATAAAGCTCAAAATGGTTCACTAGGGGAAATATAACATGTATAAGGATGTGGTCATTTTATAGGCTATAAGGCTAATCCTAATGCCTAAATCATTCTCGTGTCATCATATAACATGTAGTTCTGAAATGGTATAAAGCAAGTTCTAGAAGTAACACAATCAAAGAAGGCAATAAACACTCAAAATGAAAATCAGTTGCAGTGGGCAACCTTTAGGCTCAAAAGCTCACGGTGTGACAGAATTTGACTACTAACTCTATGCAAGCATACATATAGCCAAACACATTCATTGATATTATGCACTCCCAAAACACTAGAAATTATCTCCCAACCAACATAGTCATTAGATGGTAGTTTTTAAACTTAATTTGCTAAGAAATTGCAGAAAAATGAAGGAAAAGATGCAGAAAATTCCATAAAAATGCAGAAAATTAGTGCAGGAAAAATAGAAAAATGCATGCAGAAAATTCCAGAAAAAATGCAGAAAATTAATGCAGAAAAATAGAAAAATGCAGAAAATGTTGCAGAAAATTGCAAGAAAAATGCAGAATTTTTTTTGATATTGCCTATTTTGCATAAAACATCCCCTAATCTTACTGTCCCTTCCCCACACTCAAACTCAACATTGTCCTCAATGTTAAATATAAAAGCAAGTATGAGAAAATGAAATAAACAGGAAACTTCCCTGTTAGTTGCCAGTTTCTTCCGGGGCTGCCTTTTGGTGAAGCAACCATGAATGGTCTCTTTCTCTCTCTTGCAATCGCTATGGCCTCATACGAACCAACTTTAGTGACCATGAAAGGACCAAACCATCTAGACTTCAACTTCTCTAGAAAAAACTTAAGACAAGAATTAGACAACAAAACTTCTTGCCCTACATTGAATTCTCTCCAAAAATTATTTTTGTCATGCCAAGCTTTACTCAATGTTCTCCACAATCTCTCTTCTTTTGCATGAAGTAAATGAGCATAAGAAAACATAAGAAAAGTATCATTGTTACTAAAAAATTCGTATTTGAACCGCAATGAAGGTGGTTTAAGTTCAAGTTGATGTGGTGTTTCACTAGGTGAATGCTTAACAAATTCTTCTTCTGAAGGCTTCTCAATAACATCAACAAAAAGACATGATTCATCAAAAGTTGGTAATTTTACAGCTTTAGATATAGAGAATTCCTCTTTTTCTTTACCTACTCTAAAAATCAATTTCCCTAAAGGCATATCAATTAATACTCCTCCTGTTAACAAAAATGGTCTACCAAGTATAAGAGATGTATCTGTATCACTACCCATGTCAAGAATCAGAAAATCAGCAGGAAAATAAAATTTACCAACTTTTACCAAGATATCCTCCACTACTCCAAGCAGGTACTTGACTGATCTATCAGCAATTTGAAGAGAGATTGTTGTTGGCTTCATTTCAGCTATTTCCAACTTCTTGAAAAGAGTTAAAGGCATAAGGTTAATACTAGCACCTAGATCACATAAGCATTTATCAATAACAGTATTACCAATAGTGCAAGGAATAGAAAAACTTCCTGGATCCATTAACTTAGGAGGTAACTTGCTTTGCAAAATAGCACTACACTCCTCATTTAGGTGCACAGTAGCAAACTCTTCCAATTTCTTTTTATTAGACATTATTTCCTTAATGTACTTGGCATAAGATGGCATATTAGCAAGTGCTTCTGCAAAAGGAATATTAATCTGCAATTTTTTAAAAACCTCCAAAAATCTTTTAAAGTTATTGTCCTGGTTCCTCTTTTGTAACCTTTGTGGATATGGAATGGGGGGTACATAAGGTTTTACTATAGAGGAATTGAGGTTTTGATCACTAGAATTCTCTTTAGGCACTTGATCCTCTTCTTTATCACTCTCTTTCTCAACCCTCGTGGGTTCATTTTCTTTCATAATTTCATTCAATATCTTACCACTTCTCAAGGTGACAGCCATAGCTCCTTCCCTAGGGTTTATTTCAGTGGTACTAGGAAACTTACCCCGATCTTTTTCTGCAACCA
The DNA here is from genome assembly GCF_001879475.1 of Ipomoea nil. Lineage (NCBI taxonomy): Eukaryota > Viridiplantae > Streptophyta > Magnoliopsida > Solanales > Convolvulaceae > Ipomoea > Ipomoea nil. The sequence goes on from NW_017617306.1 coordinate 1,386,347, forward strand.
ATTTAGCCAACTGACCTACTTGCACCTCTAAATTATGAATGGATGCTTGGTTAGACTGTGCAACCTTATCAATCTTTGCATCCATTTTCTTCATCATCGTGTCCTGGCTAGCCATGTATTGCATAAACATCTCTTCCAATTGAGGCTTTTTCTCCTGAGCAGGAAGTTGAGACTGTTGTGGTGCAGGTGGCTGCTGGAAAGGTCTGTATTGCTGCTGCTGGAATCCTGATGGTCCTTGTTGCTGGAATCCGGGTGGTCCCATTGGTCTTGCATTACCTTGATCTCTCCATGAGAAGTTAGGGTGATTTCGCCAACCTGGATTATATGTATTAGAAAATGGATCATTTCTTGGTTGTTGGATCCCATGTAATAAGCTTCCTCATAAGATGGTTGTGATGACTCTGCATTCATACAAACAGAAGAATTATGACCATATGTATTGCAATAAGAACAAAATTCTCTATTCGAACTATCACGAGTCATCAATAAGTTCATCTGTTTAGTCAATTCAGCCACTTGTGTTGTCAACTCAGATTGTGTGCTAATTTCATGCACAGCAGTCCTTCGACCTCTCACTGCCTTTTGTCGAGAATTAGTAGTTAAGCTCTCATAGATAGCTTCTAATTCATCACTATTTTTATCACCTGTGTATCCACCTGCAGCAGTATCTACAAGAGACTGACAATTAGGAGTTAAACCATCATAAAAGAATTGTGTCAACAATAACAATGGGAATTGATGGTGTAGACATTGTGTCAAAAGCAATTTAAAACGATCCCATGCTTCATGAAATAATTCACCCTCTCTTTGAGTGAAAGTGCATATCCTACTCCTATAGTCCATTGTCTTTTGAGATGAATAATATTTAAACATGAAAGCATTGTAAACATCATCCCAAACTCTTAAAGAACCCTCTGGTAAATTTAACAACCATTGCCTAGCATCGCCCCTCATGCAATATGGAAAACATTTCATTCTAAGCTCTTCTTCAGATAAATTATTTAAAGGTAAAGTTTGTACCGTACTATAGAGCTCTCGCATGAAACCCAAAGCATCTTCACTTCCCAAACCGTTAAAGGTAGGGAGCATATTCAGATGGAAAGTCTTGAGTTCACAATTTCTAGCTGCATCAGATAATTGAATGCAAGAAGGGTTAACAGCTATTACCGGTCTTTGGATGTCACGAAGACGTGGTTGAGCTGCATGATTTTGAGGAGGTGGAACTATTGGTGGTACGGGGTCATCCAGTTGACCCACTCTATTGTTCTCAGCCATTTCAAGCCGCCTTCGTACCCTGTTTTTTCTGCAAGTACGCTCAATTTCAAGATCAATAGGAAATAATTCCGCGTTTTTATGCCTCAGTGATCGCCTTAAGTTCATAAACAGAATAAAATAAAAATAGAAAAAATAAAAACTAAATAAATAAAAATAAAAATAAAATAATAACGAACCTAACAACCTAAAAAAAAACAAATTTGAAAAGAAAATTTTAAGGAAAACAGTTTAATCAAGTGTCCCCGGCAACGGCGCCAAAAACTTGATTGCTATAATCTGCAAGTGCAAAGAGTCAATCACAGTATAAATTCCTGGAGTATTCCAGGGTCGATCCCATGAAGAACACTATTAACTGTTATATTTAATAATCAAATTGTTGATAAGGAAAATCTCAAATAAATAGAATTAATGTGATTAAAAAGAATATTTTATGAATTCAAAATAAAGGAAGTTTCAATTGAGAGAAGACTAGGGATTTGGGTTCACCTATTAGATAATTAACTAACTCTCCTAAGTATTAATTCTTATGACTATAGTGATGATTGTTTCAAATATATCCTAATACTCCGTCGAGCTACTAGGTTGTATCCAATTAACTGTGATCATCCGTCGATATCTCACCAACATTAATTAAACCCATTAAGCAACAATCAAATATCACCACAAATACCTAAAGCTATGTCTAGTTTAGGTCAATTGTGTTTATCTTACGAGTTCTAGGTTCATAATTCACCTGTCAGTTCTTCTCATGAACCCTAATATTAGAATTATGCAATGGCCAGTCACACAATCCACAATTAAAATACATAAAATAAATATAATCAAATTCAATTATTAAACTGAAATTAGAAGAATCAACACATTTGAATAATAGTCAATTAATCTAATTTAGGCTAATCCAAATCCCTAATTTAAGTTCTAGCCAATAATCATAATAATTAAATGCATAAATTATTCAATAAATAGTATTCTGGAAATTTAAGTAAGAATAAAAATAAAGACGAAGGAAAATAATTCAAGCCTAAGAAGAAGATACCCGCGATTGAAGCTCCGTTGTCGCTGCTACGTACGCCGCCCGTTGCTCTCTTCTTTCGTTCTATTCTGTTTCGACTATCTCCTCTTTTCCCTTGCTTTTATTTTTGCTCCTTTTTCTCTATGTTCTGCCGAACCCCAATAAAAACCAAAGCCAACCTTAATCTCTATCTTTTTTCAATGCTGCGCAAATCCCTAAAAGAAAAGAAAACAAAATTAAATTAAAGCCAAACAATTATAACCTAATCCCAACATAATAAAACTTAATTATTAAAACACTTATTTAAAATTGAATATAAGACTAACAAATAAGTATACTACTATAATTAAAATCCTATTTATATTACTAAAAATGCAACATTAACCAAATACTTATTAAAACCCATCTACACTAGTAACATATAGATAATATAATATTTATTATAAAATAGACCCTAAAACTTAATTTATTTATGCAACTCACTAACTAAAATTACTCTAAATAATGCCTAGAAATTAAGCTTATCATAGATAAAGAAGATATAGAAAAGATGAAGAACACAATAAGCCACGAAAACCACGAATCTCTTATTCCAAAAAAAAAAAAAAAAAAAAAGAAAAAAAAATATATTGTTAGGATATAAATATTGTGTGGCTCAAATTCCTACATTAAGACCACTCGCCATGCAGTTTTTCTCCATTTCCCACTTCCCTCACTATTGCCGCAATAATCTCCCGCATAGCAAGTGCTAATGGCGTTTTTTCTTCTCATTTAGAATGTATAAATAGCATGTTTGATTTGCTTTTGTAATCACATCAATTTAACATTTAAATTCATTCTTCTTCTTTCCTTCTTTGTTTTCTCCTTTTAAGAGATTAATATATATATATATATATATATATATATATATATATATATATATATATATATATATATATATATATATATATATATATATATATATATATATATATTATACTTTCCCATTTTAGTAATTATATTTTATCGTTTTATATTTTTCCCTATTATTTAACTTCTATAATTCTCAATTTTTTATTCTTTGCTTCCGCATTATTCCGCTATATTCCTAACAAGTGGTATCAAAGTCAAGTTTATTTGAGAATTATTTTCAAAGATGTCGATTGTTACCAAGTTCGATATCGAGAAGTTCGACGGGAAAATTAGCTTTTCTATTTGGAAGGTTCAGATGGAAGCCGTTCTAACCCAAAACGGTTTGAAGAAAGCTCTAGCTGGGAAGAAGAAGAAGAAACCAGCTACAATGACAGATGAAACTTGGGAAGATTTGGATGACAAGGCATGTCCAACCATTCTTTTGTGCCTGTCTAAAGAGGTTCTACGTGAGGTAGTAAGTGAGACAACTGCTACAGATTTATGGTCCAAGCTGGATACGCTTTACATGGCCAAAACTCTGGCGAACATGCTACGCCTAAAGGAGCGTCTATACACAATCTGTATGACGGAAGGTACTTCTATTAAGTCTCACTTGGATGAATTCAATTCTATTTTATTGGACTTGGAAAATATTGATGTCGTAATTGACGATGAGGATCGTGCTATTTTATTGCTTGTCTCTCTCCCTAAATCATACAAGCATTTCAAAGAAATTATGCTGTATGGTAATAGTAGTGATACCCTTACTTTTGACAGTGTTAAGTCAAACCTATTGTCCAAAGAAGTCTGAGGACAAAGGTGAAGGCTTGACTGTAAGGGGTCGTTCACTTTAATCAGGGAGTAGCAATAAAAAATCTAGATTCAAGTCCAAAGGACGAAAGTCCAACAAATCTTGTAAGTACTGCAAGAAGCATGGTCATGATGTGACTGAATGCTTCAAGTTGAAGAACAAGCAAGAGAGCGAAAAGTCCGCTGAAGCTAGTGTTATTGAAAGTGATTCAGAAGGTGATGTTATGTTATCTGTTAGCTCCGGTGGCCAACGGAGCGAAATGGAGTGGATTCTGGACTCTGGTTGTACATTCCACATGTGTCCTCACAAAGACTGGTTCATCTCTCTAGAACCGGTTGATGGTGATGTTGTCTTGCTGGGTAATGATACCCAATGCAAGGTTAGTGGAATTGGAAGTGTTCAGATTAAAACTCATGATAATGTTATCAGGACTCTTACCAATGTTCGATATATTCTTAATTTGAAACGCAATCTGATATCCTTGGGCACCTTGGAATCTCTGGGGTGCAAGTACATAGCTGAAGGTGGAGTTCTGAAAGTCATAAAAGGCTCTCTTGTTCTCATGAAAGCTTCTCGTTCTGGAAGCTTGTACATCTTGCATGGCAGTACTGTAACAGGTTCAGTAGCGGTATCATCATCGATGTCTGATGCGGATCTCACCCAATTATGGCATATGTGTCTAGGGCATATGAGTGAGAAAGGCATGCATCTCCTGAGCAAGAAAGGCCTCCTTGGTGGTTCAGGTACGGGTAAATTACAGTTTTGTGAGCATTGTGTTTTTGGAAAACAAAAGAGGGTTAGTTTCTCTACTGCTACACACCGTACCAAAGATGTATTGGAATATATACATTCCGATTTATGGGGACCAACTAAATTCCAATCTATGGGAGGCTGTAGATATTTTATGTCTATTATTGATGACTTTTCTCGTAAGGTCTGGGTCTATTTTCTTAAACATAAAAATCAGGCATTTTCTATTTTCAAGAAGTGGAAAATACTTGTTGAGACTCAGACAGGTAAAAAAGTCAAGAAGCTCAGGACAGACAATGGCTTGGAGTTCTGTGAGTCAGATTTCAATGACTTCTGTGCGGCAAATGGAATCGCCAGGCACAAGACCTTGCCTGGTAAACCCCAGCAGAATGGTGTTGCCGAACGTTTGAACAGGACTCTATTGGTAAGAGCTCGTTGTATGCTCTCTAATGCTGGGTTATGGAAACGGCGTGATTTTTGGGCCGAGGCCGTTTCTACTGCTTGCTATTTGGTAAATAGATCTCTACATTCATCCCTTGATTTCAAAATTCCAGAGGAAGTTTGGTCAGGTAATCCTGTTGACTACTCTATCTTAAGAGTTTTTGGATGTCCTGCTTATGCTCATTCCAGTACGGGTAAATTAAACCCGAGAGCTGTCAAATGCATTTTCTTTGGTTATGCTTCTGAGTCAAAAGGGTATCGTCTATGGTCTCCTGATTCTCGGAAAATCATTCTGAGTCAAGATATCACTTTTGATGAAAATGCACTACTTTCTTCTGAAAAATTTCCCAGTACAACTGAGACGCAGAGTACTGGTGAGAAGGTGGAGTTTGAGTTCAGGCCTATTGTCCGTATTACTACCACTTATGGTAATACTAAAGATGATGCATCTACTAGCACAACACCTCTCATTGAGCCACAGTGAGAGTATTCCATTGCTATGGATCGTCCTAAGAGGACAATTAAAAAACCTGCTAGGTATGCTAGTGATGATGAAACCAACATGGTTGCTTATGTTCTTTCAGTCGCATAGGAAGTTGATGTTGATCCATCCTGCTATTCTGAAGTTTTTCCTATTGCTAAGTTCAAGCAGTGCTTGAGTTTAGTCGACTGTTCCAGTTGTTAATTCCCATAATAAATTTGATCCAAGGTGGTGATTGTTAGGATATAAATATTGTGTGGCTCAAATTCCTACATTAAGACCACTCGCCATGCAGTTTTTCTCCATTTCCCACGTCCCTCACTGTTGCCGCAATAATCTCCCGCATAGCAAGTGCTAATGGCGTTTTTTCTTCTCATTTAGAATGTATAAATAGCATGTTCGATTTGCTTTTGTAATCACATCAATTCAACATTTGAATTCATTCTTCTTCTTTCTTTGTCCCTCACGTAGCATATATATATATATATATATATATATATATATATATATATATATATATATATATATATATATATATATATATATATATATATATATATATATATATATATGTTAGGAATATAGCGGAAGCAAAGAATCAAAAATTGAGAATTATAGATCGATTCTTTGCTTCCGCTATATTCCTAACATATATATATATATATATATATATATATATATATATATATATATATACACACACACACACACACACACACACACACACACACACACACACGTACAATCATTAATTAAGTCTTTTAATAAATGACATAACCGTTACGGATGCTTTACGAATTTTGAATCCGGTGCACACCCCCTAGTCAACCGAGCCCGTGAGCATACTCTCTGAACGTTGATTTTGATTTTTTTAACGCTTCAGATGGTGTTGTAATTAGACCCATTCGATATACTATTGGGGGTAAGGCTGTAATTTCCAATATGCATTTATTTTCTTTTCGTTTAAAATTGATTTGGCACTAGTGTGTTCCTTATGCGTGTGGTTTATTTGGAGTCACGCACTCTCATCTCCTCGGAAGCATTGCGGCAGAGAAGAACTCTGGAATCAATCTTCATTCCTTCATCTCGTCCCCGCAGCTCTTGTTTCTCCATGCCGGCTCTTCGTCCAGGAGGTTGAAGCATTTGAAGGGTTCTTCGTCCGGTGATGCTCAATGTATTTTCTTCTCCTTTGCTTATTTCTTCTTAGTTTTAGGTGGGTTTTTGTTTTTAGGTTGGTGTGGCAATGGGGAGTGTGTTTCTGGTTCGATTCAGTGTGGCAGGGGGATAGTCGATTTTTTGGGGCATGTGGCACCTGCTTTGGCCGGCGTGGCGGCTTCCTGTGGCGGTGGGTTGGGCTACCGAGTGGGGTTGTCACGGTGGTGGACTATTGGTGTGGTGGTGGTTTGTACCCTGGTATTTTTTCCCTAATTAAAGAGCTTGTTTTTCGACCGTGGCGGGGGTGGTGGTAGCAGAGGACGGCTGTAGTCGGGGTTTTTGGGTTGTGGGAGGCAGGGGGGTGTTTCAGCGTGCTCTGGAGTAGGGTTTTGTTTCCCTTTTCAAAAAGCTTTTTTTTTTTGGGTTCCTTCAAATGCGTGGTGTTTTGCTGTGTTAGGGAACTTCATGATTTCAACGTTTTCCATTCCAAAAGTTATTTCAGGTGAGTGGATGTGTGTTGTGCAGTAGGTGCATATGTGAGTGAATGGACATCATGTATTGATTAATTGCAGAGAGTAAAAGTAATATACAATATCATGTGAAATTTGTAAGAAACTCATCTAGGTGCGTGGAGTGGAGTAGATCAAAGTACTCTGGTCTGGTATGCATGGCCATCTCATCTGTAATCTATTGTACTATGGATGTTGTTTTAGAATTTTTTACAGGTCAATCAATTTCTCTTTTTGAGATGGTGTTTACAAGATATACATTGCTCTTGATTCTGTCATTTGTGTGGTTGAAGAGAACTGGACAACCAAATTTTTGCTCAAAGAATCAATACGCTTATGGCTTTAAGAGCTGTGATTGGATATTTCTCATTATTAAGTTTCATTTACTGGTCTAGCCACCAGTTTCTTTGGTGTGCCCTTTCTTTTTCAACCAATGGTAATCACAAAAGGATCTGTGTCAAATGTTGTAGGCAATAATGAATATGTCCGTGGAAGCCATCATATTTATGCAATTTTGGTTGGTCTATGTTCATCTATTTTTGGTGGAGTTAGCTACTTCTTACAAAGGCAGGAACCAAGACAATTGATCAACCAATGCTCACAGTTTTTGCATTTGGTCTATTTGCAAGTCCTGCTGTTGGAATATGTACCTTTGCTTTCCAGAACTTTGTACTTCCTAGTTTATATTCTCTGATTCTTATGATTGTCCTTGGGGTACTGGCTTTCTTCGCAGAGATAACTCTAGCAAGAGGGCTTCAGCTTGAGAAAACAAGTAGAGTTGCCAATGTCCTATATCTTGAGGCAGCCTTATCTCAGTTGTTGAGAATGGGTACTTCAAGAATCGCATCGGTTAGTGGGATGTTCACTAATTTTAATTTCAGCAAGTTGTACAATGTATTTTGGACATGAAATAGATTGAAGGACAGCAGGCAAGCTCACCTTTGGTAATGCTAATCCTTGGGTTGATTCCTGAAGTGCGATACAAAACTTACGCGATGCTGATTTTGGTAGCATTAATTTGATGAATCTACTTCTGTAATGTACATTCTATCCAATTTTAGAGTTGTTAAGTGTGAAAAAAAAAATAAAAAAAAAATAAAAAACTCATCTAGGTGCGTATAAGGCAACCAGCGTGTTTATTATAATTTTTTTTTGTTAGTAGTTTCTTGGGGTACCGTGTTTAATTATGTTTTTTTATTTCATTTTTTTTTTATTTTCATTGCTTAGTTTTTAGATGTCATTTTTTTTCCTGTTGTTGTAATTGTTTTTAATTTGAAATTAAGGAACATTGTTTTGTTTTCATCCATATGGTTAGGTATGCATGTGTGTTGTGAATGCGCATGTGATTAATGTTTAGGGTGGTTGTGTGTTTCATCCATATGGTTAGGTAAAGTGTTGTTGGTATTTGCTACTGCTGGTTTTGTTGTCGGTTAAGCATTTATGTTGGTGCGTCACTGGTATTGGGTCGGTGCCTGTTTATTTTATTTTTATTTTTTTTTTTTTTGGATTTTTTGGGGTTGCGTAGTTAGGTATGGTGGTTTATGCGTAGGCAGCGTAGTAGTATGTTAGCTTGTGCAAGTTAGGGTGAAATTTAGTTGCTAATTGACACTAGTTTCTTTTTGTTTTATTTTTTACATTTAGGTTGGTGCGCTACTGGTATTGGGTCGGTGCGTGTTTATTAATTTATTTATTATTTGTTGGGAGTTCGGGGGGTACCGCAGCTACGGGTAGTGGTTTGTGCGTATTAGTTTGTTACCGTGTGCAAGTTAGGGGCAAAGTGTTTGTTGGAAATTGCCACTGCTGGTTTTGTTGTTGTTGTTTTTGCTTTTAGGTTGGTGCGCCATTGGTATTGTGTTGGTGCGTGTTTATTGTTTTTTTAGGGATTTTCGGGGGTCACGTAGTTAGGTGTGGTGGTTTGTGCGTAGTAGTATGTTATCGTGTGCAAGTTAGGGTTTAGTTTAGTTGCTAATTGGCACTGCTATTTTTTTTTTTACATTTAGGTTGGTGCGCTACTGTTGTTGGGTCGGTGCTTGTTTATTTATTTATTTATTATTTCTTAGGAGTTGGGGGGGGGGGGGGGGTACTGTGGTCCGTGGCTACGGGTGTCGTTTTGTGCGTATTAGTTTGTTGTTGTGTGCGAGTTAGCGGTACAATTTTGGTGCTAATTGGCACTATCGGTTTTTGGATTGCTTTCTTTATTTTGGTTCCTTAGTTTTATAATGCCTTTATTTTTTTTTTTTTTAAAGAGAGACATATCGACAGTAGGGGGATGCGGTTTTGGGTTTGAGTATGCTTTTTTTTTTTTGGATTTTTTTTTTTACTCTGATTAATTCTTGCCATTCCCATGTGATGTTCCGGTTGAGCCGGTAGGTGCTGTTGCGGGTGAGCCAGTAGTTGTTGTAGCGGTTGAGCCGGTAAGTGCTGGCAATGTGGTCGCACCTTTGCCACAGGCTGATGATGCCGAAGTTCCGAATCAGCCCGCACAACCAGCTTCGGATTCGGATGGCTCAGATGTTGAGCCCGATGAGGTTGCTGAGGCTTTATTTCCCCCTCTGAAGATTCGCGCTGCTCCGAAGCACCTGGTTCCAGTAGGTGATACATACATTTCACATTCTTGTTCAGCAACGTCATCTGTAATGGGTGGTGCACATGCAATACAACAACATTTTCATAACTTTTTAATTTGTTCACAATATTAATGTCGTTGGTCAATAATAGCATTCATATCTATGCAATCACAAAACTACTATTCGAACATTCGTGAAGTAAACTACAGGAAAAGAATATCGCCTCTGTAATCGCACTCTATGCACGCACTTATCATTGTCTACGCACTCTCCACCAAACTAACATCATTGCATGTTGTTATAAAAATCCATGTCGTTTCTATACTACAAACATTTGTATCATACGCACATACATCCCATTACGTTAGGTCGTCCCTAAAAACTATAACACAGATAACAATAGGCACATAAATTTAAAAAAAAAAAAAAAAAAAACACAAACAAAACCAATTACCGCACCGTCTATATACTGCTATGCACAGACTAATGTAGGTCTACGCACTCTATTAATAACCTACCATCATTACAAGTTGGAATCAAAATTCATGTCGTTCCACACTTTCTCAAAACAGTCCCGCATGCACACACGTCTCGCTACATTTAGCTCATTCAACCTAACAAATATAAATTTTAATACAAAAAACGTAGCCCTTGTCATACGCACACGCTATGCACAGACTACTGTTCGTCAATGCACCCACCTGCTGAACTTCCATTTCCTCTACTCCTTATAATAAACGCGGGTGTTTGCACAAGCTACTATGCAATCATGCTCATACCTATACGCTGTTAACATCGGCACACAAACAAACCTCACTTATAGTTCGTCCGCCCCAATAACACAAAACTTAGAAACAAATTTCCACGACATTCGCACATGCCTAGACACTACTATGCACCTACCTGTGTTGCTACAAGCCATTCGTGAAGTGTGGTCCTTGTTTCCCCGTCTTCTCCCGCCCGCTCGTCTGCACTCCTTCTCTTTTTCACGCATTTTTAATTTCAACAGCTGACTGCATAATATCTTTATCAATCAATTACCATTCATAATATCCCTAATTTAATGCTTAAGATTCCATTACTATCATATCCATAATTAAACACATCAATACAATTATAATTTAATCCTTTTGATTTCTATATGTCCTTAAATAATTTTAAAATCACTTATAATCTTAACCATTTATGGGAAATTAATCAATGGATATCATTAGAGCTCATGGACTCATGTATAATAGGGGGTGCACCGGATTCGAAGCCTATATATATATACACACACACACACACACGTACAATCATTAATTAAGTCTTTTAATAAATGACATAACCGTTACGGATGCTACAAATCAATAATAACGTCCATAATAAATGAAATATTTATAACACTTCCCCTTGAACAATATTTGACCACGGCTTTGTCTTGTCAAAAACTTGTTAGGAAAACTCTGTGCAAATAAACTTAGACACGAAAAATACAAGGTATATGAATATTATATTTAAAAATATTCATGCCTCGTTAAAAACCTCACTAGGAAAATCATGTGGGAAAAAATCTAACTGATGAAAAGAGTACATGATATTTATTATTATTATTATTATTATTATTATTATTATTATTATTATTATTATTATTATTATTATTGCTCAATAGATTTGATTACACATCACACGTCTTAGTGAAAGGTTCAATTAAATTAAATTAAATAATACAAAACCTTCTCAAGTAGTTTGCCCTATATCTTACAATAAAATTTTCTAGATCTAGTCGAATAACTTCTTTTCGAAACTAAAAACTATTATTTACTTGCATCGTGCAGACTTTATTAGTTATTAGTTCAAAAATTTTAAATTACGATATCACATTGTCCAATCACTCAAAAAAAATGTGAACTTTAATTCTCCAATCACTCTAGGAAAATAATTAAATATTTACAAATTTGTTGTAAATTATATTTGGCCATCTATTAGCACAATATATCGGGATGATTCTATGGTAACCGCAATAATTGTATGCAAAAATAATAAGACATACGGAATAGAGAAGTAGAGAAAATAGAGAACACAAGATGAAACTTGTAAGAACTCATCAACCTTTCTCTCTTATTGATCATAGCAATACACACCACGCACACACAGACGAAAGATGGATATCCATTCACTAAGTCTTTAGAACATATCACAAGGTCGATTTTCATTAATTGCATGTCCCTTTTGTGTATAACAAAAAAGTAAATGTTCAGTGCATTTTAAGGATTCAACGGATGGAAAATCTGACAACTCACTTACCCTCTGGATTTGGTCCATAGGCTTTTTGAATATGGTTTTCTCTCCATTGGAACTATTTTCTCCCAGCCTATAAATACCTTCTTCATCAAATGAAGAAAGTGCTGGTCAATTTAAAATTTCTAGTGCGAGAAAGCTTTGAAAAATCAAGTGTTTCTGTGATCAGTGTTGAAAAGATAAGAGAGACAAAAGTTTCAAAGTTTAAATCAAGTTTAAGGAAGTCTTGTGTTGTTTCAAGAGCGAAGATTCAAACCTATACAAGCCAAGACATCCAGTTAGAGAAGAAGTTTATTTCGTCAACATTTGTAAACTCTACTCGGAGAAGTAGCTAGAAAGATGCAGAATAAACTCTAGGAGTTGAAAAATCTGGTGTAACAGTTTATCACTGGCTTTGTCTTCAAGGGGTGATCTGTTGGTGGATTTTGTACTAAGGGGATTTAGTGCAAACCTTCACATGTTGTGAAAAAAAAAGTGGAGTAAGCTTCGTTAACATTTTAAAATGTTAGTTGGACCAGCACGCACTAGTAGAGAATTGACCAAAAAAATGTAACAATACAGGTCTTTACTAGGTAACTAAAGACTAGTAAAATAATTTTAAAAAAAAAAAACGCGGTGGCAATTTTGTAAATATATTGACAACTTTACACGTCTATACTTACCTAGTACAGACGCAGTGGCAATTTTGTAAATATGTGTCTAACGCAATTTGCGAAAGGAAATGTTGACTTAAATGAGGATGCTGTTACAGCATACATTGGGAATACCATGGTTACGCTGAAAGACAAGACATTTATCTTAGCACCATACCATCAAACGTAAGAAAATAATTTTTTTTTGTTTTATAAATTCATATAGTATCATTTGAATTATTTTAAATTAAAATTATAATTTACAAGTTTAAAAACGGTAGGAATCATTGGTTACTACTCGTGCTTCATGCAAGTTCAAGAATCGTATACGTATTAGATCCATTGAATCGTATGCGCAAAATTGAAGTCAAACAAGCCGTGAATATGTAAGTAAAACTATTAAAATGTTATGTACTTCAAATTATGTCTTTTTCATAAGTTTAGTATTATTTTATTGGCAATTAAGTTATTTCTATATATATACATTAATGATAGGGCTTTTCGAACCTCTGCAATTCAACGAGGGCAAAGGATTATGGGTAATGCTAATTGGAAATATGTGAAGGTATAAAAAAAATATGATTGTTTACTATAAAAATTTTACTTAGTTATATTTCAATTAACTAATACATACATATATCTATATATATATATATATATATATACATGTGTACGTGGTTTTCTTTTAGTGTCCTCAACAACCCGGTAGTGATGAATGTGGATACTACGTTATGAGGTTCATATATGATATATGCACAAAATTTCATAACTACACTTCGTTGGATGAGGTGAGTACAAAGTGATACAATTTAAATATTTTTAATTATTATAATATTTTATAGTATATTTTTTTTTGAAAGATATTTTATAGTATATATACTCATTGTTTTTTTAAATCATCCAAAATTTTGTAGGCATATCAAGACACAAATGCTTATTCTAAGGATGAAATAGATGAGATACGAAGGTTATGGATAGACTATTTTGTAAATGAGTGCATATAAATGTTTATTAGGTGCACTAGATGGAATTACATTGTATATATTATGATATATTAATGTTGGATTATTATTTTGCGTTAGACAATTATGATGTTGGATGATTATATTGTGTTAGACAATTATGTATATATGTTGGATTATATATATTGTGCTGAATGGTTTGAACCATATAAATGTTGTTTCATATAAATGTTGTTTGGTAGTGGAATTTTCTGTTGGAGCAAAGATTAGTACAGGATACTATTGAATTAAAATAAATATTAAAAAAAAATATTACAGTATAAGCGTCTTTACCTTCTAGGAAAAGACGCGTATAGTCCACTTTACGCGACTACCAAGTAAAGACGCGTTGCCAACTTTCAGTGTCTGCGCCATACGCGTCTTTACTTTTAAAGACGCGTATGGCTCTTTTTGTACTAGTGACGCCCCACATTCTAATGTGGGTTAGCATGGCATGACCCACTTGTCATCACTAATGTACATGTAATATTTTGAATTAAAAAAAAATTCTACAATTAATACTTGAATATACGCTTTGAGTGAATCACGTTTTGTGAATCTCACTGACAAAGGGTTATAAGGTTGTAAACCAAGTTAAGTTATTCATAATTAAGCAACTCAAACTAAAAAGTCATGTTACATCAATAAATATCTTGACTTGTCTTCAATAAATAAATAAATAAAAAGATAAAAACAAATACCTTATAGTTCGAAGGTATCACGGTTGCTTTTCAAATTTTCAATAAAAAGATGAATAACTTTTTCTTTTCAAATTTTCCAAAAAAAAAAAAAAAAAAAAAAACTCTCTTTTCATATTTTCAATTCAAGCAAAATCGTATGTCCATCAATTTTATCTATACTTATAAATGACTAAAAAAATGTATGTGTTTTATCCCGAAATAAATTGACACCAACACACGCCAAAGTGACACGTGTTCTAGGAATTGACGGATTTGACGCTTGCACAGTGGAGTGTAGAAGGAAATAGAAAGAAAGCCAGTCTATTCTTCAAAAAAAAAAAAAAAAAAAAAGCCAGTCTTCTATCTCACGCCACACACTTTTAGATTTGTATAAATGTATCTTTCCCACAGAAAGTGAGTTTCTCGTCTCACGATTTCACACTTCACAGCCTATTAAGTAGAAAAATCAGTGTTTTTTATGTCTACAACTAACTCGCTATATTAAGTTCACACATTATATTTGTCAGAGCTCAATCTTATATTTGTTCTTACAATTTATTATCTAAAAAGATAATTGAATTGCTCGTGCGAATTTATTGATTTGAATTGTATCTCATGTCTCATGTCAGATTCTTGCATAGTTGCATCTCTGATCTTATGAATTTTTTTTTTTTAATGAAAATTAGGAGTTGTTTTCTAAAATAGGATTTTTTTTTTTTACTTTGATGTGTAATGCCATCCATCCACATGGATTGCTTTTGTTGTAAACAAGTAATGGACATTCTACACCACGGACCGTTATTTGGTTATCACATAAACATGCCCCTTTCGCTTTCCATATATCTTCAATTCACCACTTTGTTCTTTACTTTAATTTGTTTTGTCGAATAATAAGAAAAATTAAAAATGAAATATGAAATATGCAAACATTATATTTTTAATTTTTTTTTATATTTGATATGTATTATAATTAATTAACAGAATGAGTAATTAGGTTTTGAGTCTAGTCAGACCTATGAATTTGGGTAACCTTGTCGTCCTTCAAACTTTTAAAATTATCATTGGTGCCTATAATTTTTTATTTATTTGTGTGATATTCATTTTTTTTTTTTTTTGCATTTGCATATAATGCTAAAAAGTTTTGTTAAAATTAAAACATCTAAAATTAAGGGTTTATTTGAAAATATGAAATATATTTTACGGAAAATGATTTTCAGAAATGACTCTTTTTCAAAAAATATTTTAATTTTCAAGTGTTTGGCTTAATGTTAGAAAACTATCTTTCTCTATTTGGATGAAAGTTCAAAAATTGAATTTTTTATGTTAGGTTAATTTTTTTGAAAATGGACATAATAATAATAATAATAATAATAATAATAATAATAATAATAATAATAATAATAATAATAATAATAATAATATGTGGAGATGGTGATAGTGGTGGTGGTAGTGGAGATGGTGGTGTTGATGTTGGTGTTGGTAGTAGTGGTAGTGGTATTAGTGATGGTGGTGGTGGTGGTTGTGGTAGTGGTAATGGGAGTGGGCCGGTGGTGTGGTAGTAGTGGTGGTTATGGTGGGGGTGAGGGTGGTGGTGGTGGTTGTGTGGTAGTGGTGGTGGTGGCGGTGGCGGTGGTGATGGTATTGGTGGTGGTAGTCTTGATGTTTGTGGTGATGGTGGCGGTGGCGGGGCTTGTGTGGTAGTGGTGTTGGTGTCATGGTTGTGGTGATAGTGTGGTTGTGTTGTAGTACATTTAGTGGTAATGGTAATAATAAAAATCCAAAAACTAACTTAAAAAAGAAGAAAGATGAAAAATAATAAAGAATTTGAAAAATTCCTTCCGATTAAAAAATAAGATCAGAAGACATTTTTTGCCAAATTGAATCTTTTGTCCATTCAAATGGACCCTAAATTTAATGCGATGAATAGGCCACCCAGATTTTAAAACATACTTTTCGGGATTGGTCCAATGGATATTGATATTTTTAGAAAGGTTTGAGGTCTTGTTTAATCCATTCATATATTATACACTAATTATGTTATTGTGAGAAAATTATATTTACATTTCATGGTGAATCTTGGGCAAATTATACCATATATCAAGATCTATCTTGCATTATGGACTCTGATAATACCGTCAAACTACAAGGTACTTGTCGAAAGTATATACGCTATGTATGATAAGTATGTTATGTATTGCAGAGTATAATTAATTAACAAATGAGTAATATGAATTCAGGTCGAATCTATAGAATTGAAGTAAATTTGTCGTTCCAACTTTTTATATTATCCTAGATTTCCGTACTTTTTGGTTTATCTATATGACAATCATATTTTATGTATTTGTTAACTACTATGTAGTGTAATGACACACCTGTTATTATTTCAAATGGGTTATTATAAGATTCAACTCAGAGTTTTAAAATATCTTCTTTTTTTTTGAGTACTAAAATATCATTTTAAGATTAGCTTAATATAAATTCAGATCCCAAACTCTTTCGGACTCGATAAAAGTTTAATTGGCTTAAAGGTTAATATTATACACTAATAAAGTTATGTTGAGCAAAATTATAATTACATTACACGGTGAATCAAATTAAAACATAGCACACATTAAAAAATGAAATTATTAATATGGACACAAACAACATTACGGGATGTTTGGTAAATAATTGTTAGCTGATTGAGTTAGTGACTTTGATTAGTTGATAGCATTAGCGGATTATAAAAAAATGTTTGGTAAATTAGTTGTTAGCTTATAACTGATTACATGCAAAATGATTTTCTCAAAAAACTGATTGCAAATTTTGAATTTTAGCATTCTAGATGAATAATAAGTTGTTATAAAAACTTAATTAATCAAACATTTATATTAATTGTTTAATCAAGTCAAACAGTTAATAATGATCAATAAGTCAAAATTGTCTGATAAGCTAACTAAGTTACTAAATAGAACCTACATGTAGCTTTGGTTGTGGTTGTGCTTACAAGCAGCCGCGCCACACCGCAATATATGGCCCCAATGATCCCATTCTTGCTTCACTGCCAATGCTTCAAAATCCAGAAATCTCTTGCTTTTACTACTTATCTTCCTAGCATGTAAGTTGTGACATCATATCATTCACATTTTTAATTTCCCCATTTTTTCTCAACCACAAAAATCTCTTGTCACTATCAATTATACCCTACCCTTATAATGCATACACAATTTGTCCCACATCTCACTTGTCATTTCATTTTCCCTCCAGAAATCAACCTTTTTTTATTCTATTCCTTTTTTTTTGTGGTAATTTTTTTTTTTATTCTATTCTATATCTACATTTTATGTGTTTATATATTATCGATTTTAAAAGCCGGTATTTCATTTTTTTTCATCCTTTTCTCTTTACCATGCAAGACCATGTAATAGGAGTATTATATTCCTCTATTAAGGATGAACGCACTGTATATATGGAGGCGGTTTTTTCTTTTTACTATTTAAAATAAAAATAAAAATTGGGGCATATAGTATGCTGCCCAGCTATTCTATTCTATAATTATATTAAAAGTGAGACAGTCCATGTGCCATTATGGGTTCGGTGAACTCAAGAAGACATTAAAACTTAATTGCGCATAAAAACATATTCGACAGACAATTATTCGATCACTTTTTGTTTCAAATAAAATTTAATTACGGTTGGAATTGTTTCATTTTAGCTCGTAGTGTTCTCCGATGAAACGGATTATCATATGATATGACGAATAAAAGGCAAAGTGCAGGAAAAAAAAAAAAAAAGAGGCAGAGATAAAGTGTAATCGTAGTATTTTTGTTTTCTTTTTTTTTGGTCAAGTCATGAGGTGTCCTGAACAAGTCGACCTTAACTGATCATAGTAATTTTTTATGCCAACATCTTATCAGAACATTACAAGGCATATATATAATCACAATAGTAACAGCAATAAATAGTGACAAACATAAGTATGATGACCGTTACAACCATTACATAATACACTCATAATGTCCACACTTTAATAATATTTATAACACTCATCCTTAGACATTATCTTACCATAATCATGTCTTGTTGAAAACACGCTAGAAAAAGCATGTGGGAAAACCTAGTTGAGAAAAGAGTACACGATATATGGGGTAATGCATGTGTCGTTTCAGTTGACTTATTGAAAAGCTTAACTTAAGAAAATCCTGTGAGAAAAAACTAAGTTAAGGGAAAAAGAGTACAATTATAAGCTTTCAGTGCATAATTTTCAGGATTTTGGAGTTTGTCTATTTATGTATTTATTTGCAACTTTCCCCATTGACATTACTATATCATACTCATGTCTCGTTAAAAACCACACTAGAAAAACCAATGGAAAAAACTTAGTGATGAAAAGAGTACATGATATGTACGCATTCATGTGTTGCAAAAGAGTACAATTGTTAGTCTTTAAGTCCAATCTTCATTCTTCAGGGTTGTTTCAAGTAAATGTCAATCCTCGGAAGATAACAATCTTTAAAGTCTACATGTTTTAAAATAAAAACATTGTTTCAAAAAAGTGTAGAAAAAAGATATGGTACAATATTCAAGATTGTCACTAGAGTTAACATTTTATATAATAATCTTGTGACTCTTCTGGAGTTCACGTGGGTTGAATATTGACGTTATATATTTTGTCTAATATTCTTTAAACATACCCATTTATTATTTGTATAACACAAGTTTTATTGTCCTCACATAGGACAGTGGGGGTAAAGCAAAACATAACCAATTTGGGATTAAGCATCATGAGATCAAAAAAGAGCCAATATCCAAGTGGCTTATGAAAATCACACATTCGTTTATCGCATAAACTTCAAAATCTTTTATAAATCGAAGATACTGAAGGATATTTTGAATACTATTACAATATTTAATTGTAGGAGGAGCACTAGATGTTGTTAGCAATTTCATCGCAAGAAAAATGTCAGGTTTGATGCGATTATTGAATTTCTAGTTCTATAATAGTGCTCCAATAGCAATGAATAATGGACTTCCAGTCCCAAAATGTCCTCATTATCTTCTTCAAGTCTAAATGGTCCTTATCTATTTCAAGAGATTATTGGACAGTCGTTAGTGTGATATGTCAATGGTACTTATCCATATAAAACATCTTCAAGACGTTTTTTTACGTAGGTTAACTGGTGTATAAAACTTCTTCAAGGATATGCCTGATCTTCAGGATGAGACAATACTTAGTATTTCCAAGTCTTTCATTTCAAACTCCGTATTTAGACACGAGCTAATATCATTAAGCTCTATATGTATTTTAATGATGTTCATACCATCAACACATACTGAGATAATAAATAGATAACTCCATTAGCAACTCTTTAATAAGCACACAATGGTACATATTCAGTTCTACATTTTCCTACTTCGGGAAGAAATTACTCAGTGAATTGCTTGCTACTTCAAGTTATGTAAAGCCTTTGTACTTCAACAACAAACATGTTGTGATATTTATTTATTTTTTTTTCATTTTGAGAATTAAAAGTACATCAAGGATTTTCTCAAATAAACATTAGTGTTTAATAAATCATAATTATACGATCATGACTTTCTTCAGCTGCATATCTAAATTTACTATTATGTCAATTATGTAATGAAACTTAATGACGTCCATTATGGGAGAGTATATTTGATGGGTCTCTACATGAACCCTTAGGCTACAAACTCGCTTTATATTACACCACATAATCATTCTTGTTTCTCTTTTGCACAAACACACATTTGTAACATACATGGTTAACATTTCAATGGTGTACATGTTATAAAAAGAATACATTTATCAGCGAGTTGAGCTATATATATGCATTAATTGCTCCTTTTATACATTAACCAATCAGGGCGCTTCTAGCGCCTAGCTCTGGATCCAGATTGTCATTTAATATGAATAATTTTGAAGGCAATTGTACGTGTTGCTGACAACTATAACATTTTCATAATTAAATTTCTTCCACATATATACAGGGACGGAGCCAGAAATTCGGTTGATGGGGTCGAAGAAGTAGGGACGAATTCAGCAAATTTTTTCAGTAAAGGCGAAACATTAAAACAAAAGAGATAATTTTAAAAAATAATAAATAAATTACCTAAAAAATATAGTTGTAAATATTGTTGGCTATGGGCGAAAAATAAAACACATCGAAATTTTATAAAAATATTGATAACAAAATATGAAACATAATTAATTTGATAAAATAATTTGAATAGAAAACACATTATAAATTACACATCTCATTATTAATATAAAAGAATGTTATATATATATATATATATATATATATATATATATATATATATATATATATATATATATATATATATATGTATATGTATATGTATGTATGTATGTATATATGTATGTATGTATATGTATGTGATATATATATATATATATATATATATATATATATATATATATATATATATATATATATATATATATATATATATATGTATGTATGTATATATGTGTGTGTGTGTGTGTTATAAAAACGTGACTGTGTTGAAGCCATAGGTGAAGTAGTCAAAAAAACTGTAAAACTATATTGATGCTATGGATTCAAACCCTTGACCCTTATTGTTATTAAACATGTATCCTACCAACTAATCTAATTAATTTTTTGTTAACATTTAATAGTTTTTTTTATACTAATACTAAATCTTGTAATATATATATATATATATATATATATATATATATATATATATATATATATACAAAAATTATATAGTTTTCGAATCCGGTGCACCCCCTCTAATAGATGAGACTATGAGGCCTCCTAATAACCATTGATTCAATTTCCATCCATGGTTGAGATTATAAGAAATTAGGGTAGTAATTAAGGACATTTACCAGTGTAAAGGTTATATTAGTAATTGTAATTCTAATTTATTTATGAACATAATATTATTGGAATGTGAAGCATTATTTTAGGGATTTGTGGATGGAAATTAATAGTTTCAATTATTACAAAGCTTGAAGAAGTGAACGTGGCGTAGGCAATGCTAAAGGAGAAAATGAAGCGGTGGGAGGGCAGGAACAACACTGGAGCATACCGGTAAGTGCATTCACATGTCAACGTCTGTGCATATACTGAAGAATGGGTTTTTTCCCCCGGTGTGGGTGGGAGGGGGGTGTGGTTGTTGGACGAAGTAGTAGTCCATTGACGTGCGTAGCGTGTTCGTGTTCAGGTGGGTGCGTACAGGGTTATTTGTTTGACCGATAGGATGGCGAGATGATGCGTAGACAGCAAATAGTATGTGCGTAGACATCCCATCCATTTGTTAATTTGTAATGGATGGATAAGGTTGAATGAGGAATATGATGTAAATAAGGACATATTTTAAATAGGTGGGTTTGGATTGTAACACGGGTAGGTGATGCTGTTTTGGATTGTAAATTGATTTTGAACGTCGGTTTGTGCATTGTGGACCTACGCGTGTGCTTACGAAACATTTAACACATTTGTTATTGTGTTTTGTTGATGTGTTTTGAACAATTAATATGTAACGGGAACACGAAGCAATTGGGGGGATTTTTGTTTCTGATTTTTATTAAAAAGAAGAGTGCAAAAGCAGTTGGGTAATGGGTAGACTATTGGTGTGTGCATGCGTTTAAATTGGCATGTGCATGTTGTAGATTAAGGGGGTTTGGAATTTGTTTGTTTTTCATTTTGTATCCAAAATAATTATTATAAAGGGATGTGCGTGTAATGATATTGTTAGTTCATTTTGAATGAATTAGACGGTATAGGTATTATTTGGTTGGTCTGCTATGAAACGTATTTTTTATAGACACTAGTGTGTGCGTGTATGTTGGTAGGTTTGTGCACCGTACCCGATTAAAGGGCAAAAACAGTAAAATGCACACGCCAACATTCAAATGTGCACAAACCAGTGTCAACACATCCCCGATTAAAAATATTCGCATACCGCGAGTTATAAAAAGCAAAACATTATATCCCTAAGATAAAATGAATCTTGAAAACCGATTAAAACTCATGCTCACGGTAAGCACCAAAGATCCCTAATCAAACTCAAAAACATAAACAATACTATAGCATCGACACACCAAAATCACATGTGACAGTACAATGCACAAACTGATGGTATTCTAAGCACAAACCATAAAACTAGTAACATGCACACGCCAATACAGAACTGTGCAACCACTATTTGGTCCTACGAGGGGGTTTGGAATTGGTTTGTCCTTCATTTTGTATCCGCAATTATTATCCTGCGTGTGCGTGTAATGATATTGTTAGTTCATTAAGATTGAATTAGACCCGTATGGGTATTTATTTGGTTGATTTACTATGCCACGGGTTTTTTTACTACATGTTGGTGTGTGCAAGTATGTGTGAAGGTGTGTGCGTGTGTGTGTGTGTGCGTGTGCTTGGAGAAGCATGTGCATCTGCAGATATGAACATTAACATGGAATAGAATAACACAAGCAAATTGTTAAAAAATGAATACGACGAGAAGGGAAATTGCATTACACATAGTTGATTTAAAAAAACGGTTCAAATTAATTAAAATAAACGAAATACTTCAAAAGTCATCGTAATAAGAATGAAGAGACAAACATAAAGTATTTTAAGCAGCATATAAGGTGTCAACGAGCATGCCCCCGGAACCCACAACACAACTGATATTCGATACACGGTCTGTGTTAGCCAGAAATAGTAGAATTTCGTACAAAAAGCGCACGCGTAGTGCAAGCATGGCCCGTCCATCACCCCTATGAAGCCCGCAGTCCCATGAAGCGAACGGCTGTTCGACATACAACTCCATGTGACACATAGCGAACACGCCGTAGTCAGCAAAAATCTCATCAGCCGTCTACAATGTTAGAATCCAATTATTGCTTAACAAAGACGAGTAGTAAAAAGGAGAATTTAATATATGGACATATGAATTAGTATGCACCACCAAACAGTAACAAACGCACATGAAAAAACTACCCTCCAAAATCCCCAACCAAACAGTATGTAGTTACACAGTAAAATGCACATGTCATAAATCGACCACGCACAGAGTATGTTGAAACGCGACTATACACCTCGGGAACCAAGAAATAAAAAGTAGCTACACCCACCTCGCCTACTCAAACTGCCACAGTCCGGCCACCGTCGAAAAGCACACAAGCAGCGATAACCCCCCCCCCCCCCCCCCCCAAAAAAAAAAGGAAACACCAAAAAATAACAACGAAAACGAAACACCCGAGCAAAAAAAAAAAACCCACCCCTGCAATCAAACACATACCATAAAGCTGTAAGTAAACCTGTAATGCCACGTCCAGATTAACGCAACATGCACCTAGTGAGTCACCCCTACGCACAGACCAAGTAACCAAACATTCTAAGCCCCCACAAACATTTTAAGACCCCACAATAGACTTTTATAAATGAAAATGACAATACATACCACTTAAACATTTTTTTTTTTTGTGCAAAACTGCAAACCAACCTTACAAATTGAATTTAACTTCACATTGTAAATACAACTACACGAAGAGATTTAATGCAACACATATGAATTAAACTTATTTTTTACAGAGTAATTCAACCTTACAACTTTAATTTAACTTCACCTATGAAATGTAAATAAAACCCACCAGATGTGTGAAGTAAAAAAACAGAAAACAAAACACACATGATGCACAATCCCAAACCCCTAACCAAAACATCATAGAATATCAACCCCATGAGCAACTACCAAAGCAAATGTGTATAAAAATAAAAATGTAATGCCCAGACCATATTAACCCCACCACGCACATGGTAGTGCACCACTACGCACAGACCAGGCACCCAAATTACAAACCCTGTAATGTCAAGTCCAGATTAACGCAACATGCACATAGTGAGTCACCACTACGCACAGAAAAAAACCCAAACTGCAAATCCCCCAAACCCTAACCCAGAAATAAAACAAACACCCGCAGTCATACTCGCACAACCCCCCCCCCCCCCCCAAAACCCTACTAAATCCCAACCCAATCCCCTTCTCTACAGTAACAAACCAACCAAAATCCGGAAAAACCCCCACAAAACAAACAAAAAAAGGGCAAAAAATAGAACCCGTACCTGACAAAGATGGTATCCTCCTAATCCACTTGGACTGCATCCTGCTAGACCCAACCATGGAGACTTTGACGCTGGGTAATCGCTGCGAGGCTTCGAACAGAGGAAGAAGAATCGATAAGGGAGATGAGATGCGCAGGAATACAGACTCCACCGAGAGCAGAGCGTAGAAAACGAAAAGGGAAGACTAATAAATCACTACCCACACGACAGAAATAAAGCAATTAGATAATAAAAGCATAAGCCAAATGACAAAAACACCCCAGCTTTCCTTAAGAAATACGCACACATGGGGAATAAACACAACACCATCCGAACCATTGATCAAAATAAATCAACGACCAGGGAGTGTGCTCACAAACTCGGCTAACTAGGGGTGCACCGGATTCAAAATCTATATATATATATATATATATATATATATATATATATATATATATATATATATATATATATATATATATATATATATATATATATATATATATATATATATATATATATGTTCATAGTAATTTATAAGTCAATCAGATTCTATCCATTTACCAAAGATATTCATATATGGTTGTTCCGCATCTTAGCATTGTGATTATTTGGTGCACCTATAAATTTACTGAGTTTTTTCGTGTTTGGGGCGAAAGTTTTAAAGACATAAATTTTTAAGATTTTTCAAGAGTGACGAAAATTCTTTACTAGATCTAGTTGTTGTGAATTCTTATCTTTTACACCAATAGGTCCCCCGCACTTCTGGCACCAAGGAGCATCGGTTGATATATGGTTGGTCCGCATCTTAGCATTGTGATTATTTGGTGCACCTATAAATTTACTGAGTTTTCTCGTTTTTTGGGCGAAAGTTTTAAAGACATAAAATTTTAAGATTTTTCAAGAGTGATGAAAATTCTTTACTAGATCTAATTGTTGTGAATTCTTATCTTTTACACCAATAGGTCTCCCGCACTTCTGGCACCAAGGAGTATCGGTTGATATATATGGTCTAATTTGGGGAATATATATGAGACCTAGTCACTCTTTTCTTGATCAGCATGATCAATAGATATATTTGGCAGATTTATTTGCTAAAAGTTGCAAATTGATTACCTTCTGAACTTCCAGTTCAATCTAACTACTACATGGTTTAAATATTGAAGATCCTTTCATTCCACGAAATTTTTGACATTCCATTAAATTTAAACTCAAATCTCTCCCTAACGCCGTGAACCGATCTTTAATAAAGTATGCAGTCAGCGTATCTATTGATCCCCAATCATATGGGCCCTAGTTATTTAGACAATAGACGAAGATTTAAAACAAACATGTATACCCATCTTCATTTGATAGCACCTAGAGATACGCTATGTGATACAATAAAAACGACTGCATACTAAGAATAGAAACGCAGATTGGGAAATATTTTATTTGAAAACATGTACTAGGTGTAATGGAAATAATGATATGAAATGGGCCAGAGTTGAATTAAATTAATAGCATGCAATACTGCATGTCCCAATAATTATACTGCTTGATCACAAAATCTTTGACAAATATCATTAATTTAGTTTTATGTCATTTTTAATTATTCCAAAGTAATATCAAAACACGATATCATTATATTGTTTACTGAAAGTGATTATATTTAAATATTTACCCTTTTTTTGTCAAAATTTCACAAAATAATATGACTAAATCAACATGACAATTGCCAAGGACCTTTTAGTCTAGTGGTATCAAGTTGCACTCTCATATGAGAGGTTGTGGGTTTGAGGCTCAATAAACTATTCACCATTGATAGAACAAAAAATGGGAAATTCATACGAGACTCATTAATAAACTATTCACCATTGATAGAAAAAAGAGAAAATTCATACGAGAGTCCATAATAAACTATTCACCATTGATAGAAAAAAAATGGAAAATTCATACGAGAGTCCTTAATAATCTATTCAATATTCATATGAGAGTCTTTTGGGAAAATTCATACGAGAGTAATTAATAATTTATTCACCATTGATTGAAAAAAATAGGAAATTCATATGAGAGTCACCATTGATAGAAAAAACAACGAGAGTCCTTAATAAACTATTCACCATTGATAGAAAAAAAAAGGAAAATGTCCTTAATAAACTATTCACCATTGATAGAAAAAAAAAGGGAAAATTCATAAGAGAGTCCTTAATAAACTATTCACCATTGATTGAAAAAAATAGAAAATTCATATGAGAGTCCTTAATAAATTATTCACCAATGATTGAAAAAAATAGGAAATTCATATGAGAGTCCTTAATAAACATTCATATGAGAGTCCTTAATAAACTATTCACCATTGATAGAAAAAACAAATGTCAGAGTCCTTAATAAACTATTAACCATTGATAGAAAAAACAAATGTCCGTCAAATTATTAAATGAAATAAATGCTACAGATTATTCAAATTTTAATTTTTTTTTTGAGATTTTTAAATTTATTCTTAATTTTATTAACTTAGTCATTGATTTCAATAAGAAAGGTCTTACGTTCGAACCTCCTTCCAATCAAAGTTGGCATAATTAAGTTCCTCACTCTATTTTACTCTTGTTAAATTAACTAAATTAGTAGCTCCAACAAAAAATGATACATATGCATTTTTTAAATTTAGAATTATATATGTGTCTACGATGCCTTTATTTTAATAAAATAAAATAAAATAAAATAGTCATTATCAATAAATTAAATAAGAGAAATAATTTCATTAGTTATATTTTTTTTTCTCCAATGCAAAGATTCTTTACATTCAAATTCATCAATTGATATTCATTATATTGTTCATTATCTTTTTTTTTTTTACACTATCTTGTAATTAAATATCAAAGTTATAATACAAAATAATGTTATATATTTATTGACCAAGTATTTTATTAATACCATGATTTTTTTTAAAAAAAAATAATTTGAAACGAATCATATTAAATACTTGGGGGATTTGCTTCAAAGAGAGTATTCAAATAACCTAACAAATTGAAGCGGGAAACTACATTGTAATATCTTTGGACTACATCATATTTAAAATGTTCAAATTTTTACTATTTTATCTAATCTTATTAAGTTATTCCTTAAACTAGGGATTTCTTTATCAAATATTCATTTTAGTGACAATTATAATGAATTTATATATTATATTGCATTCATATACTTTGAGTTACATATTTAAATAAATAAATTCGACATTCAATCACCTATGTATAAACTTTTTCTATATAGTCTTACATTGATATACTTTCAAATATTTATTTAAATATAAACATTGAGCATTAATTCATTTGCACAATGAGCATGTAAAACTAGTAAGTTATATACGAGTAGTAAATGTAAAGGAAGAAGTAGGAATGGAGCACAAGAATTAAAGCAATTGAAATTGAAGCGGTGAAAGTTACAACTTTCATTTACACAAATGTAGAAATTAACAATTCCTCTATATGTGTGATCGGAATTCACATTATGGCTTTGTTTGGTAAATCTAATAAAAACAAAATCAATTGAAACTGAAAGTTGAAAATTGATAAATTAGCTGACTAACATTATGGCTTTATTTGTGTTTTCAAAAAAAAAAAAAAAAAAAGAGAACATTATGGCTTTGTGTTTTCAAAAAAAAAATAAAATTAATAATAGTAATATTATGGCTTTGTGTTTAGACCTGGCCTATTATTTGGGTTTGCGTCCATTCTTTTATTTCTTTCATTCTTTAGACCTGACTTGTTACTTGGACTTGAGTCCATTCTTTGTTTAAGTTCCTCTAGATTAGTATAGGCAATTTATATCGTTCACCACGACGCATATAGCAATGTGCGCTCGTGTACAAAACGCGCGCGTTTCATGCTGACGTCACTCCGTCCATTCGAACAGACCAACCTCATTATGTGTATTCAATTAAAATTTTATGTGTATTGTGTTATGAGTTTATGTATATTCAGTTAAGAGTTTATGTGTATTATGTTAACCAAACACATTATGTGTATTCAGTTAAAAGTTTATGTGTATTTGGTTAACAGAATACACATAATCTAACATAATATATAATACACAAACTTTTAACTAAATACACATAATGGGGTTTGGTTAACATAATACACATAAACTCTTAACTGAATACACATAAACTCATAACACAATACACATAACTTTTAACTGAATACACATAATGGGGTTTGGTTAACATAATACACATAAGCTCTTAACTGAATACACATAAACTTTTAACTGAATACATATAATGAGGTTTGATCTGTTCGGACGGACAGAGTGACGTCAGCAAGAAACGCGCGCGTTTTGTACCTGGATGCACATTGCTATGTGCGCCATGGTGCAAGATATAAATTTCCACGTTTGGGCTAAGAGTCCTAAAATAAATAAAAATCTTGGGCAGACATACTATTCAGTTGTTATATAGTGAACCATGGTCCATAGTGCTATGTGAACCATGGTTGTCAAATGAAACTATAATAAAATTAAAATGATACTTTTAGTATTGTTAAAATGAAACTAGTGTGTATGCAAAATAAAACTAAAAAACAGAGCTCATTCAACAATATAATGTATATTGTCAAATGAAACTGTAGTATAATTAAAATGATACTTTAATGTTGTTAAAATGAAACTAGTGTGTGGAAAATTAAACTAAAATTCAAAACCATATAATAATGTATTGTCAAATGAACGCGAAGTGTAATTAAAATAATACTTTATTATTATTATTATAATTAAACTAGTGTGTGTGGGAAAAATGAAACAACAAAATAGAGCTCATACAATAATGTTTATTATTAAATGAAACTGTAGTAAAATTAAAGTGATACTTTGATATTGCTATAATGAAACTAGTGAGGTGAAAAATGAAATGAAAAATAGAGTAATATTGTAAAATGAAACTAAATTGCAATTAGAATGGAGAGGAGTTAAATTTGTAATAAGAATGAGTGTAGGTCGATAGAGTGTCGTTTTTGTAAACTATTAAAGATAGAACTTAGAAGTGATACTTCAAAAAAAAAAAAAAAAAAAAAAAAAACTTAGAAGTGAAAAAATATTTAACATTATTCAATATTTAAATTTTAATGGGTTTGAGAATTTTAGTTATTATTTCTTTATAGTGGCATGGATTTTAAAAATTTAATAAAATCAATTGCTATAATCCAAACGTGCATTTCATGCAATAATAATAATAATAATAATAAATTGAAAATTGAAATTCCTCTTGCCACCGTTTTAAATATCAGAAATTCCCCTGCATCTCCACGCAATCAAAATTCAAATCAAAATCAAATTCTAGAAAATTTGTTAAGAGGGAATATTCATTCTACGGCCCCCTCCTGATACCATACGTTTCTTAATTCCGGCTATAAATTCGCCGCAAGAATTCAGAAATTTTGGGTTTTGATGCTCCAAATTGAAGTGATCTTTTGGTCGGATATTGATGCCAGAAATCCCAGATGGCGAAGTCGATTCCAAACTCAAGCTGTTCGACAAGTACGAGATGGGCAAGATCCTGGGTTGCGGCGCCTCCGCCAAGGTGTATCACGCCCGCGTCATCCCAACCGGCCAGAACGTCGCGGTTAAAGCCATCAGCAAGCAGGGCATTGTGAAAGGAGGTCTCACCGGCAACGTCATGCGGGAGATTTCTATCATGCGCCGCCTGCGCCACCCTCATATCGTGCGCCTCCACGAAGTCCTCGCCACCAGGACCAAGGTCTACACCGTCATGGACTACGCCAAGGGAGGGGAGCTTTTCGGGAAGGTGGTAAAGGGGCGCTTTAGCGAAGATCTCAGCCGTAAGTATTTCCAGCAGTTGATCTCCGCCGTCGGTTACTGTCACTCTCGCGGCGTTTACCACCGCGACCTCAAGCCCGAGAATCTGTTGCTGGACGAGAACTGGGACCTCAAGGTGACCGATTTCGGGTTGAGCGCGGTGAAGGATCAGGTCCGACCCGACGGCAGGCTCCATACCCTGTGCGGCACTCCGGCTTACGTGGCGCCGGAGATTCTCACTCAGAAAGGCTACGACGGCGCAAAGGTTGATTTGTGGTCCTGCGGCGTCATCCTTTTCGTGCTCAATGCCAGCTATTTGCCGTTTAGGGACTCCAATTTAATGGCTATGTACCGGAAAATCTACAAGGGCGAATTCCGGGTCCCCAAGTGGACCTCGCCGGAACTGAAACATCTCTTGACCCGGATCCTCGACGCAAACCCGCTGACCCGAATCACCATTGAAGGAATCAAGAATGACCCATGGTTTAGGAAAGGGTACAAAGAGGTTAAAACCCATTCCGATTCTGAACCCCAATTCAAAGCCCACCCCGAAGCCTACGGAGAAAACAACTGCTTCAATGCATTCGATCTCATCTCATATTCCTCCGGTCTAAACTTGTCCCCAATGTTCGATTGCCCCGGCGGCTCGGTCGTGGCTAACCGGTTTTTATCGGCCGAGCCAGTGGAGAGAATCGGCGACACGGTTGAGGAGATTGGCAGAGGGGAAGGGATGAGAGTGACAAGGAAGAAGGGGTGGGTAAGGGTTGAGGGGCAGAACGGGGATTTCACATTGGTTGTGGAAACCAACCGGCTAACGGAGAAACTGGTAGTGGTGGATGTTAAGAGAAAGCAGAACATGGAGGAATCTGGACAGGATTTGTGGATTGTAAAATTTAAGTCGCGGCTAAGTCGATTAATTTATCCACCGGAAGAACAGGTTTCCGGTATTTCTTAAGCTAAGCTGGACTTACAAAATTATTACATTGCATATCATTGGAAGAAAAAACAATTATAAGCTATATACTCCATATAATTCTAGGTTGTTACAATCTCAATTGTCCTTTTTTTTTTTCAGTCGTATGATTTAGTAATTTTGGTGACTATTTTTAGAATGATTTAAGAAAAAAAACGAAATGGAAGTTTGAGTGATAGAATATATTGTTTAGGACTTCCTCAATAGCAATCGTTATGCCATGGAACCGTGTTCACCATTCATGGTGAACACGGTTCCAACAGTGTACTAACACTGTTATCTTTTTTTTTTTTTTTTCCTTAATTAATTGCGTGACTTTTCTTCTTCATTTTCACATTTCACGGTTTCACTTTAATTTGAGGTGAGCAATGATTTCGGACATTCATAAATTATGAATTCAAGCCTGCACATTCACTTTGGAACCATGCCTACACATTTCTGTCCGAAATCACGGACATTCATAAATTATGAATCCATGCCTGCACATTCACTTTGGAACCATGCCTACACATTCACTTTGGAACCATGAGATTATGAATTTTCTATTATAAGATTATGAATTTTCTGTTATGAGATTATGAATTTTCTGTTATGAGATTATGAATTTTCTATTATGAAATTATGAATTTTCTGTTATGAGATTATGAATCTACATTACATTCATAATCTCATAACAGAAAATTCATAATTTAATAAATATTTTACTTTTATGCGATTATGAATTTTCTGTTATGAGATTATGAATTTTCATTACATTCATAATCTTATAACAGAAAATTCATAATTTGATCAAACGTGCGCCGTTAACTCCACATCCGTGATTTTTTTTTTTTTTTTTTTTTTTTTTTTTTTTTTTTTTGTCTAAAAACGACGTCGTTTGGACTTGTGTTCACCATTCACGGTGAACACGTTTCCAGGGCATAATTTGCGCCTCAATAGTTGGGGGGTTTTTCTTAAGTTTTTGGTGGGCTTCAACATTCATCTCATTATTCATTATCTCACTCAATCACAAAAATCTTTCTCCCCATTAGTTTTAGTTTTTTTCTTAATTTTTTGTGGACCCACCATTTTATCTCCACTATATTTTTATTATTTCTTTATTTATTTGATTTATTTATAAATTTATAATTGTAAAATAAACCTAAATTAACATATGTAACATATGTACACCTAAAATTGCATGCTTTCATTTATTGGAAACTTTTTTTTTTGAAACTTAATTAAAATAGATTGAGAGTAGGATGAAAAGTGTTAGAAATTGTGGAAGACATGGTATTTATAGTAAATAGATAAAAATAATAATTAAGAATTGATACTGCTAATTCTACGTAAGCAATATAAAATAAACCCGAGACCAATTAAAGCAAGTAAATATCTTTATTGATCACGGTAGAGGCCCTAAGTACAATCTACTTGGTTGCTCTGAGTGCCGACTGACTGCGGTCGGGATTCTCTAGTAACAACCTATCGATCGTCCTTCCAAAGTCCTCTACACTGTAGCTACTGTGGGTATTTATAGCCGCTGCGCCGGAGACACAAATCCGGTCGTTCGGCATGCTCTCCACGTAGCCACCACGTGTCATCCTCCCGGGTGCCCTATCTGTCGCCACAGAGAGCCGCCACGTGTCCTTTATCAGTTCCCTCGCCAAAGGGCTACCGCTCGGTGGTTGACACTACCGCTCGGGCAATTCCCGGTCGCTTCCCGACCGGGTTCTTCATAAAGAGCCCGACCTGCTACCTGCAAAGACAAAAAGACAAAGACAAAGGCACCTCGGTCGTGGTAGAGCTATGGCGGTCGGGATATTCCTTACCAAGAGCCCCCCAGCCCGGGCCTTTTTGACCGTCCGGGAAAAAACGGGACGGGATGAAGAAGCCCAAACGTCGGCCATCAAACCGACCGGCCAGCTGTCATTCCTTCCCTCGCCACGTGTCGGCCACTGCCGGCCTCTGCGACTGCAACGGTCGCCTCGGAATCAGCGCTGGTCGTGTCACGCAAGTGGATTGGTTTTCCGCCTAAATGCTCTCCTATAAATAGGCCCTTGAGGCCTTCAAATGAACTTTCCTCAATCTTCTGATCCAATCGGCACCCTCTAAGAGTCCCGAGCGAGCTACTCAGCAGATCAACCGAGCAACTTATCTACCAACTTCAGCCAAGTTTCTCCAATCGGTAAACTCTCTATTCTTTAGCTTTTACTTTGCTTTTAGCTTTGCGTAGGAGTAGGATAGAACTAACTTCGAACTAACTTCCCGAACCCTGTACTAACCCCGACCGACCTTTAGGTAGAAAACATGTCGGATTTGGATAGCCAGAACGCCTCGATCGCAGACTACGACAACACGATCGAGCACAGCAGCGAGGAGGTGGACATCATGTCCTATTCTCCAGAGGTCGAGCAACGACCACAACACATACCCGACCGAGCCCCCGAGCCAAAAGGGTCATCGAGCTCGTCGGGGACATCGGGGTCGAGCTCCAGCAGGTCGGGGAGCGACGAAACGTCCCCGAGCAGACGAAACTCCCCGGACGAAGGCGTTAGGGAAACGCCTACGAGGGTAATAGGGGATTACCCTCAGGTCGAGCCCGAGGAAGGACATCAGGCAAACGAAACCGAAGCGGATGAGGAAGACCCGGCCGGGCCGGCATCG
This sequence comes from Ipomoea nil, assembly GCF_001879475.1. Classification (NCBI taxonomy): domain Eukaryota; kingdom Viridiplantae; phylum Streptophyta; class Magnoliopsida; order Solanales; family Convolvulaceae; genus Ipomoea; species Ipomoea nil. The sequence continues at coordinate 1,420,332 of NW_017617306.1, forward strand.
CCGAGCGGGGACGGGTTTGAGTTCCTCAACAGCGAGAGCGTCGAAGGCCAGACGAGCTTGCTGACAAAAGGAGAAGCAAGCAGAATCGCGGCAACTCTCGCTGGTCGGGTCGAGTTCGACACCAGCAGACAGCTCGGGAATATCATCGAGCGGCATCAGGGGAAGTGGATCGGGATGCATTACGATTCGTTAATGGCCCCGATCACGTTCCCCTTCTCCAGCCTCCTCACCGCATTCCTGGGCTACTACCAGGTTATGCCCGGGCAGATTTGCCCGAACGCGCACCGTATGATCGCGTGTTTCCCCCAGATCTGCAGTCGGCACAACTTAGCCTGCACCATGGAGCTCTTCAACTTCGTCTACCAATCGAAGGTGCTGGCGGCTGTGTACGGGGGTGGATTCTTGATGACTTAGTCCCGAGCGGATAAATGCTCGATTGAGGGGCTACCCGGGAACAACCGGGGGTGGAAGAACCGGATCTTTTCTGTAAAGTATGATCCGTGGATCCTCCCGGTCGAGAGGGTCTGGAGTCAACGCTTTCGAAAGCAAGTCATCCCAATCGAGACCCAGGCCCTCATAGATGCTGTGACCAAGATCTCGAGCGAGATTTATGAATATCGCATCTTCAAATCGCCCGAGTGCTACGAAGCGGCCCGCTCGGGGTAAAAGGAAGGGTAAGGGTTTGAGGCCAGCCCTATTCCGGACCCTTAATATCCCGATCACTCTTAATTCGACCTAACCCACTGTTTTTGTTTGCAGAGATGGCCGGTTTCGGAGACGAGGACGTTCCTCTACGCCCGGTGACCAAGATTTCCCTTGGCAAGAAGAAGGCCCAGGCCAAGCCGGCCGGGGAAAAAGAGATTCCTGTTGCCCGACCCATAGGGGCATCGACCGTCACCACGACTGAAGGCTACGTGGTGGACGCCTCGGAGGTCCTGGTCGCCCGAGTGGCGGTCGGGAAGGGAAAAGAGAAGATGACGGAGAAGACCGCCTCGGAGACCGGGGCCCTAAAGCGGCGCCGCGAGCAGCACAGCCCGACGCCCTCAGGCGGCGGCAGCAAAGGTGGTTCTTCGATCCTCACCCGGATCGGGAATGCCGGGTCGGCTAAGGAGGATATCTCTAAGCTGACCCCGAGCCAGGTAGCCGAGAAAATCGGTCAAGACTTGGCTGAGGTAAGCATATTTTCTTCTTTCAAGTTTTCTCTTAAGTAAGTCCACTCGGCTAACTTGATTGTTTGTGCACTGTAGATCTCCCGAGCGGCCCAGTTTCTTCAACAGCGGGCGTTACAGGCCAACGAAGCTGAGGCCTTAAAGAAAGTCGCCAACCGGCGATTACAGGAGATCCGGGACCTGGAGGCCGAGCTCAAAAAGACTAAGGCCGAGCGGGATCTCTCAGAGCAGGTCGTCCAGCAGGCGATCGGGGAAGCAGCCGAATTAAGGGCTCGTCAGAATGACCCGGACAAGCTCGCCCAACATCTTTTCCAGGACACCGAATCGGGCGCTCGTTTTCTCCAGTCCATTCGGGGTACGGAGGTCGGGGAGAAACTGGTGTGGACGTTTGGCCGGTGGGCGTACAAAGCCGGTCAACGAAAAATGCGCGACCAGACAAAGAAGATTATGGAGCAAGCCCTTGAAGGGGATGATCTCCAGTTGGTCTTAACTACACTCCCCGACGACGTAGCCGACCCGGAGCCAGCACCTTTTGATCCGAAGGATCGGACCAAGGCGAGCGGAGCTGGGGCCGCCCCGAGCGGAGAGGGACTGCCGAAGAAGGGCGGTGCTGAGACCACGAAGAAGTAGGATAGGTTTAAATTCTGCTTCCTTGTGTAAGTGATGCTAATCGGGAGCCCGGTCCCGAGTTGTACCGGGCACGTTTTTTGATTAATAAATCTCTTTTGTGTTCAACTTGTGCCGTTCGTTTTTTACTATACATCTTTGTTTTCAACGTGCGTACACCGATCGTAGATGCTCGATCTTATAGCCTTTTAGCCTGGTCGTGCACTATTCCACTCACTCGATATCCGACCTTGTGGCCTTATGGCCCAGTCGTGCATCCAAGATTTCGACATCACATTGGCCTAACCGACCGAGTTTACCTGATCCTCAGACCTTGTCGAAATTTTGAGAGTAGGTCCACGTTCGGGATATCCCCGAACGACAGACCTATGTCGACGTCATACTGGCCAACCTGATCAGGTTTACCCGATCTCCTGGCCTCGACGAAATTTTGAAAACGGGTAAGCCCCCCCGGTTGAGTTTTTCCCGAGCGACGGGCCTACAGACACTTCCTTATCCCAGCCCCCACACTATTGTGCTCTCGAGGGACGAGTGAGTGCAATAGTGGAATGAAGTTGATTAGATCGGGGAATTATGCTGAACGCTCCTGGCTTCCCCGATCAAATGGCGTGACCCGAATGTCCGCCGAAGAGGAGCGTATTTGACCGATCGATAAACTCGCTCGGTCGATGTAACTTGATCTGCATGCACTAAAAGTATAGGAAATAACCGACCGGGCCGCCGTATGCAAACGGTCGAGCAATCACCGATCGTATATACATTAAACCTTCCCGCTCGCAGGCAGTTAATAGATATTTACAACCGTAGATTTAATTACAAATGACGACCGGGACTAACTCGCAGGTCGAGCCCCCACTTCGTCCAAAGATTACAAAAAATAGGCTAGTGCCTAAACATAACGAGGTGCTCGGAATTCCAAGTCCCCTCGATTATCCGACCGGTTATCGTCTCCAGTCGGTATGTACCCGGCCGTATGATAGCGCTGATGATGTACGGCCCTTCCCAGTTTTGAGCTAGCTTTCCGCCTTCCAAAGGTTGACTGGCCTCCCTTCGTCGTAGAACGTAATCTCCCACCTGGAAATAGCGAGGGTTAACCCGAACATCCTTCGAACTCTTGACCCGCTTCTGATACTCGGCCATACGCCGAGCGGCTAACTCTCTTTTTTCCTCGACCCCATCGAGATCCACGACCATCGCATGTTCGTTCTCCTCCGCATTGTAGGTTCTTTCTCGATCGGTCGGGATCCAAGCCTCGATCGGGAGTCGGGCCTCTGCTCCATAAACCAGGGCGAAATGGGTCTCCAAAGTAGCTTCCCTCGGGGTCGTCCGATAAGTCCACAACACATATGGCAACTCATCGGCCCAACTACGACCAGCCGAGTGTAGCTTCTTTTTTAGACCTTCCAAAATCGTCCGGTTAACGTTTTCCACTTGTCCGTTTCCCTGAGGGTAAGCCACCGACGACCGGACGTGGGTCGTCCCGATCGTGGCCAAGAAATTTTGAAAATATTGACTTACAAATTGGCGGCCATTGTCGCTGATGAGATGCACGGGCACGCCAAAGCGGGAAATCACATTGCGCCAAAGGAACCGAGCACACTGTTGAGATGTGATCGTGGCCAAGGGCTCGGCTTCTACCCACTTGGAAAAGTAATCGATGGCGACAATCAAGAACTTTCTCCGACCGGAGAGCTGAGGGAAAGGGCCCAAGATGTCTACCCCCCACCTAGCGAAGGGAATTGCAGTCGTGACCGGCTGATAGAAAGTTGCCGGTCGTCCAGGCATCCGGGCAAACAGTTGGCACGTCTCACATTCCCTAGCTAACTTTTCACAGTCTAGCTGGAGGGACGGCCAATAGTACCCGATCAGCATGATACGACGGGCTAACGATCGGCCTCCTTGATGTGAAGAACAAATTCCCGAATGCAATTCCTTCATGACCAGATCGGCCTCAAATGCGGTCAAGCAACGCATAAGAGGTCCTCCGTATGATCGCCTGTAGAGACGACCGTCCAAGACTTGGAACCTTGGGGCTCTAAGCTTGGCCTTCCGAGCACACTGGGGGTCGTTTGGGAGTCAACCGTGCTCGAGGAACTCCTTTAGATCGGTGATCCAATTGTCTTCTACCGGTTGGATCCGGTAGGCGATGGATGATATGTCTCGGGATCACCAAAATTTGTGCTATCTTCGATATATGTTCCGGGGCGTCTTGAGCCAATTTTGACAAGATGTCCGCGTCGGCATTATCCAATCGGGGTATGTGCCGGACGGTATACCCACGGAACTAAGCAAGCTTCTCCATGGCTAAGTCTCGGTACAACTGCAGGCGCTCTCCATTGACTTCATAATCTCCGAGAACCTGCCCGACCACGAGCGCGGAATCTGTTTGAGCTCGAATGTAGTCAGCCCCCAAGTCTCGAGCGCACTGTAAGCCGTTAACAAAGGCTTCGTACTCGGCTTCATTATTGGTCGGATGGAACTGATACATGAGAGCAAAATAGACTTTGAATCCTTTCGGGCTCGTGACTACCACTCCTCCTCCTGCTCCTTTCTTGCTACTCGACCCGTCAGTAGCTAACGACCACCACTCAGTCTCGGGATCCGCAACCTCGGGGGGTCGGGTATCCCGGGCGGTGCACTCGACCAAGAAATCAGCGAGGGCCTGACCTTTGATAGCTGGTCTCGGTTGGTATTCGATCGCGTACTGGGTCAACATCAACGCCCACTTGACTAGGCGACCAGACGATGAAGCAGTTCGGAGGACTGGCCCGATCGGCTGATCGGTCAACACGCGAATTGCTCGACCCTGGAAGTAGGGAGCCAACTTCTTCGCGGCAATGTATAAGGTGTAGACGACCTTCTCTAACCGGGAGTACTGGAGCTCGGGACCATGTAGCGCGTGGCTTACATATTACACCGGTCGCTGGACCCCTTCCGGATCGGTTCGGCACAATACTGCGCTTACTGCATGATCGGAGACGGCGAGGTACACGTCTAGCTCTTCTCCGAGCTCGGGCTTTGAGAGCACGATTGGTGACATGAGATACTCCTTCAGCTCATCAAAAGCCGCTCGGCACTCCTCGTCCCAGACGAATCCATTAACTTTCCGCAATACCTTGAAGAAAGGTAAAGCGCGCTCGGCTAACTTGGAGAGGAATCGGCTCAGGGCTGCCAACCGACCGGTCAATTGCTGGACTTCCCGAACGGTAGAAGGTGGTTGCATGTCCAGAATCGCTTTTACTTTGGCCGGGTTGGGCTCAATTCCTCTCTTAGTCATCATATAGCCGAGGAACTTGTCGGTCTGAACCACAAATGTACACTTGGTCGGGTTCAGCCGCAACTGGTACTTTCTCATGATCTGGAAGCACTCCCGTAGATCCCGAGTATGGTCGGATCGGTCCCGACTCTTGACCAGCATATCATCAATGTAAGCTTCCATCGTTCGGCCCAACAGGTCGGCAAAAAGCATATTGACCATTCTCTGGTAGGTTGCTCCCGCGTTGCGGAGACCGAACGGCATCACTCGGTAGCAATACAGCCCGTCCGGGGTCACGAAGGCTGTCTTGCTCTCATCTTCATGGTGCATCATGATTTGATGATAACCCTTGAATGCATCCATGAAACTCATTAACTCGGCCCCGGCCGTCTCGTCGACCATCTGGTGGATACTCGGTAGAGGATACGAGTCGAGCGGACAGGCCTTGTTGAGGTCGGTAAAATCAATGAACATCCTCCAAGCTGGGGGCTTAGGAACAAGGACAATATTGGCCACCCACTCGGGATAGATCACCGGTCGGATGTGCTCGATCGCCGCCATCTTCTTGACTTCTTCTCTAACACTCGCGGCGATCGGAAGAAAGGTGCCGGGTTTTTTGCACGACCGGCTTTGCTGCGGGATCGACGGCTAACTTGTGGCAAATTACCGATCGGTCGATCCCGGGCATGTCTTCGGGCCCCCACGCAAAAATGTCGGCATACTCCCGGAGTATGGCCAAAATTTCCGCTCGGAGCTCGGGGTGAGGGCCCGGCCAATCTTAATCTTCCTATCCGGTCGGTCCTCGGATAGGGGAACTTCTTCTATTTCCTCGGAGGGCTCAGGTTGTTCCTTCCGATCCTTAGCCTCCTCCTTGGCTATGGTGTTTACCCGGGAAGACGGGCCGGAGTCACGTCTGTTGACCGCTCGGGTGTAACACTTCCGGGCGGATTAGACGTCGCCGCGGACTACACCGACCCCATTGGGGGTGGGGAATTTCATGCACAGGTGGGGCATTGAAATTATCCCACCGATCTTCATAATGGCGGGTCGGCCCAAGATAATGTTGTGGACGCAATGGAGGTTGACCACAACGAATTCCAGCTCCGTCTTGATCGACTTTGGGGCTGTGCCAATCTCAACTGGGAGCGTTATCTTTCCCTCGGGGTAAATAAGAGCCCCGGTAAAACCCGACAGTGGTACTCCGACCGGAGTCAGCTCCTTCCTGTCAAGGCCAAGTTTCTCAAACACGTCCAAATAAAGGACGTTCACACTGCTGCCAGCGTCTACCATAACCCTCTGGACATCCGTCCCTTTGACGTCAATCATGAGCACGAGCGCCTCCATGCCGTGGTCGCCGCTGCTGGGTTGATCTTCCAGGGTGAAGGTTATGGGCTCCATCTTCTGCCTCTTCCCAGTCTCCCGGGAATCCACTATGGCGACCAGGCAATTACTCCGCGGTCGGGAAGCGTCTTCCAATCCACCGAAAATAACGTGGATGGTCGGCTGCTAGACGGAGGGTCAGGGTCCCGTCGGTCATCACGACGATCATCTCTTCGATCGTCTCTTCGGTCCTGACCTGACCGATCGGAGCGTCCTTCATGATCAGAACGATCGGAACGGTGATAGGAACGCCGGTGATCTCTCCGATCGGTATTCCTTTTGGGGTCTTCTCTCCTCCCCACACACTTGTCCAACTTCCCAAAATTGAGCAAATCCTCCAACAGTTGGCGCAAGTGGGTACACTCTTCAGTGTCATGCCCAGCACATCGATGGTAAGCGCAATGCTTACTCTTGTCAGGACCATCTCGATCGGGATAGGGGAGCTTGATGAGATTGCAAGACTGGGCATATTGCATGGCCTCCGCTGCGGATCGGTTCAAGGCCGTAAACTCACCAGGCCTGGTGCGGGATCGGGGATGGTCATCACCCGATCGGTGTTCCGCCCGGCCGGCCGGTTTACGGGACGAAGACCCGACCTCCTGCGAGCGTTTTACGGCGTTCGCCTCGCCGGCGTTGGCATAATCTGTGACCCTTCGAAGGGCCTCCTCATAAGTGGTCGGGGGATGTAAAATGAAATCTTGATATAAATACCCCGCCCGGAGAGAGATGTGTAGCATGTGGGTGGCGGTCGCATCATCCATGGGCTCGACCTCCCCGACCGCCGCCTTCCATTTGATGAGGAAGTCGGTCAAGCTCTCGCCTTCAAGTTGCTTGGCCTTCTCCAGATACATATGGGGCTTCCTCACCACTTTGGAAGTAATGAACTTCCTCACGAACTTGATCGCCAAGGTATCAAATTTATCAATCGAGCCCGGCTGCAAAGTTCAGAACTATTCCGCCGCCCGACCGGTAAGCGTGGAACAAAAAGCCCTGCACATTATGGCGTCTGACACGCCCTTCAGCATCATATTGCTGTAGAAATCGTTAACGTGGGCTTCGGGGTCTGTTCGACCATCATAACTGTTCTCTCCAGAGACCTTTAAATCAAGCGGGTAAGGCTGAGCCATCACCGTCGCTGTGAAAGGCGTCTGGTGCAAGGTCGATTGATCGACCGGGGGTGTTGCAGGGTGCGCGTTTCTGAATTGCGCAAACTCCGCCTGGAGGTTATAAAGCAATCCTCGGGTCTCGTTGAGCTCGGCGGCTTGGGCAGCTTGAGCTGTATCCCGAGCGCGTCGTCGTCGATGAGATCTCGACCCGCTATGCCCGGATGAAGCCTCCTGGCTGGCTTCCTGCATCTGCACGTCTTCCGGTTGACGGTTTGGGTCTTGGGGCCTCAAACGTTGTCGAAGCTCTGGTCGAAGACGATCGAAAGTTACCGCTCAGGTAACTTCTTCAGGGTCCTCCGCTTGGGTAGGATCCTCCTGTGCTTGATCGGCCTGCCGTGGTGCCTCCATCGCAACAGCACCCCCCGACCCCAACCGCGAACGAGCCGAGCGTCGAGCCCGGGAAGCGGGCTGATGTTGCGGCTCTACTTGAGCGGCCGGGTATACTGGAGGGGCGGCGGCTGGAGCCGTGTACGCAGGTGTGAACGGTGGATAACCAACCGGGGGTGTGTAGTACATCGGTTGGCCTGGCCAATACCCGTACGGTTGAGGTGGAACCGGGTATGGATACTGACCGGGATACATCATTGGTTGTGGATATTGCTGACCGGGTGTTGGGTATCCCGGTTGAATGTAGTTCACCGGCTGTTGGGCGGCCGGGTATGTATTAGACGGATGCGGTGGTGAGAGATTAAGATTTAGATCCACCGTCTGACCTTGCTGTTGGGTAGCATGGTGCTCAGATGAACTCGCTGCATCCGCCTGGTCGTCGGCGAAGTTGTTGTAAGCCCACGGATACATGATTGCAAAGAGACCGGGTGCTCGTCAAGACGTTGCTTTCTCGCACCGTTCCCCACAGACGGCGCCAAAATGATACTGCTAATTCTACGTAAGCAATATAAAATAAACCCGAGACCAATTAAAGCAAGTAAATATCTTTATTGATCACGGTAGAGGCCCTAAGTACAATCTACTTGGTTGCTCTGAGTGCCGACTGACTGCGGTCGGGATTCTCTAGTAACAACCTATCGATCGTCCTTCCAAAGTCCTCTACACTGTAGCTACTGTGGGTATTTATAGCCGCTGCGCCGGAGACACAAATCTGGTCGTTCGGCATGCTCTCCACGTAGCCACCACGTGTCATCCTCCCGGGTGCCCTATCTGTCGCCACAGAGAGCCGCCACGTGTCCTTTATCAGCTCCCTCGCCAAAGGGCTACCGCTCGGTGGTTGACACTACCGCTCGGGCAATTCCCGGTCGCTTCCCGACCGGGTTCTTCATAAAGAGCCCGACCTGCTACCTGCAAAGACAAAAAGACAAAGACAAAGGCACCTCGGTCGTGGTAGAGCTAGGGCGGTCGGGATATTCCCTACCAAGAATATTAAAAAAAAAAAAAAAAAAAACAAAATTTGGCCGTTGCCAAAATATGGCCGTTGCTATGTAAAATATTTAATTTCAGAATGGTCGCCAGCTGGCGGTAACTTTGAAACGTGTTACACGCGTCCGCTGGTTGGATTTATTTTCTTTCTTTTTTTAAAACAATAAAACGCGTTACACGTGCCCGCTTGTTGGGCTTATTTACGCGCCCGCTGGTTGGACTTATTTTCTTTCTTTTAAAAATTTTGACAAAATCTGGTTGTTTGCCGGAGGAGCTCAACTCCAAAATCTTGGCCTCCCCATTAGTAAATATCATTCTCCCCTAAATTTTACTATTTGAAAAACTATGAATAATCCCTTAATGGGAATGCTCTTAGCACCAAAGTAAGGCATTATCCGACAATATTACTTTAACCTTGAAAAGATAGGTAGTTGATTGATGTCTATCGTATTCCCAATCTTATTTTCATTAATACAATGAAAAGATAGGTAGTAGATTGATATCCATCGTATTCCTAATTTTATTGTCATTAATATGAAGTAATTGGATTGAGGATGAGGCTAAGATGACAATGGTGAGTGATGGATACCCAGCACTACTACTCAGCTAGTTGGACAGCACTTGGCACTTAGCACTCGAATCATGGCCAGTCAATCTTCACAGTCAATCATCCTTGGTAGCCATTATATATATATGACAATTGCGAGATTAAGCAAGTTAACCTATATAAACTATTTTCCTAAATATCAAGTTATTACCCAAATCACCTCCACCACTAGAACTGTCAAAACGGGCATACTCGGCCCATATGAGCTGGCGAAAAAAAAAGGCCTAACCCGGCCAGACCCGTTTTCTTATGCGGGTTGGGAAATTGAACCCAACTCGTATGCCATGGGCTGGCGGCTAAATGGGCCAGCCCGTGTTTTTTTATTTTTATTTTTTATTTTTTATTTTTATTTTTATACACATATATTACTTTATTACTTTATAAATGCCATTAAATTTTTATCAAAAAGAAGAATTGAACCTTAAACCTCCCAATACAATAAGCACCATTCTAGTCAAACTTCTTTCCAATTAAACAACCTATACTTTTGTGTTAAGATATGTGTATAATTATAATAACTATATATATATATATATATATATATATATATATATATATATATATATGAGCAGTACACATAGTCACATACACACCCATGTAAATTCTAATTAACATATAAAGTTTATATAATATAATACAACAAATAAACTTTGTGCTAACTATATAATTATATTAATATTTACATAAAGTTATAACTAATCATTAATCATTAATTATATAAATAATGCTTATAAAGATAATGTGATTAATTTAATTATATATATTTGAATTTATAATTATTTATCCGTTATGTTATATGTCATGCTAGTTCATTAAATGTCAATCAATAAATCAATTACTGAATTACATGATCATGATTCATGATTTATATAAATATATATAATATAATTATGAAAACGTATAATTTTTGAAAATGATTTATATAAATATATAATTATACAATATATAAACAATAAATAGTATTAGTCTATTTTTTTATAAGTATATGATAAGAGTGTATTAAATTGAGAGGTCTTGGCTTCAAACCTTCTTATAAACAAATATTTTAAGACTAAATCAATTAAATTTAAAATATAAAAAAAATAATTAATATGGGTTAAACGGGCCAACCCGTGTAACCCACGGGGTTGGCCCGGGTTGAGCCCGTGTAACACTCGGGTTACACGGGTCGGGTCCAATACGGGTCGGGCCAAAAATCACATGGCCCAACCAGCATAAAAGGTGGGTTACATGGCCCAACCACGGGGTTGGCCCGGGTTGAGCCCGTGTAACACTCGGGTTACACGGGTCGGGTCCAATACGGGCCGGGCCAAAAATCACATGGGCCAACCAGCGTAAAAGGTGGGTTAATGACAGCTCTATTCACCACCTAAATATCTTTATATTTCCTAAATTGCTCTACATCTCATAAAGTATTTCCAGTCTACCACAAGTACCAAATTACCATAAACATACCACGTTACCATATGTCTTGTACTTATTCTATTACTAGTTTTTTACGCGCATTGCGCGATTGGAATAATGCCCAATGTTTTTTTTTTAAAAATAAGTACTTTAAAGTATATGATGTCAAGATTATATTGAAATTGTTCATGCATAGATAATTAAATGTTGAATTTGCATATTTAAATAGATAATTCTAAGTTTACAAATGCAAGATAATATAGTCAAGATTGATTATAATTGTCAATAAAATAATTGTATAGGTATAGTTGAAACCAAATACGGGACATAAGGGAGAGCAAATAAAAATTAGGGCATAAAATATTAAATATATACTAATATTGAAGAGCTAACTACTGATTGCCAAACTATGACATTGTGTGGTAGTTTCCTACTTCAATTTGTTGTGTGATTTGAATACTCTTTTTGTTAATAAATTCCCTAAGTAGTTAATATGATTGGCTTAATTTTTTTTTTTAAATTATTATTATTATTATTGAATGTATGTATACCCTTATGTCATTTTACATGTTAATCTAAACAGCTAATTTTTTCAAATATCTTTTTACCACCGTTGATATAATTCGTTAGTCAAATCCGCTAACGCTAATCACTAACTGCTGATTGTCAAACAAGGACATTGCGAGATAGTTCTTACTTCAATTTTTTGTGTGATTTGAATACTCTCTTTGTCAACAAATCCCTCAAGTAGTTAATATGATTGGCTTTATTAATTTTATTTTTTTTATTTTTTTCATGGTATTAATAAAATACTTCGTAAATAAATATACAGCATTATTTTGTATATGACTTTGATATTTAACTAAAAAATAGTGCACAAAAAAAGATAATAGACAATGTAGTGAATATAATCAATTGATGAATATGAATGTAAAGAATTTTTAAATTGGAGAAATATAAAGACAATATAACTAATAAAATTATTTCTCTTAATTAATTTATTGATAATGAATAATCTTTTTAATAATGACATTGTAGGGACAATGTAACGAATATAATCAATTGATGAATTGAATGTAAATAATTTTTATATTTGAGAAAAATAAAGACAATATAACTAATGAAATTATTTCTCTTATTTAATTTAATGATAATGAATAACTTTTTTTATAAAGACATTGTAGACACATAATTCTAAATTAAAGAAATGCATATGTATTATTTTTTGTTGTAGCTACTAAATTATTATTTATAATTTAATAAGAGTAAAATAGAGTACTAATTATGCCAACTTTGATTGGGATGAAGTTCGAACCTAAGACCATTTTATTAAAATCAATGAGTAAGTTAACGGTGAACTAACAGAAATTAATGGAAAAGATAATATTTAACCGAAAATTTAACGGATAATCATATTCATTAAGGATAAATTAGGAAACCTTAAGGAAAAATTAAAATCTGATCAATCTGAGCCATTCATTTGATTAAAAAATTTGACCGCCATTTTTTTTACCCATTATAGGCCTAACTCTCTTGGGCTCTTATTAGTATAGTAGATATAAGGCCCTAGTCAATACAAGAAATGGTGAGCTCAACCAATCTTCATCTTTATCCATCTATACCTCTCTACATATACATCTATCTATAGAACACAAATTGTACATGTTCAAACTACACGCAAAGTATAGTGGAATTTTGGCTTGGTACTACCCAAAAGGCCCGTGGTTTTCACCATTCGGTTTCCACGTTAAAAATATTGTCTCCTTCATTTTTCCCTTTCAATTCTTTATTTTTATACTCTTTCATATTTCACTTCTCATATAATCGGTCATGTTGACCCGCCGAATGATTACCCCGTAGTCGTAAAACCAACAGTGAGGAATATTGGTTACTTGATTTTTTTAAAAAATTCTAATAAGATGTGTTTAAATAGTTTATGATTGAGTTCTAGTAAAATTGGTTTAGATGGTTAATAACTGAGTTTAAATGAGTAAAATAATTAGGGGCGAGATCAAGTGTGAAGGGTGAATAGGTTCTAAAAAAAATTGCGTTGAAGAATAAACTTGTGCACATGAAGAACAAAACTTATGGACCTAAAGAACAATCTCTCTTTCTGAAGGTGGAATTCTAATTTCAGAAGGAGAATATTAAACTCTCCTTCCGAAGGCACAACAATATGCACACGAAAACACAACAATGTGCACTTGAAGGCAGAACAATGTGCACTACAAGACACAACAATGTGTACTCAAATGCACAACAATATGCACCCGAAGACACAACAATGTGCACTCGAAGATACAACAATATGCACCTGAAGGTTCAAAGTTATGCACCTCAAACTTTAAAGTTATGCACCTGAAGGTCTAAAATTATGCACCCATAAGTTCAAAATTATACATTTGAAGGTTTAAAGTTATGCACTTGTATGTTCAAATATATGTACTAGTAGGCTCAAATTTGTGCAACAGAGGAACAAGACTTGTGCTCTTCAAAGTTTAGAAAATTACCAAAATGCCATCACAATTTTTTTTTAAAATTTTTTCCTTCATTATGGGCGGTTAATCTGGGTTATATGAATGTTATATATATATATATATATATATATATATATATATATATATATATATATATATAAAGGATCCAGTGAAATAAAAGCCTTAGATGAGAAAGAGGTACAGAATGAAGAAATTTTTTAAAATAAATGCGGTGGCATTTTGATTATTTTGTGTAAGTTAGTTATTTTTTTTTCAGAGTTCCAGTGCACATTGTCCCTTCATATATATATATATATATATATATATATATATATATATATATATATATATATATATATATATATATATAAAGGATCCAGTGAAATAAAAGCCTTAGATGAGAAAGAGGTACAGAATGAAGAAAATTTTTAAAATAAATGCGGTGGCATTTTGATTATTTTGTGTAAGTTAGTTATTTTTTTTCAGAGTTCCAGTGCACATTGTCCCTTCATACATAGCACATTGTTGTGCCTTATAGTGCACATTGGTGCGCCTTCCAGTGCACATTGTTGTGCCTTCAACCTTTAAGATCTCCATAGTTTTAGTGCACACTGTCCCTTCATCCAGAGCATATTGTTGTGCCTTACAGTACACATTGTTGTGCCTTCAACCTTTAAGTTCGTAGGGGATATATAATATATAATATATATATATATATATAATTTTAAAGAGCATTTGATCTTGAATGAATCACTAATTACTAATTTTAGAAAAATATTGTGATTGTTTATGATTTGTGTTGAAGATCACGCATTAATTTAGTCATTTGATAAGTGCCAAAGATGCTATCTTTTGTGTGGTATTTGGGAGACATATTGTGCTATAATTGGAGTCCTTTGAGCATATTACATACTTATAATAGCTTATTTCGATAAAAGATAGGAGCAAGGACTAATTGTGGTTGCCTTTGTGGAAAAGAGCAAATCCTTTCCATCCAATTCACCGTTTTTTTATATTTGCTTGTTCATTTACTTCTTTACCTTCCATGCTTGCACATATGTTCCCATACCATTCTCTTGCACCTAGGTTAGTCACGTTGATACATTGTGACAAATGGTTGTCTTGCACTTTGCTTACTCCGATTTGCCATCCTTGAGATCGACACTCAGGGATTCCACATCTCCGTTTACACTTTCCATCCTTCCATCCTTCCATCCCACTACACTACAAGTGGATGTAAAAATCCATTTGTCATCATATCATAATTATTTCACATTTTCTACCTTACCATTCACATTTTTGCCTTTCTAGTGTTCCAGTGCACATTTTTCATTCTTCCAGAGCACATTGTTGTGTCGTATAGTGCAATATATATATATATATATATATATATATATATATATATATATATATATATATATATATATATATATATATATATGGTTGAGTTCAAATGAAGACCACTATATTATATAGAACCGTGAGGACTGATGTAGTCGTGTGCCATTAGTCTGTATGTCGTGTGCATGGTCGAATGTATTCGTATGCCATAATTTATATGTCGTGTGCATAGGTTTGTTAATTAATAGAGCCTCGGTTCAAAACCTGATGTTTACATATATTCTTGTGTGCCATAGTGTATTAAGTTGTGTGCCTGATACTAATTTATCGTCTGCCAGTAATCAGTCTGCACAGTCCTCTATATATCGTAGTCCTCATGTGAACTCAACCATATATATATATATATATATATATATATATATATATATATATATATATATATATATATATATATAAAGAGAATTTGATCTTCAATGAATCACTAATTACTATTTTTAGTTGAATATTGTGATCTTTTATAAATTGTATTGAAGATCATGTATTAAATTTATTCTTTTCATTAGTTGATGCATATTTTTGTGAAGAAGGTGTGGAGATGCATGAGAATGGTGATAACGTGAAAATTGATAATGGGGACGATGAACAACTCCAAATTGTCTCGGTAGAAGAGGAAGTATTGAAGGAAAATGAGATTGATGATAGAATGAACGAATTGAATCAGGAAAATCCTTCAGTGAATGAAAACTTCCTCGATGAGAATTTTTCTAAAATTTTGGAACCGGGAGGAGTTGATTTTGAGAATATTGGCCCTCAATGGCCTATATTCATGTCAAATGATTCTTTCTTCATATTGGTTCATGAAGAGAACTCAAGAATTTCCTTACTTGGAGACTTTGGAGATTGGTAAATCTCAAATATACTATCAAGAACCAATATTTAGGAAGAAGTCCTTGGTCAATTTATGACTCAAGATGGGATTTGAGGAAGGGGTGTGTTTGAAATTTGATGAATGCTTGAGCTTTAAAGTGGTAAATTTAAACGTTAAAGAATTTATTGATGGCCACCACTTAAAGCTCTATTGGGAAGAAAAAATGGATAGAAATAAGGGAATTTCTATCCTTCAATCTCTTGAAGGATAAACTTTAGGAGGTTGAGTCAAGCTAGCGACATTAAATTTAGCGCTTCATGGGAGACACCCCATGTTATCTTTCATTTTATTGCATTTCATTTTCTTCTTTGTTTTTCTTTACACTTTTTATTTTTGATATATCATGCTTTCACTTGCGCTTCCATGTATATATGCTCTTGACTCTAGGAATGACACAAAGGAGTATGTTCAATTCCAAGAAGACTTCATGATGATTCTTTGACACAAGAAGATTTATTAGGGGAGTCTCAATCTTCCTTCTCTACTTTCCTTTATGTTTTGTATATGCTTTACTTTGTGTAGATAGTAGAGATTGGGAAAATTTTGAAACCTTGCTTGGATGAGTCATTGTGCATAATGTTGGGGTAAATTGCTTTTCCTTGCTTGAAATTGTGATCACTCCCTACTTGTTGGTTTATGGTTTTATTTGGTGGTACTTGTTGCAATTTAACTTGTGATTGATGAGTTGAGGTATAACACATGATTGATCTATTCTCTTGCCAATTTCCTTGTTAACCACTTAATAAATGAATAAATTCTTGATCTTGTTTGTTATGCATTGCTAGTGAAGGCTTATGCGAGATTCCGGTCATGGTTGTTTTGCTAGAACTTGCTTCATCACTCTCTAAGCGAAGTATAAGTTTTGCATGTTTTGAAATGATTTAGGTCATTTTTGTTTAGCTCAAGCCTTTAAGCCTACCTTTACATATGTTTTAATCCCTAGTTATCCCCGTTGAGCCTTTTGTTTGTTTAATAAGTGCTAAGCACTTGTCACTTTATTGTGATTGTTTTTCCTTGTGTTAACCCTCATCATTTAACCTTTAACCTCTACACAAAAATGTGGTCCTCCACCATTGAGAAAATAGAGGATTTGTTCTTTTCTCATAGAAGAGACTTTTATTGGAGTTTGTTTTGTTAGTAATCCTCTAGATAATTTTTTCTAAGTGTGGCTACAAGAATGTTAACATTTAGCGACGTTTTTTAAACATTGGTAAAAATAAAAATACGTTGCCAAATATCTTTACTGACGAAATAAAAAGGTCACCCGGACCGTCGGGTTAGCGGCGTATGGAAAGGTATTACTGGCGAAATTAATTTTTCGTCACAAAATATTACGATTACTGACGTTTTTGCATGGTCTTGATAATGTCATTGAATACATACTTTTTGAAACGAAATATTAACAAAAACGTCGGTAATAGTTTGTGACGAAGTAAAATATTTCGTCAGCAAATGTGACTTTACTGACGTTTTCCATACAATTATGCTTGTCATGAATAAGTTTAATTGGTGACGAAAAATGAAATGCGTCAATAAAGTTACATTTGGTGATGATTGTGTACATTATTATGTTGTCATTAAAAAAAATAATTAAATGACGAAATAACAATTTGTCAGTAAAAAGACATTTACTAACATGTTTTCCATATTCATTGTCATCGCAAAATTTTATATTTGGAGATATTTACAATTTTTTTTTAATAATTGATGATAATTTACATATACTTGTATATAAAAAGGTTACACAACAATTTCATGTCATTGAGAATAAAATATTTTAGCATCAATTAAATGTTCAAAATAGAAGAATATTTTTCATAGTATAATATTGAATTACAAGGATGTAATGTGATACAAATGATTCTTAAATATGGCAAGACTAGACACGGGAATATATACAATTCTATGCACATAAAGATGGATAATAATTCTCATGTTCATCAAAAATTCAAAACTATTGAGGTCGGCACTTTGGAAGTCCTTTGTCTTGGGAAGAAAGTCTGGTTTGATGAGTACATCTAAATATGCAATAATTTCCTGCTACTAAAAAACATAAAAAGTTTCAAACATAACTATATATTCAACTCAATCAGATGTCTGGGTCAGGGTCGGACCTCCACCTATGTTAGGGGGAGTGGGGGGGGGGGGGGGGGCATGCACAAGAGAGGGGAGGCCATTTCATTTTCCACAACACGCTAAGTCACAAAGTCATAGGGGGATTCCTTCCTCTCTTCTGGACGTACTCTATCCATTCCAGACTAAAGCTTTTGGGCTAATTTCCCTCATAGAATTATTTCCTATAATCCATTTTCATCAAATGATGAATAAAAGCTAATCTTTTCTTCTTCTCAATATTTTTTCATTCACACTGCTATACACACAAAATACATAGAAGCAATTAGTTCTATCAACAACTTTTCTTTGCTAATATTTCATTTAGTTGCTTATAGCATGTAATCAAAAGTAAACCAACTTGAAAGAAGGTAATATATGTGTGTATGCATGAAGAGTGTTAGGACATAATGATTTGTGGCTCAAATCCAATAGGACAACCACCATCCACGTTGCTTCTTTTTCCTTACATGTTTTCCACTTTCTTCTCTCCTCCTCATGATTGCCGCATTAGGCTCTCTTTTGTCATGTATAAATAGTTTAATCTTTTGCTTTGTATAATTGCTTATTACAATCTCATTCTACATCTTACTTAATTTCTCTCTTTGTCCCTACACATATATATACATATATATTCTTTGTTTCTCATATATATTCTTTGTTTCTCTATTAAAGGAATTAATATATATATATATATATATATATATATATATATATATATATATATATATATATATATTCGTTTATTAGTTTGTTATTATATTTTTCCCTATTATTATTTAACTTCTTATAATTCTCAATTTTCGATTCTTCGCTTCCGCACTATTCTGCTATATTCCTAACAAGTGGTATCAGAGCGGTTTAATTGAGAGTTATTTTCAAAGATGTCAACTGTTACCAAGTTTGATATCGAGAAGTTCGATGGGAAAATTAGATTTTCTATCTGGAAGGTTCAGATGGAAGCCGTTCTAACCCAGAACGGTTTGAAGAAAGCGCTAGCTGGGAAGAAGAAGAAACCGGCTGCAATGACAGATGAAACTTGGGAAGATTTGGATGACAAGGCATGTTCAACCATTCTTTTGTGCCTGTCTAAAGAAGTTCTACGTGAGGTAGTAAGTGAGACGACTGCGTCAGATTTATGGTCCAAGCTGGATGCGCTTTACATGGCCAAAACTCTGGCGAACACGCTACGCCTGAAAGAGCGTCTGTACACAATCCGTATGACGGAAGGTACTTCTATTAAATCTCACTTGGATGAATTCAATTCTATTTTATTAGACTTGGAAAATATTGATGTCATAATTGACGATGAGGATCGTGCTGTTTTATTGCTTGTCTCTCTTCCTAAATCATATAAGCATTTCAAAGAAATTATGCTGTATGGTAATAGTAGTGATACCCTTACTTTCGACAATGTTAAGTCAAACCTATTGTCCAAAGAAAAGTTTGACTTTGAAATTAAGTCTGAGGACAAAGGTGAAGGCTTGACTGTAAGGGGTCATTCACTTGAAACAGAGAGTAGCAATAAAAAATCTAGATCCAAGTCCAACAAATCCTGTAAGTATTGCAAGAAGCATGGTCATGATGTGACTGAATGCTTCAAGTTGAAAAATAAGCAAGAGAGAGAAAAGAAGTCCGCTGAAGCTAGTGTTGTTGAAAGTGATTCAGATTGTGATGTGTTGTTATCTTTTAGCTCCGGTGAGAAACGGAGTGAAACCGAGTGGATTTTGGACTCTGGTTGTACATTCCACATGTGTCCCCACAAAGATTGGTTCATTTCTCTAGAACCGGTTGATGGTGGAGTTGTCTTGTTGGGTAATGATACCCAATGCAAGGTTAGTGGAATTGGAAGTGTTCAGATTAAAACTCATGATAACGTTGTCAGGACTCTTACCAATGTTCGGTATATTCCTGATTTGAAACGCAATCTGATATCATTGGGCACCTTGGAATCTCTGGGGTGCAAGTACATAGCTGAAGGTGGAGTTCTAAAGGTCATCAAAGGCTCTTTTGTTCTTATGAAACCTTCTCGTTCTGGAAGCTTGTACGTCTTGCATGGCAGTACTGTGACAGGTTCAGTTGCGGTATCCTCATCAATGTCTGATGCATCTACTAGCATCGCACTTCTCGTCGAGACACAACGAGAGTATTCCATTGCTATGGATCGTCCTAGGAGGACAATTAAAAAACCTGCTAGGTATGCTAGTGATGATGAAACCAACATGGTTGCTTATGCACTTACGGTCACATAGGAAGTTGATGGTGATCCATCCTGCTATTTTGAAGTTCTTCCTATTGCTAATTCAAGCAGTGCTTGAGTTTAGTCGGTTGTTCCAGTTGTTAATTCTACAACAATTTGATCCAAGGTGGAGATTGTTAGACATAATATGTGGCTCAAATTAAACATAGACCATGTCTCCAATGTTCGCGTCGTTTGCGTGCTAACATTCCTACATGATTTCCTACTTTGGCTCTCATTCTTGTAATTGCCGTACATTTCTCTTCTTTGTAATTATAAATAGGTTTAGGTTCATTGTTTTCAATGCATCAATTCATTAATTGTAATTCATTCCTAAGCAATTCATTTTGCTTTCTTTTCTTTCTTTTATTTCCCCACGTGAACATATATATATATATATATATATATATATATATATATATATATATATATATATTTACTTTGTATTCTCTATTTAGAGAGTAATATATATATTTTATAATCTCCCAAATTAGCTATTGCCTTATTCTGTTATTTATATTATTTTCCTATTATTTAACTTCTATAATTCTTAATTTTCGATTCTTCGCTTCCGCATTATTCCAATATGTTAGAGAAATAGACATAACCTACTTGAAAGAGTATTGACCAAATGGCCATACTGCCCTTAGTAATAGAATTCCCTAACCCACCGAAGGAAATAAAACAAATATTTATCAGCAACAACATATTTTTTCATTTTCATTTCTCGGTGGATGGGGTGGAAGGATAAGGTGGAACAAGTTCTGATTCAAGGCTTCAATTGTGCTCTTAATGACTAAGCATAGCTTCTTAACCCAACTTGAATATTAGAACATTAGTCTACTTCAGCTGGCCATTACAACTAAAGATTTTTTTTTTTCACAGATGAATAGCATAAACACAAATTGAATATACAATTTGGTTGGAATTCACAGAGAGAGATAAGACTTACATGCTCTGATTGTTGTTTCTCACTGGGTTATGTATGTGTGTAAGTAAAACATAGAGAACAAGACCACCATGTCAAAGGTAGTTTCTGCAACAAAGAGCAAGTAATGAACAATAGGAATATAGGATACAAAAATAGTTGGTTTGGAGATTCTTTTGTGCAGCTGATTGGTTTGGCTATAATCCAACTTAATGCCAGGGCATTCTTTTTGGTTAATGGAAATTCTATGAGTTAAAAAAATAATTAAGACAAAAAAGAAATAAGCAAATACAGAACAATGCTGACATTCAATTAATAAACATTTCCAACAAAAGAGAAAATCTTTGAAAACTAATGAGTCTATCTAATTGATACCTGAAATGACATTTTGGTTAAAGGATCAAGGTCACCCCTTGCCCATACCTGAAATTCGACTCTGTGCCCATACTTGTCCATTTTGTAAATGATCTGAATATCCAAGCGTCCAAGGTCTTAGAGCACAAAATGAATTAGTCAAACAAAGGGTGAGAGTTAAATGCATAAAGCTACCTTCAGGCCAATTGGAAGCAGGGGCAAATACAATGCAAGGAAGACATTTATCTACTTTATTTTAACAAACAAGTTGCCATATTATGAAGGACTCATCAAGAATATTGCTAATTTTCAGAGTAAAACTGAGGTAAAACCTAGACTTTGCTGCACTCAAGGATGGACTAATTCCACTAAAATTTAGATTAATCAAGATTGCATTATATCTGGAAATATTTGGTTAGCAACTTTCAAAGGAGAAAAAAAAGCACTTCTCATAGCTCAATTATAGATGAAAATCCAAATTAACCCAAGTTATACATAATTTATCTACTCCCTTATTTTCAACCCCAATTATAGGGGAATATTTTTTTTTCCCAATTATTAAACACTCTAAGCAACCAGAGCAGGAAGCACCAAAGGCACCTGGAGAGTCCACCACCACAATGGCTATCATCATTAGTTTATTACCAGTATTGTTTGGTATTTTAACTACCTAAAGCCTTAAATAATTAAATTAAAACTCAATGTTCCTCTTTCAATGCAACACCAGCTATAAACAATAAAAAATAACTTTTGTAAATTGGATAATCTAGCAGACCAAGAACAAGACTGGGTAAAGTATTGACCTTTGCCTAGAATACCAACTCAATGTAGTACGAATGCTCTATGATTCGAACCGATAATCACTACTGACTGAGGCAGAATGCATCACCAACTCCTACGAAACCCAATAATTTGGAAACCTGAGTGAAAAATTAATAGATATAAATCCAACACACATTACAAATTACAAAAATTATAACACTACTGTTCATCACTACCTATATCAGGTCATAAGCCACTGAAGGTGATATGCCAACTGCCTGAACCTCACTTTATCTTTTCTTGATTTATGAACAAATAAAGCAGAACAATCAAGAATTCATAGCCAAATATTGCTAAGTACTTGACAACCAGTACCATTAGCAACTGTAAGAAAAAAATAACAAAAATCATAGCATATTTATTCTTACCTTATCATTGACAGGATACATAGCTCTTGGGCACAAAACACATATTCAGTGATATATTTTCACAAACACATAAGGAACAAAAGCCTTCTTTTATTTCAACAAAAGCCATTCCATTAGTTATTAACTCATCAAGTGAACAAGAATAAAAATCTAAAACTGCAAAGTAAAAATTCTTCCAATGTCAACAATTAAACCACTGAAGAAACACTGCAAATTTTTAAAAATAAATATTGTGTGATTTTCTTTATATAAATTAAACAATCAAAGTGAACAAATAATCAAATGGAAATTATAAAATTAGTATGCAAGTTAGTAACTTACCTTGATAGTAGGAACTTGGAAGAAGTGAAGAACCAAGAGTCTGCAATGGGTGAGGGCAGTGAGGCTGATTGGCTGAGCGGCGACCGGCGAGGCAGTGAGCGCCTAAGCGGCGAGAGGGCTGGTGGGCTATGACAGTCCTTCGAGAGATTAAGAGACCAAGCGAGGGAGAGAAACCAGAGAGGGTTGCGATTTGCGAATCTACGATTAGGATTTTAGGGTTTGCCAGAGATGGAGAGATTGAGAGGCAAAGAGAGTAATACTGGTTAACTGGGAGACAAAGAGGGTTCACTGGAGTAAATGAGGAAGATTTGTGGCTGTAAAATTTTATGTATAAGATGGCGCCAAATGATAAATAGTTTTCCCGCAAAAAATATTTTCACTTTTCCTGACATTTTATGTTAAAATTGATTTTTAAAATAAAAAATTTAGGGACGTTTATTATAAAACGTCATTGATTCTATATCTTTACTGACAAAAAAAAATATATTTCGTCAGCAATTATTACAAAAAAAAAAATTTATTGTCTCTACCAAAATATATAGTGACGTTATTTAATATAACGTCGCAAATTATTACATTTAGCGACGTTTTCTAGAGCGTCATTAAAATTTTCGTCGGGAAATGAAAGATTTCTTATATACGCGGGGTCTTGATTCATTGAATAAGTTTGTTTGTTGATTTGAAAAAGAAAAAAAAAAGAGAAAAAAAAGGAATTTTGAGGAAATAGAAAAAAAAAAGTGTTGAAAAAGAGATGAAATGAGAAAAATGAAAAGAAAAGAAGAAGAAGAATAAAGGTTTGAAGTTTGTGTTGAAAGTTGTAATCAACCGCCCACTTCTTTAGAGTTTTGTTTTGCGTCAATTGTAAATTACTCCTTTGTTCAAGGTTGTCATGTCTCTTCTAGTTCCAATTGTGAATAAGTGTGAAATTCTCTCTTTTGTTATTTTCCATACCCCTTCTTTGTTAGCCATTCACCCTTAGTCTCATTACAAGCCTAATAAAATACCTATTTGATCTGAGCAATCATTCTTAGAGTTGAGCTAGTGGGAGTATGAAGGGCAAGCCTATGGAATCTCATTCAAAGCCGAGTTTTGTGATAAGTGCTAATTCTTAATACTTTTTGTTGGGTTGAGCTTCCCTCCTATGTGGTAAATAGCTCATGTTTGGACCAAGCCAATTTTATCCACTATATTTTTAGACATGATTATTATTAGTATTTATATAATAATAATAATAATAATAGTTGGGGATATAAGGAGTTGGGGAAGTAGAAGAGTTAAGCATGTGAACAGTTGAAGAAATTTATTCCCATTTAATCTTCATTATTTCCATGTTCAAGTATTGAGGTTATAAAAGGAGTTTCTTCATTCTTTTCTAAGCATTCACATATACATATGAGAGATTGATTCGGCAGTGGGGTTAAGAGAAGGGAAAAACTATTCTCCCTTCATTCTTTTCATTTGGCAGTGCGAGGAACTTGCCGTGAGTTTGCCGAACTTGTTGGGTACAATCTTCATCAAATGTTTTGAAGGTCATCTTGTATTTATTCCAGGCATCTTTTGGGTAATCTCATACTACTTATATTCATTTTATCTTGTTCGTGGTAGTTGAGTATTTTGAGTATGTACGAGATATTATTCCTATTTAGCCTGTGAATTTAAAGGATGTATTTGGCCTAGAATTGGTGTATTTGATGATTTGTGGATGTATGGCTCGTGTGGTAGCCTGAACCCGTGTACCCGAGATTTGTTATAGTGGAATTGTTGGTGGTGGTGGTCCCGTGGTTTTTCCCCGTGGTTTTGGGGTTTCCACGTAAATCTTGTATTCCTTGCTTTGTTATTATTATTTTTTTTGATATTGTGTATCATCTTGTGTTTGTGCTCCTGTCAGTTCTGTGATTTTTCATTGTCACAGGAAGTGTGATTTTTCCAACAAAGTGGTATCAGAGCCCTGGTTGTTGATTCGGTATATTTGACATGGAGACAAATATGAGTAATATGGTACGATTGAATGGTATAAATTATCACATTTGGAAGGCCAAGATGAAGGATCTTCTGTTTGTGAAGAAATTACATCTACATGTGTTTGCACCAACAAGTTTGTGGTTATATTCGCCAATGGGTTGAAGATAATGTTCTGAATCACATTATCAATGAGACACATGCCAGAAGTCTATGGGATAAACTTGAGACCCTGTATACTTCCAAGACTGGCAATAACAAAATTTTTTTTGCTAAAACAGTTGATGAATATAAGATTCATGGAAGGTACATTGATTAATGATCATGTCAATGATTTCCAGGGTGTTCTTGATCAGTTGTCTAGCATGGGCATCAAATTTGAGGATGAGGTACTTGGTCTTTGGTTGCTAAACACTCTACCTGATTCTTGGGAAACACTTCGGGTTTCTTTGACCAATTCTGCTCCCAACGGTGTTGTGACCATGGAGTATGTCAAGAGTGGTATCTTGAATGAAGAGTCAAGAAGAAGATCTCAAGACACCTCCACTTCTCAGTCAGATATTTTGGTTACGAATGATAGGGGGAGAAACAAACAAAGGGGTTAGAAGGGTAGAGATAAAAGCAGAAGTAAGTCAAGGTCATGGCACAAGGATGCTGAATGTCATTATTGTGGCAAGAAAGGACACATCAAGAAAAATTTCTTCAAGTTGAAAAGGGACAAGAAGCAAGACAAGAAAGATGATAACACCGAGAACCAGGTTGCAACAGTTAAAGCAGATTTACTTGTTGCTTGTGATGAAAACGCCATCAACGTTGCATGCCACGAAACAACTTGGATTGTGGATTCAGGTGCATCCTACCATGTTACACCAAGGAAGGAATTCTTTACTTCATATACTCCAGGTGACTATGGAGAGTTAAGAATGGGTGATGATGGTTAGGTAAAGGTGATTGGTACCGGTACAGTTTTCCTTGAGACAAGCAATGACACAAAACTGGTACTTAAAAATGTAAAGCATGCACCAGGTATCAAACTAAATCTCATTTCTAAAGGAAAGCTTGATGATGATGGTTTCTGTTGTTTCTTTGGTGATGGACATTGGAAAATCACTAAAGGTTCGCTGGTTATTGCATGAGGTAACAAGTCTTCTAACTTATACTCTTTGCAAAGCTTTATTTCTGGTGATTTAGTGAATGTGGCAGCAAAAGAATGTGCATCGGAATTGTGGCATAAACGACTTGGCCACATGAGTGTGAAGGGAATTGATTGCCTTGCCAAGAAGAGTAAGCATTCAGGGGTAAAAGAAGCTAGGTTGGACAGATGTGTTCATTGCCTGGCGGGAAAACAGAAAAGAGTTTCTTTCATGAGCAACCCTCATTCGAAGAGGTCAGAGCCACTTGAGTTGATACATTCTGATGTGTGTGGACCAATGAAGGTTAGGTCACTTGGAGGTGCGTCTTACTTTGTGACCTTTATTGATGATTGTTCTAGAAAACTCTGGGTCTACACTTTGAAACACAAAAGTGATGTGTTTGGTGTGTTTAAAGAGTTTCATGCTCTTGTTGAGAGACAGACAGGGAAGAAATTGAAGTGCATCCGTACTGATAATGGCGGTGAATACCGTGGCCCATTTGATGAATATTGCAGAATGCACGGTATTAGATGTAACACCCCATGTTACGACCCCTAAAACCAATTAATCACTTAACCAATTATCCAAAGAAAGAATTAAATTACAATAATTAATTAGGAAAAGGCCCACCATAGTCCGTGGGCCCTCATCTCTAAACCCAACCCCTAGTCCTAAAAGGAATAGAGTTAGCAAGCCTATAGTAATTGGGCCCTAATTAGGACTCTTAGATATATAAATAGGGGACATAGGAGGAACCTAGAACCACCACCACAATAATCTCTCACCACACAAGGAATTCCAAGAATTCCCCTAGGAGAAATCAAGAAAGAAGAAAGACTTAGAGAAAGACCCTTCATAGCCAAGGAAATCAACTAAGGCTAAGAGGTAACCCATATCTCAACAAAACCTATTTTCTTAGCTATGATCTCCCTCTAGGCATCTCTCTACATTCTTGTGTATTGATGATTCGTCTATGATATTGATGGTGTGATCTTGATAATTGATGTTATGATTTCTTGGGTAATCTTGATAATCTTGATGATGGAAAGAGATTCTTGATGATTGTGTGATATTCATGATAAACCTAGATTCCTAATGATTGTGTGATGTTCTTGATAAATTGGATTGGTTCGTGATGATTAAAGGATGAATTACGTTCTTGATGATTTAAATATAATTAGAGCCCTAGGATGTATCGTGAAACTCGTGTGGTGTTATTTTTGATATATGGGGTGGGAATTCACATGTTTGGGTGTTAATTATGTTTAGAAAGCATGATAGGATATGTGCCGTATGTTTCTTGCTTTTGATCCGTTAATTGTCTACGTGTTGTCATCAATTGCGTTTAAAGTTGTCTAAGCATGGTTTTGGGTTCCACACAGGTTCCCGGGGCGTTACTTGTGAAAAAGAGTCAGTGGGGGGTAGGGGACCCGCCACCTACCCGCGGCCAGAATGAACGTCGCCGGCAGCGGGCAGCCGGCGGGTGGCCCTCCACCCACCGGCTACCCGCTAGAAATTGTCCCACCTCGGGATCCCGGCTTCCCCGTTTGATGTTTCCCCGACCCCCCGTGGTGTCCCAACGGACCCCGTTTATCGTGCCTAAAGTCTAGTTTGATGTTTCGGGTGCCATTCGTAGGATAAACGAGTCTTATATATGTATATATGTTGCACGCTAGTGGAATTGGTATCCCGTTGGCCTAGGTGAAAGGAGTATGAACCCCTTAGGATTATTCCTAGTATGTGGATGACCACGCATAGGTTTCGTTATACGTTTTCTCCCCTTATCCCAATGTGTTAATGTGGGTTGCATGTGCTTGCTATGTGTTATGTGTGCATGATACCCCAATTTGGTTGCGATCAAATTGGTTATTCCTGAGCTGCGGTTCAGAAGCTGGCTGCGGTCAGATTTACACTCTCGGGTTGCGGTCCACCGTTTGGTTGCGATCAAACGTTTTACATGAGCTGCGGTTCATATTCCTGGCTGCGGTCAGATGACTACTCTTGGGCTGCGGTCCACTGTTTGGTTGCGATCAAACATTATGATGAGCTGCGGTTCATCGGTCGGTTGCGATCGACCCCTCCGTGTTGCAATACGGGGCAGGGTGCTGCGGGGCCGTGTCAGAGCTATATGCGCTGACCCTCATGTATGGGCATGCGATTGGTCCTGTGGCGCCATCAAAGTGTGCTATGTGACGAGATATAGATGGTTTGATGTTACGAATGTTATGAAAACGTGACCATAGGATACATGCTAGTAAACCGTATATGCTTGGTTATAACTATTGGCTGTGCTTATCTCTATCTGTCGAGTCTGTTCCCTATGCTTGTGAATTTTATGACTGTTGACTGTGCTTATCCCTATCTGTCGAGTCTATTCCCTGTTTTAAAGGCTAGAGTCTCTTAGGATATATCTTCATGCTTCGAAATGGTTTTTCTTATATCTATATATATATATGCCTATATGTATTGTATTTCAACGCGTTGGAGTGGGTTACCAGCATCTCTCGCTGAACAGATATATTTGGCTTTCAGGCACAGAGGAGTAGACACTGGAGCGCGCTAGAGTCTTGGAGCGTAGAAGTAGATAGTTTTCCTTTCGGCCTGCGTGCCACGCTTATGCATTTACATTATTGAGGATATTAGTTAGTTAGCCGGTGCACCTGAGTTCTCTAGCTCAGGTGTGGCATAGCACCCCGTACTCTTTATATTATGTTTTGGGATTTAATGAGAACTTACCTTTATTATATAAGTCTTAAAAGTTGAAAAATTTCAGGGTGTTACATTAGACATCAGAAAACTCCTCCTAAGACTCCTCAGTCAAATGGCTTAGCAGAGAGGATGAACCGGACAATTATGGAGAGAGTCAGATGCATGCTTGATGATGCGAAGTTGCCTATATCCTTTTGGGCTGAAGTAGTTTTCACAGCTGTTCATATTATCAATCTATCTCCTGTTATTGCTTTGAGTAATGAAGTTCCTGATAAGGTTTGGGGTGGAAAGGAAGTTTCTTATGATCACCTTAGAGTCTTTGGTTGTAAGGCGTTTATGCATGTCCCAAGAGATGAGAGGTCTAAGTTGGACTCGAAGACCATCAATGCATCTCCATCGGTTATGGTCTTGATGAATTTGGCTACAGGTTGTATGATCCAGTTGAGAAGAAGCTTGTAAGAAGTCGTGATGTAGTGTTCTTTGAAAATCAAACCATTGAGGATGTTGATAAAGTGAGGAAGCCAGAATCTCATGACAACGGAAGTTCGGTTGACCTTGAGCCAGTTTCCAACAAAGATACACATGATGTTGATGAGATTCAGGAGAATGGTCAGAATGATGATCCTGTACTAGACCTTCAGGATGATAGAGTTGATGTAGATGGTCATGTTGATGATGTTGTGCACCAGGAACAAGAAGTTCCTTCGCAGGTTCCAATTGATCCTCCTAGAAGGTCTAACAGGGAACAGAGACCATCTACTCGATACTCTTCTAATCAGTATGTGCTTTTGACTGATGGGGGAGAACCTGAGTCCTATAAAGAAGCTATGGAGAGTGATCAAAAGAGACAGTGGCTTGAGGCTATGCAGGATGAGATGAACTCCTTATATGCGAATGATACCTTTGAGTTGGTGAGGGCACCAAAGAGCAAGAAAGCTTTGAAGAACAGGTGGGTCTATAGATTGAAACATGAAGAAGGCACTTCAGTTCCACGGTTCTAAGCTAGACTGGCGGTGAAGGGTTTTAGCCAGAAGAAAGGTATTGATTTTGAGGAAATTTTCTCTCCTGTTGTGAAATTTTCATCCGTTAGAGTTGTGTTGGGCCTAGCAGCCTATTTGGATTTAGAAATTGAGCAGATGGATGTGAAGACAGCTTTTCTCCATGGTGATTTAGATGAGGAGATATATATGGAGCAGCCTGAGGGTTTCAAAGTCAAAGGGAAGGAGGATTATGTTTGCAGATTGAAGAAGAGTTTGTGTGGTTTGAAACAAGCTCCGAGGCAGTGGTATAAAAAGTTTGCTTCTGTTATGAGTAAGCATGGGTACAAGAAGACTTCTTCAGACCATTGTGTTTTTGTAAATAGATATTCTGATGATGACTTTGTTATATTGCTGCTTTATGTTGATGATATGTTGATTGTTGGTCACAATGCATCAAGAATTTAACAATTGAAACAAGAGTTGAATACTTTTTCTGATATGGCTGGAGACATTGATACTAAGAAATCTACTTCAGGCTATCTGATTACCTATGCAGGGGGAGCAGTTTCATGGCAATCAAGACTACAAAAGTGTATTGCTTTGTCTACCACTGAAGCTGAGTTCATAGCATTTGTTGAGGCTAGTAAAGAAATGCTAAGGATGAAGAAGTTTATTCAGGAGCTCGGATTTGTTCAGGACAGGTATGTGCTCTATTGTGATAGTCAGAGTGCAGTTCATCTTGCAAAGAACTCCACGTTTCATTACAGGTCAAAACATATTGACACGAGATATCATTGGATTAGAGATATCTTGGAATGCAAGATGCTTGAACTTGAAAAGATTCATACTGATGATAATGGGTCTGACATGATGACTAAATCGTTGCCAAGAGGAAAGTTTGAGGTATGTTGTTCTATCGCCGGGATGGCGGTATCTTCCACATAGTCGGGAGGTGGAGATTTGTTGGGTTGAGCTTCCCCTCCTATGTGGTAAATAGCTCATGTTTGGACCAAGCCAATTTTATCCACTATATTTTTAGACATGATTATTATTATTGTTTATATAATAATAATAATAATAGTTGGGGATATAAGGAGTTGGGGAAGTAGAAGAGTTAAGCATGTGAACAGTTGAAGAAATTTATTCCCATTTAATCTTCATTATTTCCATGTTCAAGTATTGAGGTTATAAAAGGAGCTTCTTCATTCTTCTCCAAGCATTCACATATACATATGAGAGATTGATTCGGCAGTGAGGTTAAGAGAAGGGAAAAACTATTCTCCCTTCATTCTTTTCATTTGGCAGTGCGAGGAACTTGCCGTGAGTTTGCCGAACTTGTTGGGTACAATCTTCATCAAATGTTTTGAAGTTCAGCTTGTATTTATTTCAGGCAACTTTTGGGTAATCTCGTACTACTTATATTCATTTTATCTTGTTCGTGGTAGTTGAGTATTTTGAGTACGTACGAGATATTATTCCTATTTAGCCTGTGAATTTAAAGGATGTATTTGGCCTAGAATTGGTGTATTTGATGATTTGTGGGTGTATGGCTCGTGTGGTAGCCTGAACCTGTGTACCCGAGATTTGTTATAGTGGAATTGTTGGTGGTGGTGGTCCCGTGGTTTTTCCCCGTGGTTTTGGGGTTTCCACGTAAATCTTGTGTTCCTTGCTTTGTTATTTTTTTTTGATATTGTGTATCATCTTGTGTTTGTGCTCCTGTCGGTTCTGTGATTTTTCATTGTCACAGGAAGTGTGATTTTTCCCAACACTTTTATGTGCATAATTGATATCAAACTCATATGATTTCATGTTAATTGGAAGCTAAGTATGTGCATATTTGATTCCTTTGTGTCATTTAGGTTATTTGGAGGCATTGTTTGTAACTTCATGTAAATTGGAGCTCAATTGGTTGTCTTTTGAAGTAATCTTGACAGAAAGGCAAGTTCCAGGAGTCATTAGAGGTCAAGAAAATGAAATAAAGCGAGTTGAAGTATCAAGACGTGACCTGAGGACCCAAAGGAACAAAGGAGATGAAGAAATATGTGTTTTTGAAGTGAAAATCATGGGTCACGCTGGTGGTCACGCCGTGATTGCCAGCGTGACACCATTATGTTTTCTACTTTTTTCTGTCAGGCAAAGTCTCGGTATTTTGAGCATATCTCGAGCTAGGAGTGTCCAAATAACGTGATGCAAGTGGCATTAGAAAGGAAACTCAGAGAGCTACAACTTTCATGATAACCACAAAGACTAGTTCAGACGTTTACAATGTGAAAAATGGTCTAGAAACCAGAGATGCTGGTCACGGTGGCGGTCACGGTGTGACGTTGACCGTGACCAGCAGAGACCTGCGAGGCTTAGGCCTAGTCATGATGAAGGTCACGCCGTGACCTCCATCGTGACCAGACATTCTGGAAGCAATTAAAAGGACACGATTCCAAAAGTATAACGTATCTTTAGGCATTATTTTCATTTATCTTTCAATTTCCAATCTCCCTCTACACCT
This sequence comes from Ipomoea nil, assembly GCF_001879475.1. NCBI lineage: Eukaryota > Viridiplantae > Streptophyta > Magnoliopsida > Solanales > Convolvulaceae > Ipomoea > Ipomoea nil. The sequence goes on from NW_017617306.1 coordinate 1,452,489, forward strand.
TCTCTCCATCCAAACCCTTTAGAACAAAAAATCCATTGTATTCCACCATCTTCTGGAGAAGATTTAGAGGGAGATTAACGTATGTAATTGCAACTTTCACTTTCAGTTTCAGATTTACATTCTACAAGTTCTATCAAGTTAAGTTCTCAATTTCTTACTTGTACATTTCACATAATTTGTAGTTTGAATTTATTGTTTATTACTTTAATTGCTTTTAGTTTATCAATTTCATTATGAGCAGTTAAACTAGTTAGGGATTTAGATTGAATTGCTTTGTATGAATGTAAACATGAATTAAATTGGAAAACCTAGGGCTTGTAATATCTTTAGATTGAATTTGATTGTGAATTTGGTAAAATGTTTTGACTCTTGCTTGGTTAAGGCCCAACTTTGTAAGGGGATTTTGGATTTGGTGCTTTCACCTATGAGAATAGGGATTCACCATAGCCAAACCTATCATAATTCTAACTCACTCTTGAGAAAGGGGAGTTGGAAGGGATAGAGCACGCAAGGTATTTGATTAATTGCCTCATCTAGTCTATTTGCCATGAGAATGGAATTAGAACTTAGGTGATAGCCCAATGAACATGAGAATGACATTGGCACTTGCTAAACGCGTTCACTTTCATTATTGATCTTTGTTTGCCTTAGAATTTAAAACACTAAGAAGTATTTGTATGTTGCTATTTAATCTAAGTCCTCTCTTTTATCCTTGTCCACTACTTAATCATTTAGTTGTTTTAAAATTGTCTCTATGCAAACGAATATTCCATTTTGGTTAGCTTTCAAACACTTAATAATCTTGTGTTTAACCCCTCTCTACTCAATTCCCTTATAGCCATTCCTAGAGGACGACACTCACTAAAACATCACCACTAGGTTAAAGAAAAAAGAATTTTGGTTAATTCGGTTCGGTTAACCGATTGAACACCCCTAGCTGCACCAACTACTTGCACATATAACACATTTTACATGCACCGAGGACACGTGTCGCTGATTCATTCTCATATTCGCTCCTGGGCACTTATTCGCACATGAGTACATCCCTATATATATATATATATATATATATATATATATATATATATATATTATTAGGCTTTAGTTGTGGCAGCACTTCAGCAAGGTATATGATATGGGCGCAGTAGCATTGAATTTCAGACGTGCTAGCTGTGGCAAAAATAAATTAAGGAGTGAAGTCTGCAGTCTGCAGTCAAGTGAGCGAGCCGCCAAAGCCAAACTATGTTGAACCAATTAATAATTCTCTTATCATTTCCAGGAAAGTACAACCAAACTATGTTATATCTAATCTGAATTTCACACGTGCTGTGACAATGCAAATTAAATAAAGGAAAGGAGTGCAGTGAAGTAAGTGAGCCGCCTAACTATGTTGAACTTTACTTGAACAAATAATTAATTTCCGACCTGCTTAATTATCATTTCCAGGAAAGTACTATACACCCAAATTAAAGAAATATATATCACGTACATAGCTTGTATAAATATATAGCTAGCTTTTCTTGAGATACATACCAAATTCATACATTCATCCAACAACACAACAAATTAAGTTTGTAATCATAGATTCAAATTAACCTGTTGTGTTGTGTTGTGTTGTTCAATTTGCCTAAGATCAGATCATATTTATAATTCTGATTTGTGAAGGAGCTAAGCTAAGCTAAGCAAGATGGAGTTGAAGCAAATCGAAATTCCCCCAACATCCACATCCACTTCCATTAGTTCTCCCGTTAAACATAAGAAATCTGATTATTCTTTCTCTGAAAATACACCTAATTCCAACGCTCTCCCACTGCTTCTCTACCTTACTAACGCCATCTTCTTTGCCGCCGTCTATTTCCTGCTCGTTAGCTGGCGCGACAAGATCCGTCACTCCAAGCCTCTCCATGTTGTCTCAAGCTCTGAGATGGCTGCCCTCCTCGCTTTTGCCGCTTCGTTTGTTTATCTCTTGGGCTTCTTCAATCCTCTACAAGAGCAGCAGGAATTGGAGAGCCTGCAAGAAGAAGAAGAAAAACAGAAGATTACTGATCTGAAGAAAAAATTAGAAAATGATGTTCCTGACCAGCATGTCACTCTTGCTGCTATCAAATCTTCTGATCTAATGTCTGATGATGATGAGGAGATAGTGAAAGGTGTTGCGGAAGGTCGGATTCCGTCCTACTCCCTCGAGTCAAAGTTAGGGGATTGCAAGAGGGCTGCGGCCATCCGTCGCAAGGCCTTGGAGAGAATAACCGGCAAATCTTTAGACGGACTTCCCTTGGAGAGTTTTGATTATGAATCAATTCTGGGTCAGTGTTGCGAGATGCCAGTTGGGTACGTACAGATTCCGGTAGGTATTGCGGGGCCGCTCTTGCTTGATGGTGAGGAGTACTCTGTACCCATGGCTACCACGGAGGGTTGCTTGGTGGCCAGCACCAATAGGGGTTGCAAAGCCATCTATGCCTCAGGAGGTGCAACCAGTGTGGTGTTAAAGGATGGGATGACTAGAGCTCCAGTGGTGAGATTCTCCACCGCCAAAAGAGCCGCCCAGTTGAAGCTTTTCTTGGAGGACCCTTTAAGTTTCGAGACCATTGCTGCCGCATTCAATAAATCCAGTCGTTTCGCTAGCCTCCAAACCATCAAATGTGCTATTGCCGGCAAGAATCTGTACATGAGATTCACTTGCAGCACTGGAGATGCCATGGGGATGAACATGGTATCCAAGGGCGTCCAGAACGTATTGGACTTCCTCCAGACCACCGACTTCCCCGACATGGACATCATTGGCATCTCTGGCAACTTCTGCTCCGACAAGAAACCTGCGGCTGTCAATTGGATCGAAGGCCGCGGTAAGTCAGTGGTCTGCGAGGCCATAATAAAGGAAGATGTAGTTAACAAAGTACTAAAAACTGATGTTGCCTCCTTAGTAGAGCTCAACATGCTCAAAAATCTCACTGGATCCGCCATGGCTGGAGCTCTCGGGGGATTCAACGCCCACGCTGCCAACATTGTGTCTGCCGTCTACATCGCCACAGGACAAGACCCCGCACAAAACATTGAAAGCTCCCACTGTATAACCATGATGGAGGCGGTTAATGAAGGGAAAGATCTTCACATCTCAGTCACCATGCCGTCCATTGAGGTAGGCACTGTGGGGGGTGGAACTCAGCTTGCTTCCCAGGCCGCATGCTTGAATCTACTAGGAGTCAAGGGTGCTAGCAAGGAAGTGCCCGGAGCCAACTCTAGAAGGTTGGCCACCGTGGTTGCCGGAGCAGTATTAGCTGGGGAGCTTTCTTTGATGTCTGCAATAGCTGCAGGACAGCTTGTTAAGAGTCACATGAAGTACAATAGGTCCTCGTCTAACAAACCATAGAATTCAAAACACCTACTCAGCCACTGCACGTACAGAGAATTATTGAAGCAACATTAATTATGAATGATATGATGTACCAAAATTCTTTTATTTTTATAATGAATTCAAATTCTTTGATAATTAATTAATTTGTAATTTTTAGCTATACATGTTTCTCTACAATCAGTGAAAGTGAATTCATTAATGAGAGAGAAGATGAGAAACTGGAATTCATTGTGAATGAAATAGATCAGAGGTTCGGGTCTGGTTTTATTATTTTGTTACAATACAACAAAAGAGAGGGAAAAATTCGTAAATATGAAAGTGATAGACAACTAGCTTATTACAACCCAAAGAATAACCACTCCTTGCTAACAAAGGATGACTCACTAATAATATGAGTTAGGTTCAAGGTAGAGCTCTCAAAACGGGCTAAACACCCATCCATGCCTGCATATGATCGAGCAGGACCGTCACATGCTCCATATGACCTCAGGTTAAGTACAAAACTCAAATGACACAATTAAATCTTGCTTGTCACTCTATCAAATATTGTAAAAACAGCCACGCATGCTCACATAATACTTAGGCCCTAACTTCCTTGTTCTAGATATATCTAACTCAGACTTTCGAACATCATCATCGACATTTCACTAGAAAAAAGTTCATACATCTTCTTCTTTATTATATATATCCAACTTGTTTTTCCAAACCATTGAATCAAACTTTGAGTAGCAAAACTTTTTTTTTTTTGAAGGGAAGTAGCAAAACATAATCATATCAAATTTCATCATTGGATAAAAAAACTGAAACAACAGCAATAATAACATACACGGCATGTACTAACTCCAATACTTATCAAATTTACCTTTTATTCCTATTGACATATCTCAATTTTGCAAATCATCACAACTTTCATTATGTCTCAACAGATACTCTATCATCAAAATTTTCAAAAAAAATACAAATTTGAAATACGATAAGATAATCCGTAAAATAATTTAGTGATGATATAAAATGGAGCCAAGAAATCCCAAATTAATCCCACGCTCTTCTATTTAGAATCCACTAGAGAAGTAAAAACAATTCTTGTTATGTAATGCTAGACTACGAAAAGCACATCGATATTTCAAAGCACTTTCTAACATTGCATATCTTCTAGATGCTTAAACAACCAATGGGATTAGGGAGAACGTAACAAATAACCAAGGAATCAAAAGGGAATGTACGTAGGTATCCTAGCCTAAAGCCACTTCCTTGAGCAAATATACAAGAATTAGAACAAGAAATTGCCCCACTATCTTAAATCCCCAATTCCCCTATTTTCATAAGAGGAAATCGGTTTTATGCATGCAGTGGCTCAAATCCTTGACTCAATTTTCATTGTAGCCAAGAATTCTCCAAATACATGCTAATGAACTTTTACATCAAACATTAACAAGATATAAATAAAAAATCTTCACAAACACATGAACCCTAGGTTAGAGTTCTTCCCTTTTTGCAATAATCGCAAAATAAGCATCAAGATAGATATGACATTAGAACCCTAACTCAAGTCCAAAAACTAACTACTCATGATTAAATAGCATAAACAATTCAAAAGCACATGTAATGAACATAAATCTTGCAAAAGAAAGAGATAATATAAAAGAGAACTTATGTATTGAAATTGAGAGAACAATCTTGAAATCCAAGATTACTAGCATTCAAAATGTTTTAGAACCTAAATCTAGGCCTAATCAAACCTAAAAATATGAAAGGGAATGAAAGAAACCAACTATGATCTGTCTTGGGGTCGAAATCATGTAAAAATGAGTGAAAACGGGCTTGAATACAAACAGAGTGTAGGTGGCACAACCACAGGCACGGTCGTGCCAAAATCAACCCAAAAACTTATGCTTACTGCCTCGATGGCACGACCGTGCAATTGGCCGTGTTGTTTGACCTTCTAAAATTCGGATTTTGGATTTATGGTCTTCATGACGGTTGTATCCCTGTGACTTTTCTTTCCACGGGAGCAAGAATCACTTCATTTGGACATTCTACGCTGAGATATGGTCGAAATACCGAACAGGGGTCGAAATGAGCGAAAATTGCAATGCCTTGATCTTTTGCTCCTCTTAGTTTTGGTTTGCCTAGATGATTAAGACCATTGAAAACAACACTCTCAGGCTCCCTCGGAAGTGTTGCATCCATCTCCTTAGCTTCATATTTGGCCCCCATTGACTCTAAATGTGTCCAAAATGCTCCATTTGACTCACTTCTATTCGAAGATGATGATTTGTGCCTAATTGACCAAATGAATAAAATGAGGATTATTTTGAACACCATTATAACACTTTATAAGAAAAATAAAGGCAAAGTATGGGGTATAAATATGAACAATTGTGCACTTATCACCAGTGTGCCGCCTGTGCGTTGAAATCCTTGAAACTGATATCAATATATAATCGCACAAGCAGCGGCAGGCCCATGTGGCGCCCGTGCACTGAAACCTTGGACAAGTGCTATAAATTAAATAGATCTTTTTTTCCTTTTTGCAAGAGAGAGCCGTCGTGGATGACTGCATCAGCACGGAAAAAATTGCAAATTAGGGTATTATTTACTTTATCTTTTTGGATTCTAGTTTATTAAAGTTATTCTCATTATCATTTGCTTAATATATTGTTGGATTATGCTATTAATGAATGTTCTTGTGTTTCACCTTTATATTACATTATAATGAGTGAGTAGAGTAGATTAGGGGGTTGGATAGCAGTGTTTATTTTGTTTTGATGCTTATTTGATATATGATATTTATTGCATTCAAGGGTTGAAACCCAACATAGGGTTCTTGTTTTAGTGAGATGTTTTGTAGCATGTTGTTGAGATTAACAGGAACATGAAACGATAATAATGGCTAAAAGGGTAAAGAAGGCAAGATTTATGTGGTTCGGCAATATGCCTACGTCCACGGGAGTGAAACAATACTCTTATTCATAGTGATGGTGATAGTGGTAACACAACCCCTTAGGGATACAACCAATATATTTATAGGCATCTAATCCCTATACAAAGGGTCTACTGATAAGAGTCTAAAAGTTTATTATTTCACCTTACATTTAAGCTTATTTTCCTTGTTATTTGTTATATTTTTGCCTAAAGTATCCTCATTTGATTCATGTGTGTGTTTATGTGTAATTCTTGATGATTTAGATGAATTGAGTGATTTTTGGGGCATTTTGGATGCTTGTAGAGCCAATGGGAGTCAATGAGAAGCTATCAAGATGGAGAAACACCTTTTAGAGAGTCAAATTATGGTGTGTTTATTGGTCTTGGTCATTTGGACAAACAAAGGCAAAAGTGGAGCAAAAGAGCAAGAAGTTGAAATTCCCGCACAAATCGTCCACTGCTCGGTTTTTTGATCATATCTCTGCGTAGAAATGTCCAAATAAAGTGAATTTTATATCATTGGAAAGCTAACTTGAAGAGCTACAACTGTTTTGAAGACCACAAACGCTAATTCAAAGATATTGAGGGTGAAAACTGGCCTAGAAGACGACCTTAGTGCACAGGCAGTGCACACTGCCTGTGGCCACGGGTCTGGCCACGGCCGTGGCCACACCCGTGGCCACTGGGCAATTGCCCTGCATTTCTTGCCACGGGTGAAGCCACACCCGTGGCCACACCCGTGGCTGAAGCTAGACCTATTGGTAAGGAGTTGGTTTGATGTGATTATACTAATAACAAATAGAACAAGTAAAACAAAGGATCGGGACTTGGTTGATTCAAGCTAAGATGCCAAATATTGTACTCAAGATTAGGGAATTAAACAAGGCATAGGGTAAGTGAGATGCACAAAAATGTCCATATACCACTCTCGTAGCTATTTGGACTTGCAACCTCATATTGAACTCCACCCTCGTGACAATTCAACCCAAGGATGCCCAAGCAAGAACACAAGGCATAAATTCTCCTTAATACCCGAAATACTCTCGTATTGGGCATTAAGTGTGTGAATGTGTGGCTAGTGTACAAGCTCTACTCTCGTAGCAACACACACACTCCAAATCAAGCATATAATTGGGATCCAACAATCATACACAAATTTCTCAACAAACCCATTTCACACAACAACCCTAGATCACCCAAATAATCCCCTTTATGCAATACAACTCAAATAGGCATCAATAGCAAAGGTTGATAGAAAGATGGGAATTTTTCTCCTTCAATCCATTGATGGTTGAAAACTTGAGAGGTTGAGTCGAGCTAGCGACGTTAAACTTAGCGCTTCATGGGAGGCACCCCATGTTATCTTTCACTTTATTGCATTTTATCTTATTTTTTTCTTTATATTTTGAATTTTGATTTATTATGCTTTCACTTGTGCTTTCATGTGTACATTCCCTTGACTCTAGGAGTGACACTAAGGAGTATGCTCAATTCCAAGAAGGCTTCATGATGATTATTTGGCACAAGAAGATTCGTTAGGGGAGTCTCATCTACCTTCTCTACTTTCTTTAAATGTGTTTAGTGCTTTACTTAATGTAGATAGTAGAGATTGTGCTCCTTGTGCTTATTGTGCCACCTTTTTCTCCCATCGTGCTTTATTTTCTTTCACATCGAGGACGATGTAGCCTTTAAGTGTGGGGGAGGGGATAATTTGGGTGTTTTCTAAAAAAAATTGAACTAAAAAAAATTGAACTTTTTGAAACCTTGCTTGGATGACTCATTGTGCTTTGCGTTGAATAAATTGCCTTTATATACTTGAATTTGTGATTACTCCCCTTTGTTGGTTTGTGGTTTGCTTGGTGGAACTTGTTACAATGCCACTTGTGATTGATGAGTCAAGGTGTAACACATGATTGATCTATTCCCTTGCCAATGACTTTGTTAACCACCTAATAATTGAATAAATTCTTGATCTTGTGTGTTGTGCATTGCTAGTGAAGGCTTATGTGAGATTCTGGTAATGGTTGTTTTGCTAGAACTTGCCTCATTACTCTCTAAGTGAAATCTAAGATTTACATGTTTTGAAATGATTTAGGCCATTTTTGTTTAGCCCAAGCCTTTAAGCCTACCCTTGTACACATATGTTTACCCCTAGTTGTCCTCGTTGAGCCTTTTCTATTTGTTCAATAAGTGCTAAGCACCTAATCCCCTTTGTGTTTGTTCTTCTTGTGTTAACCCTTGTCATTTAACCCTTAAACCTTAGCCAAAATATTTCCCTCCACCCTTGAGAGAATAGTGCACTTGTTCTTTTTGTTGGAAGTGATTCTTTTTCTTTTTGGAGCTTGTTTTGTTAGCAACACTCTCTATAATGTTATCTAAGTGTGATGGTCTAGATTTATTGAAAAAGTTTCTTTGTTGATTTGAAAAAAAAAAGAGAAAAAAGTGATAAGAAAATTGAAAAAAAAAAAGTCACGACAATGTTGAAAAGAAATGAAGAAATGAAAAAGAAGAAGTTCAATAAAAGTTTGATAGTTTGCTTTGAAAATTGTTCTCAACCACCACTACTTTAGAGTGTTGCTTTGTGTTTAGTTGTTAGTTGCTCCTTAGTTCTTTGATGCCATATCTCTTCCAATCTCAATTGTGAATAAGTGTGAAGTTCTTTCTTTTGTTTGATTTCCTTACCCATTCTTTGTCAACCATTCACCCTTAGCCTCATTACAAGCCTAATAAAAGTCCTACTTGATCTTAGCATGCAATCTTAGAGTTGAACTAGTGGGAGTATGAAGGGCAAGCCAATGGAATCTCATTCAAAGCCAAGTTTTGCATAATCTGAACTTAGTATTTGTGCACACTTGATCCTCACGTTCTATAATAATTTTGGTGATTGGTTATTGGCTTGAGAATGGAACTTGTGTGGAATGCTAAGATGATTCTTGAAACAAGTTGTGTTGTGTCGAGTTGGATTGTGGTTTGTTAAGTTGTGCAAAGTGGGGGTATGATCAACTTCAGTGCTATATTGGTGGTTTAGTCCTTGTTTTTGCTTGAGGACAAGCAAAGGTTTAAGTGTAGGGGAGTTGATAAGAGTCTGAAAGTTTATTATTTCACCTTACATTTAAGCTTATTTTCCTTGTTATTTGTTATATTTTTGCCCAAAGTATCCTCATTTGATTCATGTGTGTGTTTATGTGTAATTCTTGATGATTTAGATGAATTGAGTGATTTTTGGGGCATTTTGGATGCTTGTAGAGCCAATGGGAGTCAATGAGAAGCTATGAAGATGGAGAAACACCTTTTAGAGAGTCAAATTATGGTGTGTTTATTGGTCTTGGTCATTTGGACAAACAAAGGCAAAAGTGGAGCAAAAGAGCAAAAAGTTGAAATTCCCGCACAAATCGTCCACTGCTCGGTTTTGTGATTATATCTCTGCGTAGGAATGTCCAAATCAAGTGAATTTTATATCATTGGAAAGCTAACTTGAAGAGCTACAACTGTTTTGAAGATCACAAACGCTAATTCAAAGGTTTTTAGGGTGAAAACTGGCCTAGAAGACGACCTTAGTGCACAGGCAGTGCACACTGCCTGTGGCCATGGGTCTGGCCACGGCCGTGGCCACACCCGTGGCCACTGGGCAGTGTGCCCTGCATTTCCGGCAACGGGTGAAGCCACGCCCGTGGCCACACCCGTGACCAGCTCTCTGCAACTTTTTGCAGCCCGTTTTTTACCCTTTTATGGGGATTTTTCCACCCCAAAACATACTTTTCATTACATCTTTCATTTCCCTTTCATTTCTCTAGTTAGGGTTAGTTTAGAATAGCTTAGATTAGTGTAGATTTGTGTTTCCTTTCCATTTCCAAGCTCAAGAACATTGCAAATCTTGGATTTCAAGGCTTCAATAGAGAAGTTTTCTTATTCATCTCTTCTCTTTACTTTTCATCTATGCTTTCAATTTCTCTTTTAATATTGTGTATCTATTGTTATATTATGAGTAGCTAAGTGTTTTGGGACTAGGATTTGGTTTGATTTCTTGCTATTGATGCCTATTTGAGTTGTATTGCATAAAGGGGATTATTTGGGTGATCTAGGGTTGTTGTGTGAAATGGGTTTGTTGAGAAATTTGTGTATGATTGTTAGATCCCAATTATATGTTTGATTTGGAGTGTGTTTATTGCTACGAGAGTAGAGCTTGTACACTAGCCACACATTCACACACTTAATACCCAATACGAGAGTATTTTGGGTGTTAAGGGGAATCTTTGCCTTGTGTTCTTGTTTGGGCATCCTTGGGTTGAATTGTCACGAGGGTGGAGTTCAATATGAGGTTGCAAGTCCAAATAGCTACGAGAGTGGTATTTGGACATTTTTGTGCATCTCACTTACCCTTTGCCTTGATTTAATTTCCTAATCCTTAGTACAATATTTGGCATCTTAGCTTGAATCAATCAAATCCCGGTCCTTTGTTTTACTTGTTCTATTTGTTATTAGTATAATCATATCAAACCAACTCCTTACCAATAGGTCTAGTTTCTAAAAGAATAGTTCTAGCTTGTGCTTAACTCCGCTTTGCAATAAATTCCTAACATTACAAGAGTCATCTCCAGTGGAACGATATCTAAACTCTATACTGTAATTTGATACTTGATGGATGCGTGAAAAACGTCCTCATCATCTACCTGTTTCACTCCTACTACTAGTATGAGACAAACTCATATTCCTAATCCATATATGAGACAGACTCAACAATCTCCACCTTGACGAATATGCTCTTTAGGAGAAAAGACTTATTTCGACATCTCCACCTTCACATATATGCCCTTTAGGAGAAAAAACTATCTCCACCTTAGCAAATATGCTCTTTTGGAGAAAAAGATAACTCAACAAATCTCCACCTTAGCAAATATGTCCCTTAGGAGAAAATACTTAACCAAAGGGGTAGTAACCGGTTTAGACTTACTCATCCCAAACCTGTCAAGAATTTTCTCTATATAACTCTGTTGAGTTAGCCACAACTTTCTTACACCTCTATCACTATGAATATAAGAGTTGTTTCACTCCCGTGGATGTAGGCACTTTGCCGAACACGGTAAATCTTGATGTGACACCCCAAAAATCCACATTCAATCCATGGATTAATTGAGTAATTAATCCTATTTTATTTGAAGAGTTAATCCCTAAAATCCTGATTTTTAATACTCAAGGACTAGAATTTGACTAGTCAACCTTAAAGTTGTGTTGTACCTTGAACTTTGAGGGGAGTTCCCTTGTTCCTTATACTTTCTAAGGGTTAGTAAGGGTATTATTGTCTTTTCACCAAGAGTTAGTATTGTAACCTAACCTAGAAGACTTCTTCATTTCATTCCCTACAATTCATAGAAATTAGTTCTACCTTCTCTCTAGAAAAGAAGTGTAGCTTATTTTCCAAGCCAAGTTGAGACCCTTGTCAAGATTCCAAGATTTGCTTCCAAGATTCAACCTTTCACCTATTTGGGCATCTAGGAGGGTAAGATCTAAGTTCATCTTGTGTTTTTGGTTTCATCTTAGTTGTCTTTTTCTTAAAGGTAGGATCTTTAGGATCTTTTGGTTTAATCTTGAAGTGGGTTTGGAAAGTAAGCCTTGTGGGGAGCTTGTTGTGGTGTAAAGTGAAGTCTTTTGGTCTTCAAGAGGTAACCCATGCTCTACAAAACCTATTTTGCTTACCTATATGTGATTTCTTGGATTCTACATATGTTTTGCTATGAAATGTGAGGGTTTATGCATTTGTCTTGTGATATTGCATATCTAGAGCTTGTGTTTAGGGTTCCTTTGTGCCATTGCTTGGCATTTTCCATGGTTCAAGTCATTTTGTTGTGTTGGGTGAGATTTGGCATGTTTTGGACTTGAATTTGTGTTTTGAGAAGAGAATCCCCGAAGGGATTTGTTGTGGAACAGGAATGTTCCCTCGGGCGGAACGGCGGGCGGGGCACCACCGCGGGTACATTGCCTGTGGGAATGTGTTCCCGCAGGCGGGACCACGGGTGGGGCGCTACCCGTGGGTCCACCCGCGGGGAACACTGTGGTGTTCGTTCAGGATTTGTTCCCCGTGATTTGTTTGACTCGGTATTTGGTCTTTTGACTTCCTGTTGTTCTTTTGTGGAACTATTTCAGCGTCTTCTTGATGTTTCGTATGTCTAGAACTATACGGTAGGTATCCATGTAGGACTTTGGTGTCTTGAATCATGCTAAGTGTTCAACATTGTGTTTCGTTGGACCACGAGGTGTCTTGTGTGTTCCTCGGAACTATCTTGAGTTTCTCCGTTGTTAAGCATGCTAGTTTATTGTCTTAATGCTAGTGTGTGTGTGGTTTGTACCTTCCGTTGGGTTGATGATAACTTGCGTTATTCATCGTTGTTGTTGTTGGGTTGTGACCCGTTCCTTGATTGAGTATGGTTTCATACCTTCGTTGTGATAAGTTGTTTGGCTCTCGTGTGAGTTGTGGTGCGTGTGTGGCTTTACCTGGATTGCACGATTAGTGGTATGGGACACTAGTCACCAAGGTATTGCAGCGGTCCTCGTGGTGGCCGTGACGTGATTATGGAGTTGTGGCCTGAGTGATGGGTCCACGTTTTTGGGGGATAACATGTGTTATCCGTGCATGTGTTGCCGTGAATTGGTGGTCTCGTTGGTGGTCGTTGGAGGGGGACGATGGTCTCGGGGGAATAAGGTTGGACTAAGAAGTACAGGGGTCCTGGAGGTAATGGTTGGAAAGAAAGTACAAGGTTGAGGGTAGCCATAAGGTTGGAACAGGGCATAAGGAAGGCATACCAACTCGTGATGGGTTATGTTGCGAGGGCTTGTAAAGCCGGCGTTGTGTGTTCTTCTCTCGTGACGTGTGTAGTCACGGAGGCATGTGTTGCTTTGGCATGTGTTGCCGTTGGGTGAGTCTTTATCTTTCGCGTTGTGGTTAACCTTTGTGGTTTGGGATGTGTTCCCGTGTTATCCTTGTGAGTGATGAGTCTTGTGTCGACTGTTGATCTTGGTTTTTGACTTATATATATGTATTCCATTTCGAAAATGGTTTTAATGACTTATATCTATCTACATATGATACTTAACGGTATTGTTGGGTTACCAGCATTATTCGCTGACCGGACGTCGTCCCAATGTTTATCTTTGTATCTTTCAGGTGATGTTTAGACGAGCGCGATGTCTAGAGCTTGGTAGCTTAGCACCTTTATCCTTGCTTTTGTGGCCTGTGCGCCAATGTAGTTAGACTGATGTTTTGGGATAGATGTATACACTTGCAGATTATTTGCCGTAGCGTTTACCATGTTTGGTAGACGTGGCGTGACACCCCGTTGGATTTCTTTTATCCAGTTTCATTTTATCTTCCGCTGTGCTAGTTTTGTTGTTTAATCTGCATGTGTTAAGGCTTTTATATAGGTCTTGTTTGGGGGGTGTTACAGTTGGTATCAGAGCCTAGGTTTGAGCCTAGGAAGGGTTAAGTCTAGACTTTCTAAGTGGTTAAGTGTGTTTTGAGACCTCTAAGCAACCTTAAGAAGCTTAGTGTTAGGCTTAGGACTCTAGGTTGCGCGGTGAGCTGTGTGTTGCTTTCTGTCTTGCTTGTTTTCTCTTTTTGGTAACCTCGTTGTTGTGGTAGAAGTTTGCGATGCCTCCCCGTCCCCGCGCTCACACCCCGGAGACCCTGACCAACGAGCAGCTCGCTCAGAATCTCCACCAGCTGACGCAGACGATGCAGACGCTCAGTGAAGCCTTGCTGAACAACAATCAAGCTGTGCCGCCTCCTTCCCCTGCTGGGCATCGCAATGTAGGTCGTTTGGTGTCGGGGCATCGGCCGCCAACCTTCGCCGGAGAAGAAGACCCGGTAGTCGTAGAAGAGTGGCTACGGGTGTTTGATAAGATCTTCATTGTTGTGGGTTGCCCTGAAGAGAGAAGAGTAGAACTGGCAACGTTCTACTTCTGCCAAGAAGCTGATATGTGGTGAGTCCACGAAGGTCTGACCTTCCTTGAAAAGCCTGGGTTTGATTGGACCGCGCTCAAGGACAGAATGCGTGAAAGGTTCTAACCAGCGCATGTGCGAGCCGCCATGTTGGATGAGTTTCTTCACCTGCAGCAAGGATCCTTATCTGTGGTCGAATACCACAAGAAGTTCTTAGAGTTAGCACGCTTCGCGAGGATGCTTGTGCCTACAGAGCTTGCTAAGGTTGAGCGTTTCCTTACCGGTCTGAATTATGAGGCACGAAAAGCGTTGACGGTGAGTAGGCCCAGCTCCCTGAAGGATGCGTATCTATGTGCCGCGGATCTGTATCGTGTTCAGTAGCTTCAGAAAGGATCGTATGAGCTAGTTAGGAAGAGGGTTGAGAGCGGAGGTTCTTCCACCTTCAAGAAGCCCCGACCGAGTTTTCAAGTCAAGGCCATGTCATCTTCTTCTCAAGGGCCCATCAGGGTGGAGCATCAGGATCAAGCTAAGTCGGTTGTTTGTCGAAGATGTGGGAAGGTGCACGCGGGCCATGATTTTTATGGCCAGGCGTTTAGGTGTTTCCGATGCGGGGATCGTGGTCACAAAGTCGCGGAGTGTCCCCAGCTTGCCGGTCAGAGAGCGTTGCCGCCACCCCCCGAGAGCCGGAGTAGCACCAGGAGGGAGTTCGGGTCGCGGAGCTGTCGGAGCTAGGCAACCCGGAAGAGTTTTTGTGATGGCACGTTCTCAGGCTGAGTCGGAGGGCTTGATGGAGGATGAAGTGGTAGGTAACCCCTTTTTTCTAGCCTATCCTTTTTTGTTTCTCCAGAATCACCGTGTTCGTTGTATCTTGAGTGTTACCTTGTGTTTCGTAGTTGTCTTTTGCTTAGCAATCTTTGGTGTGCCTTTCTTTGATAGCAATTCTTTTGGGGCTTAGTGTAGACTCTTCTTGCTAAGTGATTTCTTTAGTGGGTATGTGAGCTTCGTTGTGAAGTTAGCAATCCATCCTTGTCATGTTTTGCGATTTGGGCCAATCCTGCAATCCTTGTACTTGGTTGTTCTTACAACAATTCCTTGTGCACTTCCTAAATTTTCCAAGTATTCTTTGAATTGGAAAATAGCAAAATTCATACTGAAAACCTTTCCTTGTGTAGCTTAAAAACTAAGCCTAATGTTTAATTGTAACCTTTAAGTTTCAAACTCGAACCTAATCTTTGTCAACCCAACCTCTAAACCACTTGAGCCAATTATCTTTCTTGAAACCTAACCAATTTTAATTCCATCTAAACCATAAATTCCCACTTTACCCAAAATCTCCAAATTAAATCATCTTTTTTCCCAATTTCTTTCCAATCCCTAAAATCCCCAAACTCTCTTTCTCTTTCTTCCCTCTCTACCCGTGAACCACCAAGCACCCACCCCCTCCCCGTAGCTTCATCTGCAACCCGCCACCACCACCTGCCCGTCGTCGAGCCGTCGCCGAGCCGCCGCCCTTCGCCACCGTCGCTGTTCGCCGGAGCCCGTCACGTCGCCGTCGCCGCGAGAGAGAGCGAGAGAGAGCAGCGTGAGAGAGAAGAGAAAAAGGAGGAGCCTTGGGTCCTTTTTGTTGAGCTTTGGGTCATCTTCAATCATGCCTAGAAAGTCAAGTTTGGCAAGGAAAGCGGAATGGGTGGATACCCATTACCTCGTTCTTGAAGGTAAAACTTTTGATCCGGAATCTTTTCCTAGCTCTTTGTTGGATATGCTTAGGTATCAAGGTTTGTTGGATGGGTTTCTCGCCATAAGGGCCGAGACATACCCGAGTTTGGTGAAAGAGTTTTATCGTCACAGGGTTGTGATAAAGGAGGGTGATAAGTTGGAGATCACCTCTAAGGTGAGAGGTGTGCAGGTTGTGTTGTCTGAGAAGAGGTTGTCTCAGTTGTTGAGTTTGTCTACTACCGGAGTGGCTCAGTACAGCGGTCATTCTTGGGTTAGTACGGATACCATGGGGTACCGCGACTATTTGAGCTATCTGTTGGGCCGTACGAGTGGTTTCAATCAAGCCTCTAGACCGGAAAAGAAGTGGTTGTCTGCGGAGCAAAGGATCTTGGTGATGTTGGTGTCAGATTGTTTGTTGCCTAATAACAACAAGAGCAGCTTGCTGGGTAAGTTGGAGTGCACCTTTGCCTTTTGTGTCAAGAATATGGTTAAGTTCAACCTGCCTGCTTTAATGATTGGCAGGGTTGTCGAAGCCCTACAAATTTAATACTGGCTCACTCCACTAATTTGTAGTAGTGGCAAGACCAGGTCGAATCCCAAGAGAACTAATGAATTTCGTTTCTTTAATTAAAATATAATGACTCAAAGTAGGGAAAATTGGGGGATTTGAGAAGAATAAATAAAATAGACAATAATTAATAACGAGTTCAGAGATGTTGAATTCTGATTCAAGGAAGAATGAACGTTAAAGATGTGACTTAGATCATTGGCTCTTACAAGTAAAGTTCAGATTCAAGTACTTAGCCAAAGACTAATTAGGATAGTCATAACTAGCCTTTGATCTCCCTGAATTAATTGATTCAAATTAAGCATTCAAACCAACAATTGTTATTGAATAAACTGGGGACGATAACGTTCCATATTCACCCACTAACATCATTACACTTAATGGAAAACAACCAAGCCTAAATCACAGATTGAGATAGCTACAATCTGTAACTTAGTCTTCATGTCCTTTATAAGCTACTGGGTCTAATTGTTTATGACAATTACGGATCATAAATTCATAGATAGTAGTAGGAAAATCAATAACAAGCTAAGTTGTCAATTTAATTCATTATCAACATTCCCTGGGAATTTTAACTTCAAAAGAACAGAAAATACAAGAATCTAGCAATTTAATTAAAATAAAACCCCCCTAAGATCACAACTAGAACTTCAATCCCTTGAATCAGAATTGAGATAATTAGCCAGACATAAAGCAAACTATTCTAAAATACTAAAAATATGAAAGGAACAATCTGCCCAAAATACATCAGAATAGCTCTCCTTTTATAGGGTTTCAAGTCAACAATCTTCCCTAAAATTACTACTCTTACCACATCTTTCTCTATCAGCCTTCATCTTCAAATTCAAAAAATTGTTTAATTCTCCACAAATCCTCCGCGAATGAATCGTTGTCGCTGACCCAAGCCCTGCGCTGCGCCATCTTCGTCTCGCATCCGAAACCTGTGGTAAAGCTTTCAGCCCTTCCGCTTCGCTGGTGCGATGTTCGTAAACAAAACAAAAATAAAAATAATAAAAAGTAGTAAATATACGCACATCAGTGCAAGAGAACAAATTTGACTTTAACAAATACTCTAGTTAATTACCTACTGGACTCACCCAACTTACTTATTTATATTATTAACTAGTATAAACTTAATTATACTTTAAAATTTATTAACTAAGTTATCTAATCCTAATATAACAAAATATACTAAATTGATAAAATATAAAATATAAATATTAAAATTAACCTATAAAATGTTATTTAAATCAAGGCATAAAATATGCTCATCAAAATTCCCCTACACTAAAACTATGCTTGCCCTCAAGCATATCTTTATCATTCTAACATAAACTTCTCCAACTCCTTTCAAAGCCACCTAGAAATATCTCAAAAATTATTATATATTTAGGGGTTAGAAGTGAAACACACTCAAGAGAACAAACATGGTTTATTGATAATACTTAATAATAATAATAAAATAAAATAACTCACTAGTTTTATCAAAAGTCAATGAACAAGACTTAACACCCTCACAAGGATTCAAAATTCACTCATTGCACTCATAGTGTTTAAGGTGTAGTGTATCAAACTCTCCAATCAAAACATAGCAAGTAATCCCATAAGCTTGCAAGTAAATCAAATCTCCACCACTAACAAACATGAGTTAAACCATGAATCAAAGGGTCTTTATTGAAGGTTGTAACTTGGCTAGGGACAAGGGATATGGTAAAAGGAATTTTTAGGCTTATCAAGTTGAAGGAATCACATAAGCCTTTAACACAAAATTTCACCCTAAGCAAATCATAAAACTCTGAACAAACCTTCATTCCTCCATCGCCTTCCCATTTCATTTTCATGTTTTTTTTACTTCTTTCATCATTCAAACCATTTTGCTGCCTCTAGTATACAGCTTTATTCAAACTCTTCTTTTCTCTTCTTCTTTTTTTTTTGTTTTTTTTTTTCTCCTTAACACTTTTTTCAATCCTCCTCATTCTTTCCCTTCTGCAAACTTCCCAACTTTATTTCTCAAAGAAACAACAGAATTTTCACATAAAAAGAATCATCACTTGGATAAATTAATTCAATCCCAATAACAAGAGCTATAATTTCAGTTTCCAATTGCATCCTGAAC
This sequence comes from Ipomoea nil, assembly GCF_001879475.1. Classification (NCBI taxonomy): domain Eukaryota; kingdom Viridiplantae; phylum Streptophyta; class Magnoliopsida; order Solanales; family Convolvulaceae; genus Ipomoea; species Ipomoea nil. The sequence goes on from NW_017617306.1 coordinate 1,471,102, forward strand.
CCACAGTAAACAATTTATTGCCCATAAGAACAAGCAAAACTTTGTGTAGATAGACCAATATGATTCCTTCAATTCAAGGGTTCAAAATTCATTGGGGGAAATTAACAAAGAAAGGGAAAAATGGCTTGTAATGTGGTAATTAAAAAAAAAGAAAGGCTAAAAGCTCAAAGTGGCTCACTAAGAGTTAAAATGTAAGGTAGGTTTTTTGGCTGAAAGTGACTCAACCTAAGTGCCCTCTTCATCCTCATGTTCTAACCCACTTGAATGTGGTCTTAAAATGCATTTAAGAGCAAGTTCTAGCATACACAAGCCATGCTTGATATCACACAACAAATAAAATTGAGCAAAGTGTTGCTCTTTAGGCACAAAAATTCACAAAAAGGGTCAAATTGCATCAAGTTTAGCTCATTTTCATTCAATAAAACTAACAAGAATTTTAAAAGTATAATTTTTTTTTGTATAAAAGAAAAATAAAATCATGCTTGCTTCTCTCATGTGTTAAAACTCTAAACCAAAAATATACCATAACTTAAGACATATCCCTAAATAGCAAGAAAGTAATCAAAACAAGTCATCAAGTCCTATTTACCCATTATCAGTGTGCAACACTCTCCCCCACACTTAATTCATGCATTGACCTCAATGTATGCACACATAAAAATTTCACATATTCACAAAGAATTTGAGCATATTCTAAAATGATGACTTATTTGAAAATTAAAAATAAGTAAACAAATAAAGAAAAAAAAATGGATTATTGAATTGGGTTGCCTCCCAAGAGCGCATTCGTTTAACGTCGTTATGCCCGACGTAACCTCAAATGTGTTTTTATCAATTAAAGTACTCTGGGAGGGCTAAATCAACATCTTCCAAACTCAAAACTGCCATTCCCTCATGAAATGGTTTCAACATGTGACCATTAACCTTAAAAAGTTTTCCTGTATCAATGCTTTTAATCTCTACTGCACCATAAGGAAAAATGTTAGAAACAACAAAAGGTCCAATCCAACGAGTACATAACTTACCAGGCATAAGCTTCAAACGAGAATTATATAACAAAACCTTTTGGCCTACCTCAAAATTCTTTCTCAAAATCATGTTGTCATGGAACATCTTGGTTTTCTCCTTGTATATTCTAGAATTTTCATAAGCATCTAACCTCAACTCTTCCAATTCCTGTAACTGCAATTTCCTTTCTTCACCAGCTTTCTTCATTCACATATTACAAAGTTGTACTTCCCAATAGGCTTTATGTGCAATTTCTACTGGCAAATGACAAGCTTTTCCAAAAACCAACCGATAAGGGGACATCCCAATCGGAGTTTTGTAAGCTGTCCGATAAGCCCATAGAGCCTCATCTAAGCGTAAGCTCCAATCTTTTCTACCTGTGTTCACAGTCTTTTCCAAAATGGATTTTACCTCTCTATTGGACACTTCAGCTTGCCCATTGGTTTGGGGATGGTACGTTGTAGCCGTTCTGTGATGCACTCCATACTTCTTGAACAATGCTTCAATTACTTTATTGCAAAAATGACTCCCTTGATCACTTATAACAGCACGCGGAACTCCAAATCTGTTAAAGATGTTAGATTTCATAAAACCTGCAACTACGGAAGAATCATCAGTTTTGGTGGCTTTTGCTTCCACCCATTTTGACACATAATCAACCGCTAACAGAATATATTGAAAGCCACAAGATGATGGAAAAGGTCCCATGAAATCAATGCCCCACACATCAAATATTTCCACAATCAAAATAGGAATTTGAGGCATTTCATTCCTACGAGATAATGAACCAGTTTTCTGACAATTTTCACAAGTTTTACAGCACAAGTATGCATCTTTAAACAAACTTTCCCAATACAAACCACTATCCAACACTTTCCTCGCAGTTCGTTTAGGACTAAAATGACCGCCACATGCATAATTATGACAAAAAGCTAAAACTGACTGCTGTTCATTTTCAGGCACACATCGTCTTATTACTTGGTCAGCACAAAACTTCCACAGATATGGTTCATCCCAAACATAATATTTAGCTTCACTTCTTATTTTTTTCTTTCCTAGACTTACTAATGTAACCAGGTAAAACTCCCGTCACTAAGTAATTAACAAGATCAGCATACCAAGGAACCATACCTGACAACTGGAATAATTGCTCATCAGGAAAATTTTCAGAAATAGGAAGCATATCCTCATCTCTTATCAATCTACTTAGATGATCCGCTACCGGATTTTCAGCTCCCTTTCGATCCTTTATTGTCAAATCAAACTCCTGAAGTAATAAAACCCAACTTATCAGCCTGCGCTTAGATTCTCTTTTTCCCAAAAGATACTTCAATGCCGCATGGTCAGAAAAAACTACGACTTTAGAACCAAGCAAATAAGATCCAAATTTATCTAAAGCAAAAATAACAGCTAAAATTTCTTTTTCAGTTGTGGAGTAACTGCATTGTGCAGCATTCAATGTTCTCGAAGCATAGTATATGACATAACTTTGCTTCCCAACTCTTTGGCCCAAAACAGCTCCAACTGCATAGTTGCTGGCATCGCACATAATCTCAAAGGGGAGTTCCCAGTTTGGAGGTTGAATAACAGGAGCACTTGTCAGCAGTGCCTTAAGCTTGTCAAAAGCTTCTTGACATTCCTTTCCGAACTCAAAAGTAACATCCTTTTGCAATAGTTTAGACAATAGGATAGCAATCCTTGAGAAATCCTTAATAAACCTGCGATAAAATCCTGCATGTCCAAGAAAAGAACGAACTTCCCTAACATTTGTAGGGTAAGGTAAGTTCACAATCAAATCCACTTTAGCTTTATCAACTTCTATCCCCTTAGCTGAAATTACATGCCCTAACACAATTCCTTGACTAACCATAAAATGACATTTTTCATAATTCAGAACTAAATTCGCATCAATACATCTTTTTAAAACTTTAGACAAATTATTTAAACACACTTCAAAGGAATCACCATAAACAGTAAAGTCATCCATAAACACTTCTATGCAACTCTCAATAAATTCAGAAAAAATACTCATCATGCATCTTTAGAATGTTCCTGGTGCATTACACAAGCCAAACGGCATCCTCCTGAATGCAAATGTTCCAAATGGGCAAGTAAAAGTAGTTTTTTCTTGGTCTTCTTGAGCAATGGCTATCTGATAGTAACCTGAAAATCCATCCAAAAAGCAAAAATAAGATTTTCCAGCTAACCTTTCTAACATTTGATCAACAAAAGGTAATGGAAAATGATCCTTTCTTGTAGCTAAGTTCGGTTTTCTAAAATCTATACACATTCTCCAACCATTTTGTACTCTCATGGGTACCAGTTCATTCTTTTGATTTCTTACCACAGTTATACCAGTTTTCTTTAGAACTACATGCACTGGACTTACCCATTTACTATCAGAAATTGGGTAAATTATACCTGCATCCAAGAGTTTAAGAACCTCTTTAAATACCACATCCTTCAATGTTGGGTTGAGTCTTCTCTGTGGCTCCCTTACTGGTCTGGCATCTTCTTCTAAATGGATTCTATGCATACAAACAGCTAGACTTATACCTTTTATATCAGCTAAAGTCCAACCCATTGCAGTTTTGTGTTCTTTCAACAGTGAAACCAGCTTATCTTCTTGTTCCTGTGACAACTTATTTGAGATAATGACGGGTAATGTCTCTCCCTCACCTAAGTATACATACTTGAGGTGATCAGGCAGAGTTTTCAACTCTAAAGTTGGAGCCCGCAACACAGATGGCAACATTTTCTCATGAGTTAAAGAAAAATCAGCATTTGCAGAATTTAAACCAGATATTACCGCTGATAAAACTTCACAAGAAGAATCAATAAACTCATCTAAATCAAATTCAGCTTCTAAATCAAACAAATTTTCAGCAAAACTATCTTCAAAAACATCTTGCACTATTGAATCAATTACATCCACATGATAAAGAGAATGATAATCATCAGGATAATTCATTGCATCAGAAATATTAAATTCAGCAATTTCTCCATTAAACTCAACAGAAAGAATACCCTTATCAACATCTATCTTTGTTTTAGCAGTTTTCATAAATGGTCTACCTAACAGAATTGGAGTTGATTGATCTATTGCATCATCATTCATTTTCAAAACATAAAAATCAACAGGAAAAACCAGTCCATTAACTTGCACTAAAACATCCTCTACGACTCCAACTGGATGCACACAAGAACGATCGGCTAATTGAACAACTATTTTAGTTTCTTGCAAAGAATTTATATTTAAAGCTTGATAAATGGAAAATGGCATGACATTTATTGATGCACCTAAATCTAACATGGCACGCTTAATCTCTTTATTACCAATTATACAGGGTAGGGTGAACATACCTGGATCCTTGCACTTTTTAGGTAGATCATTACCTATCATGGCTGAAACATGCTTACCCAATATGATGGTCTCCTTACTCTTCAACTTCCTCTTATTGGTACAAAGTTCCTTTAGAAACTTTGCATACTTAGGAATTTGCTTTATGGCTTCTAGTAAGGGGATGTTGATTTCTACCTTCCTAAAGGTTTCTAAAATCTGATTTTCATGTTCTTCTTCTTTTGATTTTGCTAACCTTGAAGGAAAAGGGGGTAGAGATGAATCATATTGACCAAAAGAAGATTCATAACTTACCTTGGATTTTTCATTAGCCGTAGACTCACTTTCCTCCTTTGATTTTTCCTCTTTTTCCTCTTCCACTGATAATGGAGATTCAGGCTGAAGTTGCTTACCACTTCTCAATGTGATTGCATTCACATTTTCTTTAGGGTTTACCTCCGTTTGTGATGGCAGTTTCCCCGAAGCTTGGGCTTCCAACTTGCTAACAGATGTGGCTAATTGAGAAATTTGATTGCCCAATTGTTGAATACTTGCTCTTGTTTCTCGTTGAAACTGTTGAGTGTTATTAGCAAGTGCTTTAACAATTTCATCTAAAGACATACCTGAATTTGAAGCTTGGGGTTGAGATTGCTGAGGTGTTTGGAATTGTCTAAAATTCTGATTTTGAAACCTTGGTTGCGCTCATTGATTCCCATAGCTCAAGTTTGGATGATCTCTCCATCCGGGATTATACTAGTTTGAAAAGGGATCATATTTTCGATTGGGTTGACCAGGAAATCCACCAATTGCATTCAACTCTTGATTTGGATTTTGCAATGTTGGGCACATGTCTGTGGGATGCCCGACAAATGAACATATTCCACATGCTCCCGTAGATTGCATTTGTCCTACAGCCATTTGACGCACAAGAGTAGTCAAATCTGAAATTTTATTTTCAAGTTGAGAAGTACTTACCTCGTTAACTCTACGAATAGATCCATCCGCACGTGTCCCATATTGTTGAGAATTTTCTGCCATGGTTGATATTAATTGTCTAGCATCCGTGGGTGTCTTGTCAGCCAAAGAACCACCACTAGCTGCATCTACCATACTTCTATCTGTAGGTAACAGCCCTTCATAAAAGTATTGTATCAAGTGTTGGTCTGAGATTTGATGGTGTGGACAGCTAGAACACAACTCCTTGAATCTTTCCCAATACTCGTACAATGTTTCACCTGTACATTGTCTTATCCCATATATTTCCTTCCTAATATTAGTTGCCCTAGATGCAGGGAAGAATTTTTCTAGAAATAATTTTTTCACATCATTCCACGTGTTAACTGAATTAGGGGAAAGATTATAGAGCCAATCTTTTGCTTTATCTTTTAATGAAAATGGAAATGCTCTAAGACTTATATGCTCATCAGTCACCCCACGTGGTTTCATACCTGTACAAACTACTTGAAACTCTTTCAAGTGTTTATGTGGGTCTTCACCAGCTAAACCTCGAAAAATAGGGAGTAAATGGATCAAACCAAATTTTAAAGCAAAATCAACCTCAAGATTTGGTATTGTTATGCATAGAGGTTGTTGGTTTAGATCCGGTGCAGCTAACTCCCTAAGTGTTCTATTATTTGGTTCAGCCATTTTACTTGTAACCTCCTCGTTTACTGGATCACAGGTTGAATTTACCTCTTCAGAACTCGAGGAGCTATTTCTTTGCTTTGTTTATTTCCTTAGTTGCCTTGCGACTTTCTCAATCTCAGGGATATATTGTAATTCTCCTGAATGAGAGGAACGAGTCATGCAACACTAAGGACAACAGAAACAATCACAAAGAAAGAAAAAAAATATCAAATTCAAGAAACGATATTAGTTCCCCGGCAACGGCGCCAAAATTTGGCAGGGTTGTCGAAGCCCTACAAATTTAATACTGGCTCACTCCACTAATTTGTAGTAGTGGCAAGACCAGGTCGAATCCCAAGAGAACTAATGAATTTCGTTTCTTTAATTAAAATATAATGACTCAAAGTAGGGAAAATTGGGGGATTTGAGAAGAATAAATAAAATAGACAATAATTAATAACGAGCTCAGAGATGTTGAATTCTGATTCAAGGAAGAACGAACGTTAAAAATGTGACTTAGATCATTGGCTCTTACAAGTAAAGTTCAGATTCAAGTACTTAGCCATAGACTAATTAGGATAGCCATAACTAGCCTTTGATCTCCCTAAATTAATTGATTCAAATTAAGCATTCAAACCAACAATTGTTATTGAATAAACTGGGGACGGTAACGTTCCATATTCACCCACTAACATCATTACACTTAATGGAAAACAACCAAGCCTAAATCACAGATTGAGATAGCTACAATCTGTAACTTAGTCTTCATGTCCTTTATAAGCTACTGGGTCTAATTGTTTATGACAATTACGGATCATAAATTCATAGATAGTAGTAGGAAAATCAATAACAAGCTAAGTTGTCAATTTAATTCATTATCAACATTCCCTGGGAATTTTAACTTCAAAAGAACAGAAAATACAAGAATCTAGCAATTTAATTAAAATAAAACCCCCCTAAGATCACAACTAGAACTTCAATCCCTTGAATCAGAATTGAGATAATTAGCCAGACATAAAGCAAACTATTCTAAAATACTAAAAATATGAAAGGAACAATCTGCCCAAAATACATCAGAATAGCTCTCCTTTTATAGGGTTTCAAGTCAACAATCTTCCCTAAAATTACTACTCTTACCGCATCTTTCTCTATCAGCCTTCATCTTCAAATTCAAAAAATTGTTTAATTCTCCACAAATCCTCCGCGAATGAATCGTTGTCGCTGACCCAAGCCCTGCGCTGCGCCATCTTCGTCTCGCGTCCGAAACCTGTGGTAAAGCTTTCAGCCCTTCCGCTTCGCTGGTGCGATGTTCGTAAACAAAACAAAAATAAAAATAATAAAAAGTAGTAAATATACGCACATCAGTGCAAGAGAACAAATTTGACTTTAACAAATACTCTAGTTAATTACCTACTGGACTCACCCAACTTACTTATTTATATTATTAACTAGTATAAACTTAATTATACTTTAAATTTTATTAACTAAGTTATCTAATCCTAATATAACAAAATATACTAAATTGATAAAATATAAAATATAAATAGTAAAATTAACCTATAAAGTGTTATTTAAATCAAGGCATAAAATATGCTCATCAATGATGCAACACATGGTGTTTTTCCGGGATCACAATCGGAAGAGCTTACCATATGGGATGGTTCTGAGTTGGATCTTGGTTAAGAAAGGTGTTAGTGTGGACTGTTGCCTCCCGAAGGCCGAGGGAAAGATGGTGTTAGATACCTCCAATCTCCGGAGTTGTAATCTGTTTCGGTTGGATGATGGTGAGTACATCACGCTAGAAGAGGTTGCAAGGAAAGAACCTGATGAGCGGGCGGAGTTAGCTGCTGAGCTTGGAATCCATGCCGGGAAGTTGAGCCTCGCAGTCCAGAGTTTGGGCGGTGACGAAGAAGCTGAGGAGGAAGCAGACCAAGAGGAAAAACTAGGAGCACCGGAGGCCGCCGAGGCTGAAGAAAGTGATTCGGACAGTGAGGAAAGCCGGAGAAGGAAGGAAGCTTGCACAAAGAGGGACCATGACGTCATCACCTTGCTTCGTCAGCAGAACAGCATGATCGCCGAAGGCTTTGCGTTTATGAAGGCGCAGTTCGTCGCAGTGCATCAGAGGCTAGATCAGTTTGAAGCCAGTTCTAGCCACAGAGACGAAGACGAAGAGGAGTCCGAAGAGGCCGAGGAGTCAGAGAGCGAGGAGTTCTAGTTTGTGTTGCGGTAATCCCGTTCGCCTTTTTCCTTGTTGTCTCCCTTCTTAGCCGTTGTTAGCTTGGTGATAGGTTGTTGTGTGCTTTGTGCACTTGCTTGTTTTGTTTGTTGCCTTTTTGTTTAGCTAGTTTGATATTTGGTGTTTGGAGTTAGTAGTTTAGTTCTTGGTTGTTGTCTAGAAGTTGGTGGTTGTGTTGAGGCTAGAGTTTTTGATGCTCAATCTATCCGTTTGTTAACCTCTTGCCAATCCTTGAATTTGAAATGTCTTCTTCTTTGCTTTGGAATCCTTGTGAGTTCTTTTGGAGTCTTTGACCAAAAGAGTTATTCTTGAGCTTCTTGTCACAATGTCGTTTCCTTTCACTGTTTGCTGTTAATTCATCGTACCCAAGCTTCGGGGACGAAGCTTCTTTGAAGGGGGAGAGGATGTGACACCCCAAAAATCCACATTCAATCCATGGATTAATTGAGTAATTAATCCTATTTTATTTGAAGAGTTAATTCCTAAAATCCTGATTTTTAATACTCAAGGACTAGAATTTGACTAGTCAAACCTTAAAGTTGTGTTGTACCTTGAGCTTTGAGGGGAGTTCCCTTGTTCCTTACACTTTCTAAGGGTTAGTAAGGGTATTATTGTCTTTTCACCCAAGAGTTAGTATTGTAACCTAACCTAGAAGACTTCTTCATTTCATTCCCTACAATTCTTAGAAATTAGTTCTACCTTCACTCTAGAAAAGAAGTGTAGCTTATTCTCCAAGCCAAGTTGAGACCCTTGTCAAGATTCCAAGATTTGCATCCAAGATTCAACGTTTCACCTATTTGGGCATCTAGGAGGGTAAGATCTAAGTTCATCATGTGTTTTTGGTTTCATCTTAGTTGTCTTTTTCTTAAAGGTAGGATCTTTATGATCTTTTGGTTTAATCTTGAAGTGGGTTTGGAAAGTAAGCCTTGTGGGGAGCTTGTTGTGGTGTAAAGTGAAGTCTTTTGGTCTTCAAGAGGTAACCCATGCTTTACAAAACCTATTTTGCTTACCTATATGTGATTTCTTGGATTCTACGTATGTTTTGCTATGAAATGTGAGGGTTTATGCATTTGTCTTGTGATATTGCATATCTAGAGCTTGTGTTTAGGGTTCCTTTGTGCCATTGCTTGGCATTTTCCATGGTTCAAGTCATTTTGTTGTGTTGGGTGAGATTTGGCATGTTTTAGACTTGAATTTGTGTTTGGAGAAGAAAATCCCAGAAGGGATTTGTTGTGGAACAGGAATGTTCCCGCGGGCGAAACGGCGGGCGGGGCACCACCCGCGGGTACAGTGCCTGTGGGATTTGTTCAGGATTTGTTCCCCATGATTTGTTTGACTCGGTATTTGGTCTTTTGACTTCCCGTTGTTCTTTTGTGGAACTATTTGAGCATCTTCTTGATGTTTCGTATGTCTAGAACTATACGGTAGGTATCCATGTAGGACTTTGGTGTCTTGAATCGTGCTAAGTGTTCAACATTGTGTTTCGTTGGACCAAGAGATGTCTTGTGTGTTTCTCGGAACTATCTTGAGTTTCTCCGTTGTTAAGCATGCTAGTTTATTGTCTTAATGCTAGCATGAGTGTGGTTTGTACCTTCCGTTGGGTTGATGATAACTTGCGTTATTCATCGTTGTTGTTGTTGGGTTGTGACCCGTTCCTTGATTGAGTATGGTTTCATACCTTCGTTGTGATCCGTTGTTTGACTCTCGTGTGAGTTGTGGTGCGTGTGTGGCTTTACCTGGATTGCACGATTAGTGGTATGGGACACTAGTCACCAAGGTATTGCAGCGGTCCTCATGGTGGCCGTGACGTGATTATGGAGTTGTGGACTGAGTGATGGGTCCACGTTTTTGGGGGATAACATGTGTTATCCGGGCATGTGTTTCCGTGAATTGGTGGTCTCGTTGGTGGTCGTTGGTGGGGGACGACGGTCCCGGGGGAATAAGGTTGGACTAAGAAGTACAGGGGTCCTGGAGGTAATGGTTGGAAAGAAGGTACAAGGTTGAGGGTAGCCATAAGGTTGGAACAGGGCATAAGGAAGGCATACCAACTCGTGATGGGCGATGTTGCGAGGGCTTGTAAAGCCGGCGTTGTGTGTTCTTCTCTCGTGATGTGTGTAGTCACGGAGGCATGTGTTGCTTTGGCATATGTTGCCGTTGGGTGAGTCTTTATCTTTCGCGTTGTGGTTAACCTTTGTGGTTTGGGATGTGTTCCCGTGTTATCCTTGTGAGTGATGAGTCTTGTGTCGATTGTTGATCTTGGTTTTTTGACTTATATATTTTTATTCCGTTTCGAAAATGGTTTTTATGACTTATATCTATCTACATATGATACTTAACGGTATTGGTGGGTTACCAGCATTATTCGCTGACCGGGCGTCGTCCCAATGTTTATCTTTGTATCTTTCAGATGATGTTTAGACGAGCGCGATGTCTAGAGCCTGGTAGCTTAGCACCTTTATCCTTGCTTTTGTGGCCTGTGCGCCAATGTAGTTAGACTGATGTTTTGGGATAGATGTATACACTTGCAGATTGTTTGCCGTAGCGTTTACCGTGTTTGATAGACGTGGCGTGACACCCCGTTGGATTTCTTTTATCCAATTTCGTTTTATCTTCCGCTGTGCTAGTTTTGTTGTTTAATCTGCATGTGTTAAGGCTTTTATATAGGTCTTGTTTGGGGGGTGTTACACTTGCCTTCTTTACCTTCTTGCCATTATTATTGTTTCTTGTTCTTGTTAATCTCAACAAATATTTGTTGAGATTAACAAGAACAAGAAAAGTAATAATAGCTGAAAGTAATGAAGACAAGATTTACGTGGTTCGGCAATGTGCCTACATCCACGGGAGTGAAAGTATTCTCTTATTATTTGTGATGGTGATCCAGGTGAGGAGATACATTCAATATATTTATAGGCATATAATCTCCCTTTCACTCCTATTCCTTATATGAGACAAACTCATATTCCTAATCCTTATATGCAACAAACACAACACATGTGCTAGTTTTAATGGGTTTGTGCACTACCATATGAATCCACGGGTTATCGCACCCCTTGATTCGTCCCTCAATTGTCGTTATTCTTTAGACCACATCTCACAACCTTCAAGTTCATTTACGGCATGCAGTATGTAATGTTGATAGTCCAGAGTGCTCGGGCTTCTTGAGGGGGTTTGGTAGCGTAACAAGAGTGGGACAACCTCAATTTTTCAAATTGGCCTAACATTAGATCACGACAGTGGCGTGTTAGTCAACCAATTTGTTGTAGTAGTCTTGAACTCAAAGGTGAAGTTTCTAACCCTCAATCTTTTGATTTATGGCATCAACCCAATAACACCAATCCAATCCCTAGCTTTTTTATTATTAGTTCAAGTCCACTATTTGCATTCTTATGTTTAACTTGCTTCACTATTGTTATCACTTGCATAGCTTCTATAAATTGTTTAGAGGTTGTGTCTAGATCTTCTCTAGCTAAACAAATCCCCAATCCTAAGGATGATCAAAAACAATTTTTTTGCTTGTTCCCATTACCACCATACTTCTTCAGAGCAAATTAAATTATAAGCTCATAGTCATAAAACAAAAAAAAAAAAAACAAAAAACAAAAAAACAAAACGAAAATAAAAGTTTGATATCCTTAAGGTACACTAGATCTAATGCTATAATGAAAAATAATCACACAATACCACCAAATAAACCAATCTCCGGCAACATACAACCATCTCGATAGATTGGGCTAATAGAAGCTAAGGGCATATACAACTTACAAAAAATTTGTAAATATTTAATTATTTTCCTAGAGTGATTGGAGAATTAAAGTTCACATTTTCCTTAAGAGTGATTGGACAATGTGATATCATAATTTAAAACTTTTGAACTAATAACTAATAAATTCGGCAAGATGCAAGGAAATAATTGATTTCTAGTTTATTTCGAAAACGAATTATTCGGCTAGATCTAGAAAATTTTATTGTAAGATATAGGGAAAACTAAACTACTTGAGAATGTTTTATATTATTTAATTAATATAGAAGTTCATATTTTGGGGCTAGAAGTCTATTACTTCATTGCCATTGGAGTACTATTGTACAACCAGGATTTATATAGTTGCATCTGGTCTAATATGGTATTTGTGATAGAAATTCTAGCGACATTTAGTGCTTTTTCTACGATGAAACATTAAAAAAAAATGATGAACATATTCTCTGATATCTTTGACGTGTGAAAGACATTGGCATATTTTATGTAAGAAACTTATATATGGTTTGTGGTGGGCTACTTAGCTTGGACACTAGCAATTTTATTTGATCAACACCCCCCCCCCCTCCCCCCCTATAAAAATGTTATATATGAGGGCAAATAATGATTGATCTGCACATGCAAGTAGTAGGTTTGTTAAGGGGAATATTACAAAACGTATTGCACCAAAGTTCTCTTACCCACATGAACTTCAAAAGAGTGCTGGTAAAATTCTTCTTGAGAAAGTTCGCCCTACTCAACAATCTAACGGATATGTTCACTAAGTTGCTACCTACATCCACTTTTGAGTAATATGCTCATAAAATTGGGATGCATAGGCTTGGAAGATTGTTTTCTTTATGATGAGCGACAACCCCTAGATGCACTGGAATGGATCGGACTGTTTAGCAGACTCTTGAAATACTGAAGACTAAGCTCTGAAAACATATGGTTGTACACTTTTTCCCTTAGATAATTTATTTTTTTCCCATTGGATTTTCTTAAGCTAATGTTTTACCTGAGGCAACCGATGCAGGTGCACTTGAATGGATAGTCCTGAAGACCGTTGTAATCTTGAAAATTATGCTCTTCATATGGTTGCACTCTTTTTTCCTTAGATAAGTTTTTTACCACTTGTATGCAATCTTACTACTTTTGCATACAATTGTTGCGGTTACCATACAACCATCCCGATAGATTGGCGGAATAGAAGATAAGGCCATATATATATATATATATATATATATATATATATATATATATATATATATATATATAATTTACACCTAATTTGTAAATATTTAATTATTTTCCTAGAGTGATTGGAGAATTAAAGTTCACATTTTCCTTGAGTGATTGGACAATGTGATATTGTAATTTAAAACTCTTGAACTAATAACTAATAAAGCCAGCAAGATGCAAGTAAATAATAGTTTTTTGGTTTATATCGAAAAAGAGTTATTCGGCTAGATCTAGAAAATTTTATTCTAAGATATAGAGAAAACTAAACTACTTGAGAAGGTTTTAATTTATATTATTTAATTAATTTTCTTTAATTGAACCTTTCAATAAAACGTGGGATATGATGTGTATTCAAATCTATTGAGCAATAATAATAATAATAATAATAATAATAATAATAATAATAATAATAATAATAATAATAATAATAAAAACACATCATAATGCAATGAAATTGAGTTGAACTCCAAATTGGCTTAAGATTAATAAATCCCTAATATACTCAAAGTAAAGTTTTGCTCCCTTATTATCTCACCAGACACATAAAATGGGACGAAAGGTGTACAAAATAAGTGTCAAACAGGGTTAAAATATGAGTTAATTATAGATTTAATCTTTTGACTATATATCAGCCATTTCCAATAATAGAATTTTAGTCATTCAATTTTAAAATTATCAAATTTAATTTAGTTATGAAGCATTATATTGAATTGTTTCAAAATTTAATTAACTGTATATGAACGATTAACATTGAAGATAAAATTGAATACGTCCACTAAGTAATATTTTAAATTTAAGGTTAAAATGATTCGACAGAGCAGGCAGTGGGTGTATGAGCCGAGGTAGCATTGAATTGAATATTTAATGGAGTACTAGTGTGGCACTTAGCTTGTACAACCTGCCGAATTTCACTCGTGCTGTAACTAAAGCCTAAAAAATGAAATGGGTGTGTGCCTAAATAAATATATATGTTATATCTAATCTGAATTTCACACGTGCTGTGACAATGCAAATTAAATAAAGGAAAGGAGTGCAGTGAAGTAAGTGAGCCGCCTAACTATGTTGAACTTTACTTGAACCAATAATTAATTTCCGACCTGCTTAATTATCATTTCCAGGAAAGTACTATACACCCAAATTAAAGAAATATATATCACGTACATAGCTTGTATAAATATATAGCTAGCTTTTCTTGAGATACATACCAAATTCATACATTCATCCAACAACACAACAAATTAAGTTTGTAATCATAGATTCAAATTAACCTGTTGTGTTGTGTTGTGTTGTTCAATTTGCCTAAGATCAGATCATATTTATAATTCTGATTTGTGAAGGAGCTAAGCTAAGCTAAGCAAGATGGAGTTGAAGCAAATCGAAATTCCCCCAACATCCACATCCACTTCCATTAGTTCTCCCGTTAAACATAAGAAATCTGATTATTCTTTCTCTGAAAATACACCTAATTCCAACGCTCTCCCACTGCTTCTCTACCTTACTAACGCCATCTTCTTTGCCGCCGTCTATTTCCTGCTCGTTAGCTGGCGCGACAAGATCCGTCACTCCAAGCCTCTCCATGTTGTCTCAAGCTCTGAGATGGCTGCCCTCCTCGCTTTTGCCGCTTCGTTTGTTTATCTCTTGGGCTTCTTCAATCCTCTACAAGAGCAGCAGGAATTGGAGAGCCTGCAAGAAGAAGAAGAAAAACAGAAGATTACTGATCTGAAGAAAAAATTAGAAAATGATGTTCCTGACCAGCATGTCACTCTTGCTGCTATCAAATCTTCTGATCTAATGTCTGATGATGATGAGGAGATAGTGAAAGGTGTTGCGGAAGGTCGGATTCCGTCCTACTCCCTCGAGTCAAAGTTAGGGGATGGCACAAGGATGCTGAATGTCATTATTGTGGCAAGAAAGGACACATCAAGAAAAATTGCTTCAAGTTGAAAAGGGACAAGAAGCAAGACAAGAAAGATGATAACACCGAGAACCAGGTTGCAATAGTTAAAGCAGATTTACTTGTTGCTTGTGATGAAAACGCCATCAACGTTGCATGCCACGAAACAACTTGGATTGTGGATTCAGGTGCATCCTACCATGTTACACCAAGGAAGGAATTCTTTACTTCATATACTCCAGGTGACTATGGAGAGTTAAGAATGGGTGATGATGGTCAGGTAAAGGTGATTGGTACCGGTACAGTTTTCCTTGAGACAAGCAATGGCACAAAACTGGTACTTAAAAATGTAAAGCATGCACCAGGTATCAAACTAAATCTCATTTCTAAAGGAAAGCTTGATGATGATGGTTTCTGTTGTTTCTTTGGTGATGGACATTGGAAAATCACTAAAGGTTCGCTGGTTATTGCACGAGGTAACAAGTCTTCTAACTTATACTCTTTGCAAAGCTTTATTTCTGGTGATTTAGTGAATGTGGCAGCAAAAGAATGTGCATCGGAATTGTGGCATAAACGACTTGGCCACATGAGTGTGAAGGGAATTGATTGCCTTGCCAAGAAGAGTAAGCATTCAGGGGTAAAAGAAGCTAGGTTGGACAGATGTGTTCATTGCCTGGCAAGAAAACAGAAAAGAGTTTCTTTCATGAGCAACCCTCATTCGAAGAGGTCAGAGCCACTTGAGTTGATACATTCTGATGTGTGTGGACCAATGAAGGTTAGGTCACTTGGAGGTGCGTCTTACTTTGTGACCTTTATTGATGATTGTTCTAGAAAACTCTGGGTCTACACTTTGAAACACAAAAGTGATGTGTTTGGTGTGTTTAAAGAGTTTCATGCTCTTGTTGAGAGACAGACAGGGAAGAAATTGAAGTGCATCCGTACTGATAATGGCGGTGAATATCGTGGCCCATTTGATGAATATTGCAGAATGCACGGTATTAGATGTAACACCCCATGTTACGACCCCTAAAACCAATTAATCACTTAACCAATTATCCAAAGAAAGAATTAAATTACAATAATTAATTAGGAAAAGGCCCACCATAGTCCGTGGGCCCTCATCTCTAAACCCAACCCCTAGTCCTAAAAGGAATAGAGTTAGCAAGCCTATAGTAATTGGGCCCTAATTAGGACTCTTAGATTTATAAATAGGGGACATAGGAGGAACCTAGAACCACCACCACAATAATCTCTCACCACACAAGGAATTCCAAGAATTCCCCTAGGAGAAATCAAGAAAGAAGAAAGACTTAGAGAAAGACCCTTCATAGCCAAGGAAATCAACTAAGGCTAAGAGGTAACCCATATCTCAACAAAACCTATTTTCTTAGCTATGATCTCCCTCTAGGCATCCCTCTACATTCTTGTGTATTGATGATTCGTCTATGATATTGATGGTGTGATCTTGATAATTGATGTTATGATTTCTTGGGTAATCTTGATAATCTTGATGATGGAAAGAGATTCTTGATGATTGTGTGATATTCATGATAAACCTAGATTCCTAATGATTGTGTGATGTTCTTGATAAATTGGATTGGTTCGTGATGATTAAAGGATGAATTACGTTCTTGATGATTTAAATATAATTAGAGCCCTAGGATGTATCGGAAAACTCGTGTGGTGTTATTTTTGATATATGGGGTGGGAATTCACATGTTTGGGTGTTAATTATGTTTAGAAAGCATGATAGGATATGTGCCGTATGTTTCTTGCTTTTGATCCGTTAATTGTCTACGTGTTGTCATCAATTGCGTTTAAAGGTGTCTAAGCATGGTTTTGGGTTCCACACAGGTTCCCGGGGCGTTACTTGTGAAAAAGAGTCAGTGGGGGTTAGGGGACCCGCCACCTACCCGCGGCCAGAATGAACGTCGCCGGCAGCGGGCAGCCGGCGGGTGGCCCTCCACCCACCGGCTACCCGCTAGAAATTGTCCTACCTCGGGATCCCGGCTTCCCCGTTTGATGTTTCCCCGACCCCCGTGGTGTCCCAACGGACCCCGTTTATCGTGCCTAAAGTCTAGTTTGATGTTTCGGGTGCCATTCGTAGGATAAACGAGTCTTATATATGTATATATGTTGCACGCTAGTGGAATTGGTATCCCGTTGGCCTAGGTGAAAAGAGTATGAACCCCTTAGGATTATTCCTAGTATGTGGATGACCACGCATAGGTTTCTTATACGTTTTCTCCCCTTATCCCAATGTGTTAATGTGGGTTGCATGTGCTTGCTATGTGTTATGTGTGCATGATACCCCAATTTGGTTGCGATCAAATTGGTTATTCCTGAGCTGCGGTTCAGAAGCTGGCTGTGGTCAGATTTACACTCTCGGGCTGCGGTCCACCATTTGGTTGCGATCAAACGTTTTACATGAGCTGCGGTTCATATTCCTGGCTGCGGTCAGATGACTACTCTTGGGCTGCGGTCCACTGTTTGGTTGCGATCAAACATTATGATGAGCTGCGGTTCATCGGTCAGTTGCAATCAACCCCTCCGTGTTGCGATACGGGGCAGGGTGCTGCGGGGCCGTGTCAGAGCTATATGCGCTGACCCTCATGTATGGGCATGCGATTGGTCCTGTGGCGCCATCAAAGTGTGCTATGTGACGAGATATAGATGGTTTGATGTTACGAATGTTATGAAAACGTGACCATAGGATACATGCTAGTAAACCGTATATGCTTGGTTATAACTATTGGCTGTGCTTATCTCTATCTGTCGAGTCTGTTCCCTATGCTTGTGAATTTTATGACTGTTGACTGTGCTTATCCCTATCTGTCGAGTCTATTCCCTGTTTTAAAGGCTAGAGTCTCTTAGGATATATCTTCATGCTTCGAAATGGTTTTTCTTATATCTATATATATATGCCTATATGTATTGTATTTCAACGCGTTGGAGTGGGTTACCAGCATCTCTTGCTGAACAGATATATTTGGCTTTCAGGCACAGAGGAGTAGACACTGGAGCGCGCTAGAGTCTTGGAGCGTAGAAGTAGATAGTTTTCCTTTCGGCCTGCGTGCCACGCTTATGCATTTACATTATTGAGGATATTAGTTAGTTAGCCGGTGCACCTGAGTTCTCTAGCTCAGGTGTGGCATAGCACCCCGTACTCTTTATATTATGTTTTGGGATTTAATGAGAACTTACCTTTATTATATAAGTCTTAAAAGTTGAAAAATTTCGGGGTGTTACATTAGACATCAGAAAACTCCTCCTAAGACTCCTCAGTTAAATGGCTTAGCAGAGAGGATGAACCGGAAAATTATGGAGAGAGTCAGATGCATGCTTGATGATGCGAAGTTGCCTATATCCTTTTGGGCTGAAGTAGTTTTCACAGCTGTTCATATTATCAATTTATCTCCTGTTATTGCTTTGAGTAATGAAGTTCCTGATAAGGTTTGGGCTGGAAAGGAAGTTTCTTATGATCACCTTAGAGTCTTCGGTTGTAAGGCGTTTATGCATGTCCCAAGAGATGAGAGGTCTAAGTTGGACTCGAAGACCAGACAATGCATCTTCATCGGTTATGGTCTTGATGAATTTGGCTACAGGTTGTATGATCCAGTTGAGAAGAAGCTTGTAAGAAGTCGTGATGTAGTGTTCTTTGAAAATCAAACCATTGAGGATGTTGATAAAGTGAGGAAGCCAGAATCTCATGACAACGGAAGTTTGGTTGACCTTGAGCAAGTTTCCAACAAAGATACACATGATGTTGATGAGATTCAGGAGAATGGTCAGAATGATGATCCTGTACTAGACCTTCAGGATGATAGAGTTGATGTAGATGGTCATGTTGATGATGTTGTGCACCAGGAACAAGAAGTTCCTTCGCAGGTTCCAATTGATCCTCCTAGAAGGTCTAACAGGGAACGGAGACCATCTACTCGATACTCTTCTGATCAGTATGTGCTTTTGACTGATGGGGGAGAACCTGAATCCTATAAAGAAGCCATGGAGAGTGATCAAAAGAGACAGTGGCTTGAGGCTATGCAGGATGAGATGAACTCCTTATATACGAATGATACCTTTGAGTTGGTGAGGGCACCAAAGAGCAAGAAAGCTTTGAAGAACAGGTGGGTCTATAGATTGAAACATGAAGAAGGCACTTCAGTTCCACGGTTCTAAGCTAGACTGGCGGTGAAGGGTTTTAGCCAGAAGAAAGGTATTGATTTTGAGGAAATTTTCTCTCCTGTTGTGAAATTTTCATCCATTAGAGTTGTGTTGGGCCTAGCAGCCTATTTGGATTTAGAAATTGAGCAGATGGATGTGAAGACAGCTTTTCTCCATGGTGATTTAGATGAGGAGATATATATGGAGCAGCCTGAGGGTTTCAAAGTCAAAGGGAAGGAGGATTATGTTTGCAGATTGAAGAAGAGTTTGTGTGGTTTGAAACAAGCTCCGAGGCAGTGGTATAAAAAGTTTGCTTCTGTTATGAGTAAGCATGGGTACAAGAAGACTTCTTCAGACCATTGTGTTTTTATAAATAGATATTCTGATGATGACTTTGTTATATTGCTGCTTTATGTTGATGATATGTTGATTGTTGGTCACAATGCATCAAGAATTTAACAATTGAAACAAGAGTTGAATAAGTCCTTTTCTATGAAGGACATGGGACCAGCAAAGCAAATTCTAGGGATGAAGATCATCCGTGACAAGCAGAATAAGAAGTTGTGGTTATCTCAAGAGAAGTATATAGAGAAGGTACTTGAGAGATTTAATATGGATGAAGCTAAGTTAGTGAATACACCTCTTGGTATGCATTTCAAGTTGAGCAAGAAGCAATGTGCTTCTAGTGAGAAAGAGAAGGAAGAAATGCAAAGAGTTCCTTATTCTTCAGCAGTTGGTAGTTTGATGTATGCGATGGAATGCACGAGACCAGATATTGCTCATGCAGTAGGTGTTGTTAGCAGATTTCTTTCAAATCCAGGGAAAGAACAATGGGATGCTGTGAAGTGGGTTCTGGGATATCTTCGGGGTACTTCAAGTCTGAGTTTGTGTTTTGGTACAAGGAAACATATCCTTACGGGGTACACTGATTCTGATATGGCTGGAGACATTGATACTAAGAAATCTACTTCAGGCTATCTGATTACCTATGCAGGGGGAGCAGTTTCATGGCAATCAAGATTGCAAAAGTGTATTGCTTTGTCTACCACTGAAGCTGAGTTCATAGCATTTGTTGAGGCTAGTAAAGAAATGCTATGGATGAAGAAGTTTATTCAGGAGCTCGGATTTGTTCAGGACAGGTATGTGCTCTATTGTGATAGTCAGAGTGCAGTTCATCTTGCAAAGAACTCCACGTTTCATTACAGGTCAAAACATATTGACACGAGATATCATTGGATTAGAGATATCTTGGAATGCAAGATGCTTGAACTTGAAAAGATTCATACTGATGATAATGGGTCTGACATGATGACTAAATCGTTGACAAGAGGAAAGTTTGAGGTATGTTGTTCTATCGCCGGGATGGCGGTATCTTCCACATAGTCGGGAGGGGGAGATTTGTTGGGTTGAGCTTCCCCTCCTATGTGGTAAATAGCTCATGTTTGGACCAAGCCAATTTTATCCACTATATTTTTAGACATGATTATTATTATTGTTTATATAATAATAATAATAGTTGGGGATATAAGGAGTTGGGGAAGTAGAAGAGTTAAGCATGTGAACAGTTGAAGAAATTTATTCCCGTTTAATCTTCATTATTTCCATGTTCAAGTATTGAGGTTATAAAAGGAGCTTCTTCATTCTTCTCCAAGCATTCACATATACATATGAGAGATTGATTCGGCAGTGAGGTTAAGAGAAGGGAAAAACTATTCTCCCTTCATTCTTTTCATTTGGCAGTGCGAGGAACTTGCCGTGAGTTTGCCGAACTTGTTGGGTACAATCTTCATCAAATGTTTTGAAGGTCAACTTGTATTTATTTCAGGCATCTTTTGGGTAATCTCGTACTACTTATATTCATTTTATCTTGTTCGTGGTAGTTGAGTATTTTGAGTACGTACGAGATATTAGTCTTATTTAGCCTGTGAATTTAAAGGATGTATTTGGCCTAGAATTGGTGTATTTGATGATTTGTGGGTGTATGGCTCGTGTGGTAGCCTGAACCTGTGTACCCGAGATTTGTTATAGTGGAATTGTTGGTGGTGGTGGTCCCGTGGTTTTTCCCCGTGGTTTTGGGGTTTCCACGTAAATCTTGTGTTCCTTGCTTTGTTATTTTTTTTGATATTGTGTATCATCTTGTGTTTGTGCTCCTGTCGGTTTTGTGATTTTTCATTGTCACAGGAAGTGTGATTTTTCCCAACACTTTTATGTGCATAATTGATATCAAACTCATATGATTTCATGTTAATTGGAAGCTAAGTATGTGCATATTTGATTCCTTTGTGTCATTTAGGTTATTTGGAGGCATTGTTTGTAACTTCATGTAAATTGGAGCTCAATTGGTTGTCTTTTGAAGTAATCTTGACAGAAAGGCAAGTTCCGGGAGTCATTAGAGGTCAAGAAAATGAAATAAAGCGAGTTGAAGTATCAAGACGTGACCTGAGGACCCAAAGGAACAAAGGAGATGAAGAAATATGTGTTTTTGAAGTGAAAATCATGGGTCACGCTGGTGGTCACGCCGTGATTGCCAGCGTGACACCATTATGTTTTCTACTTTTTTCTGTCAGGCAAAGTCTCGGTATTTTGAGCATATCTCGAGCTAGGAGTGTCCAAATAACGTGATGCAAGTGGCATTAGAAAGGAAACTCAGAGAGCTACAACTTTCATGATAACCACAAAGACTAGTTCAGACGTTTACAATGTGAAAAATAGTCTAGAAACCAGAGATGCTGGTCACGGTGGCGGTCACGGTGTGACGTTGACCGTGACCAGCAGAGACCTGCGAGGCTTAGGCCTAGTCATGATGAAGGTCACGCCGTGACCTCCATCGTGACCAGACATTCTGGAAGCAATTAAAAGGACACGATTCCAAAAGTATAACGTATCTTTAGGCATTATTTTCATTTATCTTTCAATTTCCAATCTCCCTCTACACCTTCTCTCCATCCAAACCCTTTAGAACAAAAAATCCATTGTATTCCACCATCTTCTGGAGAAGATTTAGAGGGAGATTAACGTATGTAATTGCAACTTTCACTTTCAGTTTCAGATTTACATTCTACAAGTTCTATCAAGTTAAGTTCTCAATTTCTTACTTGTACATTTCACATAATTTGTAGTTTGAATTTATTGTTTATTACTTTAATTGCTTTTAGTTTATCAATTTCATTATGAGCAGTTAAACTAGTTAGGGATTTAGATTGAATTGCTTTGTATGAATGTAAACATGAATTAAATTGGAAAACCTAGGGCTTGTAATATCTTTAGA
Source organism: Ipomoea nil (assembly GCF_001879475.1). Taxonomy (NCBI): domain Eukaryota; kingdom Viridiplantae; phylum Streptophyta; class Magnoliopsida; order Solanales; family Convolvulaceae; genus Ipomoea; species Ipomoea nil. Next base: position 1,493,613 of record NW_017617306.1, read on the forward strand.
TTGAATTTGATTGTGAATTTGGTAAAATGTTTTGACTCTTGCTTGGTTAAGGCCCAACTTTGTAAGGGGATTTTGGATTTGGTGCTTTCACCTATGAGAATAGGGATTCACCATAGCCAAACCTATCATAATTCTAACTCACTCTTGAGAAAGGGGAGTTGGAAGGGATAGAGCACGCAAGGTATTTGATTAATTGCCTCATCTAGTCTATTTGCCATGAGAATGGAATTAGAACTTAGGTGATAGCCCAATGAACATGAGAATGACATTGGCACTTGCTAAACGCGTTCACTTTCATTATTGATCTTTGTTTGCCTTAGAATTTAAAACACTAAGAAGTATTTGTATGTTGCTATTTAATCTAAGTCCTCTCTTTTATCCTTGTCCACTACTTAATCATTTAGTTGTTTTAAAATTGTCTCTATGCAAACGAATATTCCATTTTGGTTAGCTTTCAAACACTTAATAATCTTGTGTTTAACCCCTCTCTACTCAATTCCCTTATAGCCATTCCTAGAGGACGACACTCACTAAAACATCACCACTAGGTTAAAGAAAAAAGAATTTTGGTTAATTCGGTTCGGTTAACCGATTGAACACCCCTAGCTGCACCAACTACTTGCACATATAACACATTTTACATGCACCGAGGACACGTGTCGCTGATTCATTCTCATATTCGCTCCTGGGCACTTATTCGCACATGAGTACATCCCTATATATATATATATATATATATATATATATATATATATATATATATTATTAGGCTTTAGTTGTGGCAGCACTTCAGCAAGGTATATGATATGGGCGCAGTAGCATTGAATTTCAGACGTGCTAGCTGTGGCAAAAATAAATTAAGGAGTGAAGTCTGCAGTCTGCAGTCAAGTGAGCGAGCCGCCAAAGCCAAACTATGTTGAACCAATTAATAATTCTCTTATCATTTCCAGGAAAGTACAACCAAACTATGTTATATCTAATCTGAATTTCACACGTGCTGTGACAATGCAAATTAAATAAAGGAAAGGAGTGCAGTGAAGTAAGTGAGCCGCCTAACTATGTTGAACTTTACTTGAACAAATAATTAATTTCCGACCTGCTTAATTATCATTTCCAGGAAAGTACTATACACCCAAATTAAAGAAATATATATCACGTACATAGCTTGTATAAATATATAGCTAGCTTTTCTTGAGATACATACCAAATTCATACATTCATCCAACAACACAACAAATTAAGTTTGTAATCATAGATTCAAATTAACCTGTTGTGTTGTGTTGTGTTGTTCAATTTGCCTAAGATCAGATCATATTTATAATTCTGATTTGTGAAGGAGCTAAGCTAAGCTAAGCAAGATGGAGTTGAAGCAAATCGAAATTCCCCCAACATCCACATCCACTTCCATTAGTTCTCCCGTTAAACATAAGAAATCTGATTATTCTTTCTCTGAAAATACACCTAATTCCAACGCTCTCCCACTGCTTCTCTACCTTACTAACGCCATCTTCTTTGCCGCCGTCTATTTCCTGCTCGTTAGCTGGCGCGACAAGATCCGTCACTCCAAGCCTCTCCATGTTGTCTCAAGCTCTGAGATGGCTGCCCTCCTCGCTTTTGCCGCTTCGTTTGTTTATCTCTTGGGCTTCTTCAATCCTCTACAAGAGCAGCAGGAATTGGAGAGCCTGCAAGAAGAAGAAGAAAAACAGAAGATTACTGATCTGAAGAAAAAATTAGAAAATGATGTTCCTGACCAGCATGTCACTCTTGCTGCTATCAAATCTTCTGATCTAATGTCTGATGATGATGAGGAGATAGTGAAAGGTGTTGCGGAAGGTCGGATTCCGTCCTACTCCCTCGAGTCAAAGTTAGGGGATTGCAAGAGGGCTGCGGCCATCCGTCGCAAGGCCTTGGAGAGAATAACCGGCAAATCTTTAGACGGACTTCCCTTGGAGAGTTTTGATTATGAATCAATTCTGGGTCAGTGTTGCGAGATGCCAGTTGGGTACGTACAGATTCCGGTAGGTATTGCGGGGCCGCTCTTGCTTGATGGTGAGGAGTACTCTGTACCCATGGCTACCACGGAGGGTTGCTTGGTGGCCAGCACCAATAGGGGTTGCAAAGCCATCTATGCCTCAGGAGGTGCAACCAGTGTGGTGTTAAAGGATGGGATGACTAGAGCTCCAGTGGTGAGATTCTCCACCGCCAAAAGAGCCGCCCAGTTGAAGCTTTTCTTGGAGGACCCTTTAAGTTTCGAGACCATTGCTGCCGCATTCAATAAATCCAGTCGTTTCGCTAGCCTCCAAACCATCAAATGTGCTATTGCCGGCAAGAATCTGTACATGAGATTCACTTGCAGCACTGGAGATGCCATGGGGATGAACATGGTATCCAAGGGCGTCCAGAACGTATTGGACTTCCTCCAGACCACCGACTTCCCCGACATGGACATCATTGGCATCTCTGGCAACTTCTGCTCCGACAAGAAACCTGCGGCTGTCAATTGGATCGAAGGCCGCGGTAAGTCAGTGGTCTGCGAGGCCATAATAAAGGAAGATGTAGTTAACAAAGTACTAAAAACTGATGTTGCCTCCTTAGTAGAGCTCAACATGCTCAAAAATCTCACTGGATCCGCCATGGCTGGAGCTCTCGGGGGATTCAACGCCCACGCTGCCAACATTGTGTCTGCCGTCTACATCGCCACAGGACAAGACCCCGCACAAAACATTGAAAGCTCCCACTGTATAACCATGATGGAGGCGGTTAATGAAGGGAAAGATCTTCACATCTCAGTCACCATGCCGTCCATTGAGGTAGGCACTGTGGGGGGTGGAACTCAGCTTGCTTCCCAGGCCGCATGCTTGAATCTACTAGGAGTCAAGGGTGCTAGCAAGGAAGTGCCCGGAGCCAACTCTAGAAGGTTGGCCACCGTGGTTGCCGGAGCAGTATTAGCTGGGGAGCTTTCTTTGATGTCTGCAATAGCTGCAGGACAGCTTGTTAAGAGTCACATGAAGTACAATAGGTCCTCGTCTAACAAACCATAGAATTCAAAACACCTACTCAGCCACTGCACGTACAGAGAATTATTGAAGCAACATTAATTATGAATGATATGATGTACCAAAATTCTTTTATTTTTATAATGAATTCAAATTCTTTGATAATTAATTAATTTGTAATTTTTAGCTATACATGTTTCTCTACAATCAGTGAAAGTGAATTCATTAATGAGAGAGAAGATGAGAAACTGGAATTCATTGTGAATGAAATAGATCAGAGGTTCGGGTCTGGTTTTATTATTTTGTTACAATACAACAAAAGAGAGGGAAAAATTCGTAAATATGAAAGTGATAGACAACTAGCTTATTACAACCCAAAGAATAACCACTCCTTGCTAACAAAGGATGACTCACTAATAATATGAGTTAGGTTCAAGGTAGAGCTCTCAAAACGGGCTAAACACCCATCCATGCCTGCATATGATCGAGCAGGACCGTCACATGCTCCATATGACCTCAGGTTAAGTACAAAACTCAAATGACACAATTAAATCTTGCTTGTCACTCTATCAAATATTGTAAAAACAGCCACGCATGCTCACATAATACTTAGGCCCTAACTTCCTTGTTCTAGATATATCTAACTCAGACTTTCGAACATCATCATCGACATTTCACTAGAAAAAAGTTCATACATCTTCTTCTTTATTATATATATCCAACTTGTTTTTCCAAACCATTGAATCAAACTTTGAGTAGCAAAACTTTTTTTTTTTTGAAGGGAAGTAGCAAAACATAATCATATCAAATTTCATCATTGGATAAAAAAACTGAAACAACAGCAATAATAACATACACGGCATGTACTAACTCCAATACTTATCAAATTTACCTTTTATTCCTATTGACATATCTCAATTTTGCAAATCATCACAACTTTCATTATGTCTCAACAGATACTCTATCATCAAAATTTTCAAAAAAAATACAAATTTGAAATACGATAAGATAATCCGTAAAATAATTTAGTGATGATATAAAATGGAGCCAAGAAATCCCAAATTAATCCCACGCTCTTCTATTTAGAATCCACTAGAGAAGTAAAAACAATTCTTGTTATGTAATGCTAGACTACGAAAAGCACATCGATATTTCAAAGCACTTTCTAACATTGCATATCTTCTAGATGCTTAAACAACCAATGGGATTAGGGAGAACGTAACAAATAACCAAGGAATCAAAAGGGAATGTACGTAGGTATCCTAGCCTAAAGCCACTTCCTTGAGCAAATATACAAGAATTAGAACAAGAAATTGCCCCACTATCTTAAATCCCCAATTCCCCTATTTTCATAAGAGGAAATCGGTTTTATGCATGCAGTGGCTCAAATCCTTGACTCAATTTTCATTGTAGCCAAGAATTCTCCAAATACATGCTAATGAACTTTTACATCAAACATTAACAAGATATAAATAAAAAATCTTCACAAACACATGAACCCTAGGTTAGAGTTCTTCCCTTTTTGCAATAATCGCAAAATAAGCATCAAGATAGATATGACATTAGAACCCTAACTCAAGTCCAAAAACTAACTACTCATGATTAAATAGCATAAACAATTCAAAAGCACATGTAATGAACATAAATCTTGCAAAAGAAAGAGATAATATAAAAGAGAACTTATGTATTGAAATTGAGAGAACAATCTTGAAATCCAAGATTACTAGCATTCAAAATGTTTTAGAACCTAAATCTAGGCCTAATCAAACCTAAAAATATGAAAGGGAATGAAAGAAACCAACTATGATCTGTCTTGGGGTCGAAATCATGTAAAAATGAGTGAAAACGGGCTTGAATACAAACAGAGTGTAGGTGGCACAACCACAGGCACGGTCGTGCCAAAATCAACCCAAAAACTTATGCTTACTGCCTCGATGGCACGACCGTGCAATTGGCCGTGTTGTTTGACCTTCTAAAATTCGGATTTTGGATTTATGGTCTTCATGACGGTTGTATCCCTGTGACTTTTCTTTCCACGGGAGCAAGAATCACTTCATTTGGACATTCTACGCTGAGATATGGTCGAAATACCGAACAGGGGTCGAAATGAGCGAAAATTGCAATGCCTTGATCTTTTGCTCCTCTTAGTTTTGGTTTGCCTAGATGATTAAGACCATTGAAAACAACACTCTCAGGCTCCCTCGGAAGTGTTGCATCCATCTCCTTAGCTTCATATTTGGCCCCCATTGACTCTAAATGTGTCCAAAATGCTCCATTTGACTCACTTCTATTCGAAGATGATGATTTGTGCCTAATTGACCAAATGAATAAAATGAGGATTATTTTGAACACCATTATAACACTTTATAAGAAAAATAAAGGCAAAGTATGGGGTATAAATATGAACAATTGTGCACTTATCACCAGTGTGCCGCCTGTGCGTTGAAATCCTTGAAACTGATATCAATATATAATCGCACAAGCAGCGGCAGGCCCATGTGGCGCCCGTGCACTGAAACCTTGGACAAGTGCTATAAATTAAATAGATCTTTTTTTCCTTTTTGCAAGAGAGAGCCGTCGTGGATGACTGCATCAGCACGGAAAAAATTGCAAATTAGGGTATTATTTACTTTATCTTTTTGGATTCTAGTTTATTAAAGTTATTCTCATTATCATTTGCTTAATATATTGTTGGATTATGCTATTAATGAATGTTCTTGTGTTTCACCTTTATATTACATTATAATGAGTGAGTAGAGTAGATTAGGGGGTTGGATAGCAGTGTTTATTTTGTTTTGATGCTTATTTGATATATGATATTTATTGCATTCAAGGGTTGAAACCCAACATAGGGTTCTTGTTTTAGTGAGATGTTTTGTAGCATGTTGTTGAGATTAACAGGAACATGAAACGATAATAATGGCTAAAAGGGTAAAGAAGGCAAGATTTATGTGGTTCGGCAATATGCCTACGTCCACGGGAGTGAAACAATACTCTTATTCATAGTGATGGTGATAGTGGTAACACAACCCCTTAGGGATACAACCAATATATTTATAGGCATCTAATCCCTATACAAAGGGTCTACTGATAAGAGTCTAAAAGTTTATTATTTCACCTTACATTTAAGCTTATTTTCCTTGTTATTTGTTATATTTTTGCCTAAAGTATCCTCATTTGATTCATGTGTGTGTTTATGTGTAATTCTTGATGATTTAGATGAATTGAGTGATTTTTGGGGCATTTTGGATGCTTGTAGAGCCAATGGGAGTCAATGAGAAGCTATCAAGATGGAGAAACACCTTTTAGAGAGTCAAATTATGGTGTGTTTATTGGTCTTGGTCATTTGGACAAACAAAGGCAAAAGTGGAGCAAAAGAGCAAGAAGTTGAAATTCCCGCACAAATCGTCCACTGCTCGGTTTTTTGATCATATCTCTGCGTAGAAATGTCCAAATAAAGTGAATTTTATATCATTGGAAAGCTAACTTGAAGAGCTACAACTGTTTTGAAGACCACAAACGCTAATTCAAAGATATTGAGGGTGAAAACTGGCCTAGAAGACGACCTTAGTGCACAGGCAGTGCACACTGCCTGTGGCCACGGGTCTGGCCACGGCCGTGGCCACACCCGTGGCCACTGGGCAATTGCCCTGCATTTCTTGCCACGGGTGAAGCCACACCCGTGGCCACACCCGTGGCTGAAGCTAGACCTATTGGTAAGGAGTTGGTTTGATGTGATTATACTAATAACAAATAGAACAAGTAAAACAAAGGATCGGGACTTGGTTGATTCAAGCTAAGATGCCAAATATTGTACTCAAGATTAGGGAATTAAACAAGGCATAGGGTAAGTGAGATGCACAAAAATGTCCATATACCACTCTCGTAGCTATTTGGACTTGCAAACTCATATTGAACTCCACCCTCGTGACAATTCAACCCAAGGATGCCCAAGCAAGAACACAAGGCATAAATTCTCCTTAATACCCGAAATACTCTCGTATTGGGCATTAAGTGTGTGAATGTGTGGCTAGTGTACAAGCTCTACTCTCGTAGCAACACACACACTCCAAATCAAGCTCTACTCTCAGCCACGCATGCTCACATAATACTTAGGCCCTAACTTCCTTGTTCTAGATATATCTAACTCAGACTTTCGAACATCATCATCGACATTTCACTAGAAAAAAGTTCATACATCTTCTTCTTTATTATATATATCCAACTTGTTTTTCCAAACCATTGAATCAAACTTTGAGTAGCAAAACTTTTTTTTTTTTTTTGAAGGGAAGTAAGAAATCTTAATCATATCAAATTTCATCATTGGATAAAAAAACAGAAACAACAGCAATAATAACATACACGGCATGTACTAACTCCAATACTTATCAAATTTACCTTTTATTCCTATTGACATATCTCGATTTTGCAAATCATCAACTTTCATTATGTCTCAACAGATACTCTATCATCAAAATTTTCAAAAAAATACAAATTTGAAATACGATAAGATAATCCGTAAAATAATTTACTGATGATATAAAATGGAGCCATGAAATCTCAAATTAATCCCAAGCTCTTCTATTTAGAATTCACTAGAGAAGTAAAAACTATTCTTGTTATGTAATGCTAGACTACGAAAAGCACATCGGTATTTCAAAGCACTTTCTAACATTGCATATCTTCTAGATGCTTAAACAACCAATGGGATTAGGGAGAACAAATAACCAAGGAATCATGAGGGAATGTACTTAGGTATCCTAGCCTAAAGTCACATTCTTGAGCAAATAAACAAGAATTAGAACAAGGAATTGCCCCACTATCTTAAATCCCCAATTCCCCTATTTTCGTAGGAGGAAATCAGTTTTATGCAAGCAGTGACTCAAATCCTTGACTCAATTCTCATTGTAGCCAAGAATTCTCCAAATACATGCTAATGAACTTTTACATCAAACAATAACAAGATATAAATAAAAAATCTTCACAAACACATGAACCCTAGGTTAGAGTTCTTCCCTTTTTGCAATAATCACAAAATAAGCATCAAGATAGATATGACATTAGAACCATAACTCAAGTCCAAAAACTAACTATTCATGATTAAATAGCATAAACAATTCAAAAGCACAAGTAATAAACATAAATCTTGCAAAAGAAAGAGATAATATAAAAGAGAACTTAAGTATTGAAATTGAGAGAACAATCTTGAAATCCAAGATTCTAGCATTCAAAATGTTTTTGAACCTAAATCTAGGACAAATCTAACCTAAAAATATGAAAGGAATTGAAAGAAACCAACTACTATTAGTATTGGAGTCGAAATCATGTAAAAATGAGTGAAAACGGGCTTGAATACGAACAAAGTGTGGGTGGCACACCCACAGGCAGGGTCGTGCCAAAATCAACCCAAAAACTTATGCTTACTGCCTCGATGGCACGACCGTGCAATTGGCCGTGTTGTTTGACCTTCTAAAATTCGGATTTTGGATTGATGGTCTTCACGACGGTTGTATCCCTGTGACTTTTCTTTCCACGAGAGCAAGAATCACTTCATTTGGACATTCTAGGCTGAGCTATGGTCGAAATACCAAACAGGGGTCGAAATGAGCGAAAATTGCAATGCCTTGATCTTTTGCTCTTCTTAGTTTTGGTTTGCCTAGATGACTAAGACCATTGAAAACAACACTCTCATGCTCCCTCGGAAGTGTTGCATCCATCTCCTTAGCTTCATATTTGGCCCCCATTGACTCTAAATGTGTCCATAACGCTCCATTTGACTAACTTCTATTCAAAGATGATGAATTGTGCCTAATTGACCAACTGAATAAAATGAGGATCATTTTCAACACCATTATAACACTTCATAAGCAAAATAAAGGCAAAGTATGGGGTATAAATATGAACAATTATGCACTTATCACCAATGCGCCGCTCGTGCGTTGAAATCCTGGACAACTGATATAAATAGATAATCGCACAAGCAACGACACGCCCATGTGGCGCCCGTGCACCGAAACCCTGAACAAGTGCTATAATTAGATCGTTTTCTCCTTTTTAGCAAGAGAGAGCCATCCTGGAGGACTGCATCAGCACGGAAAAAATTGCATATTAGGGTATTTTTCATCTACTTTAGCCATTCTATTGTTCTAGGTTTGTTACTCTTGAATATTTTGGATTATTATTGTCTTATTTACTTTATCTTGTTGGATTCTAGTTTATTAAAGTTATTCTCATTATCATTTGCTTAATATATTGTTGGATTATGCAGTTAATGAATGTTCTTGTGTTTCACCTTTATATTGCATTATTATGAGTGAGTAGAGTAGATTAGGGGTTTGGATAGTGGTGTTTATTTTGTTTTGATGCATATTTGATATATGATATTTATTTCATTCAAGGGTTGAAACCCAACATAGTGTTCTTGTTTTAGTGAGATGTTTTATAGTATGTGCTAGTGTTAATGGGTTTGAAATAGGATAAGAAAATCCTTAAAATAATTTATTGAAGATATAAAATGGAGTCAAGAAATCCCAAATTAATCCCAAGCTCTTAAGTTTAGAATCCACTAGAGAAGTAAAAACAACTCTTGTTATGTAATGCTAGACTACGAAAAGCACATCGGTATTTCAAAGCACTATCTAACATTGCATATGTTGAATTCCACCTTGCGGGAACATCTTTCCTCAAACCCACATTACTATCAATGACTTCTACTTGCTCTACACACTTGGCGAACATTATTTTTCCTTCTTCGGAGCGTTTAACATATTTAATACTTTCCCTAATTCTTTGCAGGCCAAAACTTGTAGTTTTCAACCCTTCTTGAACAATCAAATTAAATATGTGCACAACACCGAATAAGAAAGAAATTGTACATAACTCATGGGCACCGGAGCTAGGAAGTACCGAATAAGGAAAACGTACAAAGCACCGGAGCTAGGAAGGACGTTGCGTGAAGACAAGACCACTCATGGCCTGTGGAACATCTGTGTGCTTCCCGTACATAACTCATGGGCACTTCATACCGGTGCCATGCCGGTGCATCCGAACATGCAGCGACGCGTCCGTTCGCCGCCCGTGCACCGAAACCGTGGACATCTACTCTAAATAATAGATAACCGAACAGGTAGAGGCACGCCCGTTGATGTAGCAATAATGAGTGATAGTGAGTGTACGAGTGTGAAATTTCATCTATAGGGGATTGGGGGTTATGACACGTAATATGCAATCACAAGCAACTCGGCACTAGCACTATCATATCAACAAGAAGTTAAGAAAACAATGAGTTAAGGCGACGATAATTAAACAAGATAGCACAAACACATATTAAAAAGATAAAAACACAAAATAATGAAATAGGAGTCAAGTTGGGGACATTATCTTCTAGATGTTTTAACAACCAATGCGATTAGGGAGAACAAATAACCAAGGAATCAAGAGGGAATGTACGTAGGTATCTTAGCCTAAAGCCACCTCTTTGAGCAAATAAACAAGAATTAGAACAAGGAATTGTCCCACACTCATGCTGTATCAATTCCAAGACCATCAAGCACACAAGCATCTTAAATCCCCAATTCCCCAATTTTCATAGGAGGAAATCGGTTTTACGCAAGCAGTGGCTCAAATCCTTGACTTAATTTTCATTGTAGCCGAGAATGCTCCAAATACATGCTAATGAATTTTTACATCAAACATCAACAAGATATAAATAAAAAATCTTGACAAACACATGAACCCTAGGTTCGAGTTCTCCCCTTTTTGCAATAATCACAAAATAAGCATCATGATAGATATGACATTAGAACCCTAAATCAAGTCCAAAAACTAACTACTCATGATTAAATAGCATAAAGAATTCAAAATCACAAGTAATAAATATAAATCTCACAAAAGAAAGAGAAAATAAAAGAGAACTTATGTGTTTAAATTGAGAGAACAATCTGGAAATCCAAGATTACTAGCATTCAAAATGTTTTAGAACCCAAATCTAGGCCTAATGTAACCTAAAAATATGAAAGGGAGTGAAAGAAACCAACTAGGATTTGTCTTGGGGTCAAAACCGTGTAAAAATGAGTGAAAACGGGTTTGAATAAAAACAGAGTGTGGGTGGCACAACCACAAGCACGGCCGTGCCAAAATCAACCCAAAAACTGATGCTTACTGCCTCGATGGCACGACCGTGCAATTGGCCGTGTCGTTTGACATTCAAAAATTTGGATTTTGGATTTATGGTTTTCACGACGGTTGTAGCCCTGTGACTTTTCTTTCCAAGGGAGCAAGAATCACTTCGTTTGGACATTCTAGGCTGAGATATGGTCGAAATACCGAATAGGAGTCGAAATGAGCGAAAATTGCAATGCCTTGATCTTTTGCTCCTCTTAGTTTTGGTTTGCCTAGATGACTAAGACAATTGAAAACAACAATCTTAGGCTCCCTTGGAAGTGTTGCATCCATCTCCTTAGCTTCATATTTTGTCCCCATTGACTCTAAATGTGTCCAAAATTCTCCATTTGACTCAATTCTATTCAAAGATAATGAATTGTGCCTAATTGACCTACTGAATAAAATGAGGATCATTTTGAACACCATTATAACACATCATAAGCAAAATAAAGGCAAAGTATGGGGTTTAAGTATGAACAATTATGCACTTATCACCAGTGCGCCGCCCGTGCATCGAAATCCTGGACAACTGATGTAAATAGATAATCGCACAAGCAGCGACACGTCCATGTGGCGCCCATGCACCGAAACCCTGGACAAGTGCTATAAGTATGTCTTTTTCTACTTTTGGAAAGAGAGAGTCGTCGTGAAGGACTGCATCATCACGGAAAAAATTGCATATTAGGGTATTTTTCATCTTCTTTAGCCATTTTATTGTTCCAGCTTTTTTACTCTTGAATATTTTGGATTATTATTGTGTTATTTACTTTCTATTGTTGGATTCTAGTTTATTAAAGTTATTCTCATTATCATTTGCTTAATATATTGTTGGTGTTGAGATTAACAAGAACAAGAAACAATAGTAATGGCAGTAAAGGGTAAAGAAGACAAGATTTACGTGGTTCGGAAATATGCCTACATCCACGAGAGCGAAACAATACTCTATTAATAGTGACGGTGATAGTGGTGACATAACCCCTTAGGGATACAACCAATATATTTATAGGCATCTAATCCCTGTACAAAGGGTCTACCCGTTTCACTCCTACTCATAGTATGAGACAAACTCATATTCCTAATCTATATATGAGACAAACTCAACAATCACCACCTTGGCGAATATGCTCTTTAAGAGAAAAGATAACTCAACAAATCTCCACCTTGACGAATATGCTCTTTAGGAGAAAAGACTTATCTCACCATCTCCACCTTCACATATCTGCCCTTTAGGAGAAAAGACTATCTCCACCTTTGCGAATATGCTCTTTAGGAGAAAAGATAACTCCACAAATCTCCACCATGGCAAATATGTCCTTTAGGAGAAAATGCTTATCTCACCATCTCCACCATCACAATTATGCCCCTTAGGAGAAAAAAACTTATCTCACATATACACATGGGTAGGAATAACCATGCTCAACCCAACTAGCCAGCCACATGCATACAAACGTTACCAGTGCATGTCCACGAACAGCTTCGTCCCAAGCCATTTGCCCTCAACCGTCGACTTGTTATACCAGCCGCGACTCATACTAACTGCCCGTTCAGCTGACCTCCTGCATCTGGCGCATACCAAGTCCATAACCCCTCCTGGTATCCACGCTGCCCCTAACACAACAGTGCCCCTGCAAAGTCACACTGAACCCGTGTGCCTTGCCCAATGCTCCACTAACCAGCTATCGCCACTAGTTAGCAACACGCACAACGCATCATCAAACGTTCCGAGTGCATGTTCATGAACCGCTTCATCCTAAAACGTCCGCCCATACCAGCCGTGACTCACACCAAGCCCGGCCCATACCAGGTCCATGTCTCATGACAAGCCCAACCCATACCAGCCGTGACGCATGCCAAGCCCGACCCATACCAGTGCCATACTGGCCCATACCAGGTCCATGTCCCCTCCTGGTATCCACGCTGCCCCAACACAACAGCGCCCCTACAACGTCACACTAAACCCGTGTGCCTTGCCCAATGCTCCACTAACCAGTAATTGCCACTAGTTAGTAACACGCACCACGCAGCATTAAACGTTCCCAGTGCATGTTCACAAATCGCTTCATCCCGAAGCGTCCGCCCATACCAGCCGTGACTCATGCCAACCTCATACCAGCCGTGACTCATGACAAGCCCAGCCCATACCAGTGCCATACTGGCCCATACCAGGTCCGCGACCCCTCCTGGTATCTACGCTGCCCAACACTATAGCGCCCCTCACCACTTTCTCATCTAGCATCTAGAAACGCCCAACAAGTCCAAACAATGTTCGGACTTGTTACTAATTACCGCTAGAACATCACATTCACTATAATAAGAGTCATCAGCTTGAACCACGTTCATAGCTTCTCGGTTCTTCACCTCCTCCAAATCAGCCTCTTCAAGATTAGTTGATTTTCCCACCTTCAAGGTTTTTAGAAGGCCCTGGTGTGCCAACAAATCTTTTACCCTAGACTGCCATAACCAAAAATTCCCTGTACCATCAAACTTTGATGCCTCGAATTTTATACTTGAACTGACCATCTCAACAGTGCTCTGATACCAATTTGTTGAGATTAACAAGAATAAGAAACAATAATAATAGCAGTAAAGGGTAAAGAAGACAAGATTTACGTGGTTCGGCAATATGCCTACATCCACGGGAGTGAAACAATACTCTATTAATAGTGACGGTAATAGTGGTGACACAACCCCTTAGGGATACAACCAATATATTTATAGGCATCTAATCCCTGTACAAAGGGTCTACCCGTTTCACTCCTACTCCTAGTATGAGACAAACTCATATTCCTAATCCATATATGAGACAAACTTAACAATCTCCACCTTGGCAAATATGCTCTTTAGGAGAAAAGATAACTCAATTGTTGGATTATGTTGTTAATGAATGTTCTTGTGTTTCACCTTTATATTACATTATTATGAGTGAGTAGAGTAGATTAGGGGGTTGGATAGTAGTGTTTATTTTGTTTTGATACATATTTGATATATGATATTTATTTCATTCAAGGGTTGAAACCCAACATAGGGTTCTTGTTTTAGTGAGATGTTTTATAGTATGTGCTAGTGTTAATGGGTTTGTACACTACCTTATGTATCCACGGGTTATCACACCCCTTGATTTGTCCCTCAATAGTCATTATTCTTTACACTACATCTTACAACCTTCATGTTCATTTACGGCATGCAATATGCAATGTTGAAGGTCCAGACTGCTCGTGCTTCTTGAGGGGGTTTGGTAGCGTCACGAGAGAGGGACAACCTCAATTTTCCGAATTGGCCTGAGATTAGATCACGACAGTGGCGTGTTAGTCAACCAATTTGGTGTAGTAGTCTTGAACTCAATGGTAAAGTTTCTAACACTCAATCTTTTGATTCATAGCATCAACCCAATAACACCAGTCCAATCCCTAGCTTTTTATTATTACTTTAACTCCGCTATTTGCATTCCTATGTTTAACTTGCTTCACTATTGTTATCACTTGCTTAGCTTCTATAAATTGTTTCGAGGTTGTGACTAGATCTTCACTAGCTAACCGAACCCCCAATCCTAAGGATGATTAAAAACAATTTTTTTTGCTTGTTTCAAATACCACCATACTTCTTATGAGCAAATTAAATTATAAGTTCATAGTGATAACACAACAAAACAAAACGAAAATAAATGTTTGATATCCTTAAGGTACGCTAGCTCTAATGATATAAAGGAAAATAATTACACATTACCACCTAATAAACCAATCTCTGGCAATAACGCCAATTTTTCATCGCTACAAAAAATAGTCATTAAAGATTATGGGTTAAGATTTGTTCAGCAAGGGATTAGTGCTATGGCACATACTTGTGTAACTATTAAACTTCTAGACAATAAAGCCTTGAACCATAAGAATCCAAGCACATTCAAGAGCAATTATGGGATAATCAACACACTAACAATACGAGTAATCACAATAAGGAAAGATAGAGCTCGAGTTAGGGAATACCACCTTCTAGATGCATGCTACAATACCTATGGGTAAGGGGAGCCAAAATAGTCGTGATGGATCAACTCCATGCACGAGGATTTTCCCCACTTTCGTGATGCATAAACATCAGACTCTACAAGCTCACAAAGCATTAAGCCCCCCTCCCCCCCACAAATCTTTCTCCAATTTTCATAGTGCAAGAGAAATTGGGTCGTGCAAGGAGCGACTAAGTTCTTTGGCCATCTTTCGTCGCGACAAGGAACTCTCCAAAAACATGTTAATGAGTGTGCACAACAAACATTTGTTGGAACTTTTAACATAAAATGACACTGTAAGTGGCTATTTTGTGGTACATATATGTGTGGGGTTAACTTATGCTTTGGTTTGGATCAATGTGGATTCACATTATTCGTAGTGAGACAAAGAAATTGATATATTGTACGCTCAAAAGAGATAATGGGTGAATGAAAAATTGATTTTCAAAGTATTCAAATCTATTGAGCAATAATAATAATAACAAAAACAATAACAATAACAATAACAATAACAATAACAATAATAATAATAATAATAATAATAATAATAATAATAATAATAATAATAAAAATAATAATAATAATAGTAATAGTAATAATAATAATTAAAAGTAAAAACACATCATAATGCAATGAAATTGAGTTGAAATCCAAATTGGCTTAAGATTAATAAATCCCTAATATACTCAAAGTAAAGTTTTGCTCCCTTATTATCTCAGCAGACACATAAAATGGGACAGAAGGTGTACAAAATAAGTGTCAAACAGGGTTAAAATATGAGTTAATTATAGATTTAATCTTTTGACTATATATCAGCCATTTCCAATAATAGAATTTTAGTCATTCAATTTTAAATTAAAATTATCAAATTTAATTTAGTTATGAAGCATTATATTGAATTGTTTCAAAATTTAATTCAATGTATATGAACGGTTAACATTGAAGGTAAAATTGAATACGTACTATACGTACACTAAGTAATATTTTAAATTTAAGGTTAAAATGATTCAACAGAGCAGGCGGTGGGTGTATGAGCTGAGGTAGCATTGAATTGAATATTTAATAGAGTACTGGTGTGGCACTTAGCTTGTACAACCTGCTGAATTTCACTCGTGCTGCCACAACGTAACTAAAGCCTAAAAAATTAAATGGGTGCAGTATGTAGTCAAGTAAGTGTGCCTAAATAAATATATATGTTATATCTAATCTGAATTTCACACGTGCTGTGACAATGCAAATTAAATAAAGGAAAGGAGTGCAGTGAAGTAAGTGAGCCGCCTAACTATGTTGAACTTGAACCAATAATTAATTTCCGACTTGCTTAATTATCATTTCCAGGAAAGTACTATACACCCAAATTAAAGAAATATATATCACGTACATAGCTTGTATAAATATATAGCTAGCTTTTCTTGAGATACATACCAAATTCATACATTCATCCAACAACACAACAAATTAAATTTGTAATCATAGATTCAAACCTGTTGTGTTGTGTTCTTCAATTTGCCTAAGATCAGATCATATTTATTATTCTGATTTGTGAGGAGCTAAGCTAAGCTAAGCAAAACAACGCAAGATGGAGTTGAAGCAAATCGAAATTCCCCCAACATCCACATCCACTTCCATTAGTTCTCCCGTTAAACGTAAGAAATCTAATTAAATCTAATTCTTCCAACGCTCTCCCACTGCTTCTCTACCTTACTAACGCCATCTTCTTTGCCGCCGTCTATTTCCTGCTCGTTAGCTGGCGCGACAAGATCCGTCACTCCAACCCTCTGCAGAGAAGATCATCGCCGGCTGGTGGCCTTCCACCCACCGGCTACCCGCTGGTCTGTTACCCACCCCGGGTCGTCGGCTTCCCCGTTTGATGTTCCCCATTCCCCGTGGTGTCCCAATGGACCCCGTTTGTCGTGCTTGAGTGTAGTTTGATGTTTCGGGTGCCATTTGTAGGATAGAAGAGTCTTAGGAATTGCATGCTAGTGAATTGGTAACCCGTTGGCGTAGGTGGAAGTTGTATGAACCCTTAGGACTACTCTTAGTGTGTGAATGATCACACGTAAGTTTATTTATACATCTCCCCCTCCCCAATGTGTTATTACGTGCTACAATGTGTTATGTGATGA
Organism: Ipomoea nil; assembly: GCF_001879475.1. Classification (NCBI taxonomy): domain Eukaryota; kingdom Viridiplantae; phylum Streptophyta; class Magnoliopsida; order Solanales; family Convolvulaceae; genus Ipomoea; species Ipomoea nil. The sequence continues at coordinate 1,510,895 of NW_017617306.1, forward strand.
ATGATTCCCCAATTTGGTTGCGATCAAATTGGGTGTTCCTGAGCTGCTGTTCAGAAGTTGGCTGCGGTCAAATTGGTTACTTATGAGCTGCGGTTCATTTTCCTGGCTGGGGTCAGTGATTCACTTCTTGGGCTGCGGTTCACATGGGCCTCGTGTGCTGTGGTCCACTGACTTGACGCGCCAGGTGGTGTGTAGGACCATTAGCCCGAGGAAGGCTGTAGTCCACCGAATGAGTGATCAGGCGGTGTGTAGGGCTACGGTTGGCTGCAATCCACCGAGTGATGGGCCAGCGGTGTGTAGGTTCGTAGTCTCCAAAGATCATCGCCCACCGAATGAGTCCCTCAGGCGGTGTGTAGGGCTTGATCTGCTACGACCCACCCACTAAGTTTATCAAGCGGTGTGTAGGGTTGCAGTCCCCCCTTGTAAAGATGATCACAGTCCATCGACTGAGCGCGTCAGCAGTGTGTAGGGCTGTGATCCGCCGTTGAGTTCGTCAACGGTCTATGCGGTTGGTTGCGATCAACCCCCTTCATGTATGCTACGGTATGAGGTAGGCTGCTGCGGGGCCGTGTTAGTACTATATGTACTAACTTTCATGTTCGGGGCATGCGATTGGTCCCGTGGCGCCACCAAAGTATGCTTGTGTGACTTGAATGATGATTGAATGATAACATGAATGATTTGAAAGTGAACGGTGACCTTAGATACATGTTCTTTATGTTATTGTCTCTATATAACTGTTTATCATCGTTTAATGTGCTTACCCCTATCTATCGAGTCTATCCCTGGTTTTAAAGCTAGAGTCTCCTAAGTATATATATCTTCCTGCTTCAAAATGGTTTTCGTATATCTATATATATATCTACCTATATTGTATTTCAACGCGTTAGAGTGGGTTACCAGCATCACTCGCTGAACAAATATATTTGGCTTTCAGGCACAGATGAGTAGACACCGGAGCGCACTAGAGATCTAGAGCGTAGAGTAGTTAGTTTCCCTTTCGACCTGCGTTTCATGGTTATGTATTGACATTACTTTGAGGTTATTTAGTTAGTTTAGCCTGTGCACCTGAGTTCTCCAGCTCAGATGTGGCATAGAACCCCACACTCTTACGTTTGATTTTGGGATTTAATGAGAATTCACCTTTATTATATAAGTCTTAAAAGTTTTAAAATTTCGGGATGTTACACATGGTATCCAAGGGTGTCCAGGACGTATTGGACTTCCTCCAGACCACCGACTTCCCCGACATGGACATCATTGGCATCTCTGGCAACTTCTGCTCCGACAAGAAACCTGCGGCTGTCAATTGGATCGAAGGCCGCGGGAAGTCAGTGGTCTGTGAGGCCATAATAAAGGAAGATGTAGTCAACAAAGTACTAAAAACTGATGTTGCCTCCTTAGTAGAGCTCAACATGCTCAAAAATCTCACTGGATCCGCCATGGCTGGAGCTCTCGGGGGATTCAACGCCCACGCTGCCAACATTGTGTCTCCCATCTACATCGCCACAAGACAAGACCCCGCACAAAACATTGAAAGCTCCCACTGTATAACCATGATGGAGGCGGTTAATGAAGGGAAAGATCTTCACATCTCAGTCACCATGCCGTCCATTAAGGTAGGCACTGTGGGGGGTGGAACTCAGCTTGCTTCCCAGGCCGCATGCTTGAATCTACTAGGAGTGTAGGGTGCTCGCAAGGAAGTGCCCGGAGCCAACTCTAGAAGGTTGGCCACCGTGGTTGCCGGAGCAGTATTAGCTGGGGAGCTTTCTTTGATGTCTGCAATAGCTGCAGGACAGCTTGTTAAGAGTCACATGAAGTACAATAGGTCCTCGTCTAACAAACCATAGAATTCAAAACACCTACTCAGCCATTGCACGTACAGAGAATTATTGAAGCAACATTAATTATGAATGATATGATGTACCAAAATTCGTTTATTTTTAAAATGAATTCAAATTCTTTAGTAATTAATTAATTTGTAATTTTTAGCTATACATGTTTCTCTGCAATCAGTGAAAGTGAATTCATTAATGAGAGAGAAGATGAGAAACTGGAATTCATTGTGAATGAAATAGATCAGAGGTTAGGGTCTGGTTTTATTATTTTGTTACAATACAACAAAAGAGAGGGAAAAAAATCATACATATGAAAGTGATAGACAACTAGCTTATACTCACTAATAATATGAGCTAGGTTCAAGGTAGAGCTCTCCAAACGAGCTAAAAACCCATCCATGCATGCATATGATCGAGCATGACCGTCACATGTTCCATGTTTAATGCACAATTGCACAAATCAAAATTAAAACTCTAAAAACATATTTAATAACATTTAAAAGTAAATTTATTAATTCAAAATACTTACACCAAATAAATTAATTTGTGGTGCTTGTGAACCACTTACTTGAACAGTTGAATAAGATGTACACATTGACATACTTGGAGTTGGAATTGAACTTCAAGTTGTCTCATAGTTAGAAAAAAGTTCATACATCTTCTTCTTTATTATATATATATATCCAACTTGTTTTTCCAAACCATTGAATCAAACTTCGAGTAGCAAAACTTTTTTTTTTTTTTGAAGGGAAGTAGCAAAACTTAATCAATTTTCATTGTAGCCAAGAATTCTCCACTTCCTTGAGCAAATAAACAAGAATTAGAACAAGGAATTGCCCCACTATCTTAAATCCCCAATTCCCCTATTTTCATAGGAGGTAATAGGGTTTATGCAAGCAGTGACTCAAATCCTTGACTCAATTTTCATTGTAGCCAAGAATTCTCCACTTCGTAGTTGCATGCATCCTGTCAGCCGCATTGATTAGCGTTCCTCACCCTTGGGATTATATATTTCATCTGATCGATCTTAGTGGAAGAAGAGTCCTCAACACTACTCTGTTCTCTATTAAGCTTCTAAAATTTCTCCGCCTAGGGTTTTTCCATTCTCTCCCAAAAATCTCACTGATATGGCCGATGCAATGAGGAATATCATTATCAAGTTGGGAAGAAAAACTCACTCACCAGAGAATGCTAAGAAGCATGTCAAAACGCTCCTCCAACTCGTAATGAAGAAGAAGCTGAAACTGGACTCTGCTCTTTGCGATGAGATCATTGTCACGGTGACTTCTGACTACCCTGAGTTCTATGAGGACTGGTCGGATGATGATACAAGCGATATCTTGGTGATGGCTTCAGAAGCAGGTGATTATGTTAGCCCTGCCTCTATTGACGAACCAGAAGATGGAAATCGTGCCAGGGCATTACTCAAATATTTTGCACAAAGAGCTCTGGAATCGGAGGAAATTCCTCATCGAAGGGAAAAAGCACACCCTCTCTATCTTCAAGCAGCCCGGGAAGAAGTTAAACATCGACTTGAGATTCTACAAAACAGGTGTCATACTTTTGATACTCTGATTGAAATTTCTCCTGATAAGCCTTCTGAGTTGTTATCTTATGATGTTGAGTTTGTGCTACCTGTTGAAAAATCTGATAGTGCAAACACCTTACTGTCTGTTAAGCCTTTTGTGTCTAATGATCCACCCCAGTTGTCCACTGTAAAATCTAAGTCTGCAAAACTGTTCTTGAGATTGAATCTGAGGAAAATGTTCACAAGTCTGATAATGTTGATAATTTGAGCCTGGTTGTATATTCTGCGGATGTTGATCGTTCGACACTTTCTGTTGGTTTTCTGTCTACTCTATCTGATAAGCCCTCTGTTAAGGATTGTCCAGTTGTTGTTGTTCCACAAAAGCTATCAGTTGAGACTATAGCTGAACAGTCTGTAAGCCCCTTCCTTCTGAGTCGATTGATGGTGTTCCTATCTATACATCCTCCAACTTGGCTGAGAGTCTTGATCATATTCGTCACTTTGCAGGATTACCTTCTGCCTCGGTACCTGAACCATACAGAGTCATATATCCGAAGAATGATCCTTCTGTGCAGATAGACAGTGATGATGAAAAAATTCTGGCTAAAGTATACGGTCTAAAAGCCCCATCCTCTGATCCAATGGGGTCTCTAACAGTTGAAGAAACAGCACACCCAGGCTCCACCACGTTCAAAATCAGAGAAGTCACCAAGCTTCTTGCATCCTCATCTGCCATATGTCTGAGACAAGCAATTTTGTGTCTCTGAGTCCTACAAAAAGTTCTCCTGTCATAGAAAGGCGAAAGTCCAAACGAAAAGGAGTCCCAGAGAAAATTACTGTGGAAACTGGTGATGAAAATATCGAATCTGCTCAACCAGAGAAAAGAAGAAGATCAACTGATTCTGAGAAGGCTGAAAGTGATCCGCCAATCAGGCAAGTCTTTAAAACCCTGAGATCGTCTGTGGAGAATAAGGCTCCTACAGTTGTTCCATCCACAACAACCAGAAAGACGAAAGCTACAAAAAGGTCAAGAGGAAGGAGTGTTACTCCTGATGTGCAAATTGTTTCTGACAGTCCTGATACCTCCGTTTACAAGCCACAGATTGTCTCTACAACTGCTTAAGGCAAGTGGTCTACAATGGTGAGACGAGAGCTAATAGTCCAGAGATCAGTTGATGAGGATCAATTGAATTCAGTCTGTGATATTTTGCCTCTGCTGAGTGAGGTTGGCCTGCTGAAGACTGTAACATCCATTTGTCCTTTCTCAAAGTTGCTGACTTACGAGTTCTACTGCAACCTGAATGAGGAGATTGATGACATTACTGGTACACGGTGCCAGCAAATTTTCATTAGGGGACAGTGGTATGTGTTCGGACCAGACATGATCAATGAGTACTATGGGTTGAAGCCGGTGGAGGAAGAAGAAATTTCTGACTGGGATTTGGCTGCAAAGACTCACTGGCGGACAGGCTCCAGTTTGGCCTATAGGTGATACTGATACCTTGTCAAGCTCAGTATTTACCTCCAGGTACGTTATTCTGCACCGCATTGCTTTTCACAATTGGCTTCCATCATCACACTTTCATACTGTTGGAAAGCAACTAGCTGTTCTTCTGTTTAGAATCGGCACCAAGATGACAGTTGATCTGGGGAGATGGATCTTCTATCATATTCTCAACTTGATACATCCCAGGGAAAAAAGGTAAGACTTCCGTATCCTAATCTCATCTTTGGAATTTTAACTTCACAGGGCCTGGTTCCAATGCAAAGTGAGATCATTACTCCGTCTCTGCTTTATACTGTTGATCCATGACTGTTGATCGGCAAACACATCCGGGATGTTACGCCTGTTAATGCTCCTCCATCCTCTAAAGCTGACACTACTATTGAGGATTCTCCACATGCTGGAGATGTGCAGCTGTCTCTACGGCTGAAGGCTCGTGTGTCTGAGCTAGAGACTGTGAACGGTATTACAAATCAGATTAATGCAGCCCGCACTGAACTTGCAACTGTTCTACTTCGATTGAGCTTGACTGAGTCTGCTGCTGGTGATAATGTGAAGTATGAAAGTGAAGGTCCCTCCAATGCTTAACGTGTCCTTTGTCTATCTTTGGCAAAAGGGGGAGTGCCTAAACTCAGGGGGAGTTTTTGTGATTGTGATGGTGTTCTATAGTATCTTCTGGCCCTGTCTGGGCATGTTTTTGTGGTGGCTTTATGTTTTGTGAAGAATTGATTTGTTCTTTGTTTTTACTCAGCACGGCTTGTGTGCCGTGCTGATGTCTTTATGGGTTGTATTTCAGACATTATTTCCTTTATGTGCCAGTTATTTATTCATCTCTATCTTTAGCTAAATTGTTCGATCCTTAGTCGAGTTGTTTTGCCAAATAATAGACAAAGGGGGAGTTTGTTAGTGTTTTATTTTTTCAAAACCCCAACAGTTTGTGAAGACAGTTTCTGAAAGAATATCAGCGGATCAGCGTGGAAGGTATGGATCGAATCTTAAAGATTTCATTCTTCACAAAAAGTCCTACCATCTACAATCAAAGATATTTTTGGAGAGTGTTCTTACCAAGGAAGTATATATATCCTCATTCGATCAAGAATTAGGGTTGTGTTAATTGAAGCCAAAAACACTCGATGCTAAACAGAAACACACATCTCTGATTGTCATGCCTCTTCTCAAGACAATTAGTTCTTGGTGATTATGATGAAGAACTTGAGAAGAATCAACGTTGCTTAAACAAAAGGACGCGAAGATCACTCAGTTGTGGGAACAACGTGGGACTGCGTCATTGAAGCGGACTAAATCAGAGTTAGCTCTCCAATTGAAGGGATTTCATTGGACTTCTGCATGCGTGGCTCTCCGACTTTAACAATCCACTAAACCTTTGTAGACTGGGTACTGACCATGTGTGGGGCACTTGGGTGAGATTGCTGTTTCTCTACCTTTGTACATTGGATTATGTTTAGTGGATTGGACGCCTCGGTGATCGTCTCCCAGATGTAGATACACACTGTATCGAACTGGGTAAACATCATATGTGTTGATTTATTTTCTGCTTTAGTTTTCCGCTTTAAACTAATCTGCTTTCTAACTGGATGACTGATAACTTAAGTCTCTGAGTTAGTTAGTCCAGTATTCCAGCTGCTAAAAACTATCGATAGTCTTATACTGAGAATATGCAAAATTACAGTAGCAAAACTTAATCATATCAAATTTCATCATTGGATAAAAAAACAGAAACAACGGCAATAATAACATACACTGCATGTACTCACTTCAAACATATATATAAAAGTCACAGCTAGCTTATTACAATACCAAGAATAATCACTCCTCACTAACAAAGGATGGCTCATTACTATGAGTTTGGTTCAAGACGGAATTGTCAAAATGGCTACTAACCGGCCCATATGGGCTGGCTCGTCACAATAGTTGGAATATGACCTCAGGTAGCTAGGTACAAAACTACAAATGACACAATAATTAGGTGAATTCACAACCAAGTACCTTGTGTTTAGATGGCACGTAGTGACCTTTTCCATGTAGAAGGCCATGAGATCGAGCCTCTGGCGTTGTTGACTCCGTGTGTTTCATTAGGTTGAGAAAGTATGTTTGAACAGATACTACGATCTAATAGAGTTAGTAGCATTAAAAAAAATAAAGTGAATTCACAATTGTTGCAATGTTTCATACTTGATAATTAATTGATACTTCCGTCATTTTATTCCAAATTTCAAACAATCCAACACTCCACTTCTAAATGTCTAATACTCCAATACAAAAATCAATTTTTGGAATCAACAAAAAAATAATAATAATAAAGTCAAGCAGACCAATAAATTAAATGTCATAAAAATATCTAAATCATTCATGATTATAAACACTATCAATCGATAAAATGGCCAAAATCATCCGTTGTTCTCGTTCATCATTCATCTGTAACAAGTATAAGAAAAATAAATTGTTAAAATAATAAATCAAAATAAAAATCTTAAATAATCAAATTTAATAAGTTATTAATTATCTAAGTACCTTTGGTTCCTTTGGAACTTGAAAGTACGATAATCAATCAATCATCATCAACAATATTAGAAGACTGGTTATCAATGGAGTCATCATTTTCAATATCTGGATCATCTACATTCAATTAATTTGTGGTGCTTGTGAACCACTTACTTGAACAGTTGAATAAGATGTACGCATTGACATACTTGGAGTTGGAATTGAACATGAAGTTGTCTCATAGTTAGAAAAAAGTCCATACATCTTCTTCTTTATTATATCCAACTTGTTTTTCCAAAACATAGAATCAAACTTTGAGTAGCAAAACTTAATCATATCAAATTTCATCATTGAATAAAATAATAGAAGCAATGGCAAAATAATAAAACTGTACTCACTCCAATACTTCTCAAATTTACCTTTCATTCCTATTGACATATCTCGATTTAGCAAGTCATCACTAATTTCACTGTGTCTCAACAAATGCTCTATCATCCAAATTTTCATAAAATACAGATATGAAATAAGATAAGAATATTTGTAAAATAATTTACTGATGATATAAAATGGAGCCTTGAAATCCAATCCCAAATTAATCCCAAGCTCATGCATTCAGAATCCACTAGAGAAGTAAAAATAATTTTTGTCATGTAATGCTAGACTACCAAAAGCACATCGATATCATTTGGAGAAGCATTGTACAAAGTCAAAGAAAAAATTTCTTATCAATTTCCCAATCTTTCAAACAAGTAAACACTTTCCTAGCCAGCTCAATACTAGTGTGTGGAGGCTATGTGACAAAAAGCAAGAATCTTAGTATTCAACTTCTAATCCTTATCAACATAGTGAGCAATATGTAATTGCCGCATAGTATTAAGAATTATAACATCCTCCTTGATCCATGCTTGAAAATATCTGGGAAAACCTAAACACCTTCTATCAAACCAAAACAACGTAGAATATAATTGTGATGACGCTTATTTTGTATCAAATTTTCACTCCATTCTTATACAATTTGCACCCCATCCTTCGAATTGTTCTTGGTTATGAGGCTCTAGAGGCACCAGGAGCTCTTTCGTTCAAAGCGTTTTGCATTTGCTTCACATGTATCTGAATATTCTTCAAGGTAGCCTCATTGAGTTTTATCATCTCTACCATCCACTTTATCATAAATTCCTTCATGGTTAGCATAGGGGGTTCTGGTAAATGGTTCTGAGGATCACATGGGGGTTGGGTACCTTGGAAGTATGATAAATATTGGGTTGGAAGGAGATAAGGAAATTAAGGTGGGTCTTGTGGGTAGTAAGAAGGGTAGGAGTCATGGTATGGATTTCGGAAAGGCTAAAGTGAGTCTTGGTAGGATTGTGGTGGGTGAGGATCTTGAAATTTAGCATCATAGTAATAACTTGGAGGTGGAGCTTGAGTAATATATGGGCAATTGAATGGATTTTCACTATACTCTTGTTGTGGAATATAATGAAGTCTCCATGCCTGCTATATGTAATTGTCGCATATATAGGCCCTGTTTGGTAAAAAATTGGCCTATAGGTCAATTTTGACTTATTTGACCACTATTAATTGTTTGATTTAGGGGTGTAAATGAGCCGACCAGCTCGCGAGCCGCTTGCGAGCGGCTCGGTCAAAGTTTGTCTCGAGCTCGGTCAAAATCAAGTTCGAGCCGAGTTCGAGCGGCTCGTTTAGTAATCGAGCTCGAGCCGAGCCTAAATATTCTAGGCTCGTGGCTCGTCGAGCCGCTCACGAGCCATATAATATATAATATATATATATATAATATATAATATATATAATATAATATAATATAATATAATAATAATAATAATAATATATAAAAATAACAATTAGAAATTAAAATTTTAAACTCAAAATCCCTAAAAGATTTCTATTATTTATGTATGGATAAAATAAAATAGTTTGAATTTTTAATCAAAAATATTAAATAGGTCAAATTCAATGTCAAAATCGAGCTCGAACTCGAGCTCATTGAGCTCGAGTTCGAACTCGAACAATTGAGCTTGGCTCGAGCAGCCCAAAAATTACCGAGCACGAGCTCAAGCATCAATTCCCGAGCTCGAGCCGAGCCTCTATTAACGAGCTTGAGCTCGAGCCTACCCAAGCTCGAGCTCGGCTCGGCTCGTTTACACACCTAGCTTGATTTAGTTAAAATATCAATATAAATGTTTGGTTAATTAGCTTTTTGCAACTCCAAAAGGCTAAAATTCAAAAAACTACTCCAAGCAACTTTTTCAATTAGCTTTTTGAGAAAAGAAATTATACCAAACAACTATCAACTAACAGCTAATTTACCAAACACTTTTCTACAATCAGCCCTCTAATTAACATAATCAGCTAACAGCTAACAACCATTTTACCAAACAGGGCCATAGTATTAAGAATTATAACATCCTCTTTGAACCATGGTTGAAAGATTTTGGGAAGATCCAAATTCTTTCTATCAAACTAAATCAATGTAGAATTGTAAGCTCATAGTCATAATACAAATAAACAAAAAGAAAATAAAAGCTTGATCTCCTTAAGGTAAACTAGCTCTATTGCTAGAATGAAAATAATCACACAATACCGCCAAATAAATCAATCCCCGGCAACGGCACCCGTTATTTATCGCTGTCAAAAATAGTTGTTAAGGACTACAACTTAAGAGTTGTTGCTTCGCAGGGGATTGACGCTATGACACATACTTGTTTAACTATTAAACTTCTAGACACTAAAGCCTTGAAGCCACAAGAATCCAACCACATTCAAGAGCAATTTCGGGCAAATCAACACAGTTAAGATACGAGTAATCACAATAAGAATAGATAGGGCCCAAGTAAGGGAATATCGCCTTCTAGATGCTACAAGGAGAAAAACAAGCAAGAGAAAATCTACCTCTGCTGAACCTGGGGAAGAACAAGCATCTGCACTAGTTAAAAGACCAAAGAAGAAGAAACCAACCCATATCATTGCTGTGGAAGAAATTACTAAAACACCATCTAAACTACCTTCTGAACCAATCTACAAACCAATGTTTATGTCCCCACTAACTGAAGAGAAGTGTGATTCATTGGTTAAAAGGCAAATTCTAGGAGAAAGAATCATTGATGTGGAAAAATTCAAAAGCAAATGCCTGATTGTGCCCTTGCTGGAAAAATCAAACTTGTTGAAGACTGTCACAAGAGCTAAGGCTTATCCACCCACTGTCAAAAACGAATTCTATGCAAACCTTAATCCTAAAATCAACAAGACTGAATCCCCACTGTGCGGAATTGTAATTGAAGTAGGCCTTTTGAAGACACATTGAAGACTTTTTGAAGTATTTGTTTACTTTGCGTATTTTGATTGCTATCATTGTAATAAGTGTATTTCAGGAGGTTCATGTTAGGTTCTGTCTGTTTTTCAATTAAAAAAACTTGATTCTTTTGTCATCTAAATATTACTCTGTCTTTAGTCATTAATTTTTGCATGACCAAACTGCATTGCCTTAAACTTAACAAAGGGGGAGATTGTTAATAAAGTGATTACTTATGAAAATGAAGTTATAAAAAAAGAATTATATTTTCCCCCTCTGTGTTGTTAAGCATTATGGAACAAAGAAGTTGTTCAGTTCAGTCCTTGTATTTAGATAGCCAGAGTTTGTACTAGGATTAAGATCTAGTTCAAACAAGTCTCACGTTAGACTCAGAGTATTGAAGACTGAACCAACCGAGAAGATAGTTCGAGCTAGATCAGAACGGTTATTCTGTTAAGGTCTTTTTGGGAGACGTCTACTTAAGCTTTATCCTTACATTTTGTGAGGTGGGGCGTTAGAAATATATAGAGAGATCAAGATACACCCTGAGAAGATCTAGAAAGCTAAACTGAGTGACTTGACATTCTTCTTGATTGAATAACAACTCTAAGTCAAGTCAATCATCTTATCCATTGTTTTTTCGGGCTGATTGAAGTATTGAACACATGGAGTTGACACTAGTGTGCTGCAATGAATTGAAGGGGGAGCCTCAATTCGAGCGATCGGGAGATCTCTTCACCGATTCTTCATTAATTAGCTATGGTGTAGCTGTGAAGTCTTGAGCTCTTCATGTCCATCATTGTGAGTTGGTATATCATTTCCTTTGAGTTCAATGGAAAATCAGGAAATCTCTTCATGTGATGCCCCCTAGACATAGGAGTTGATATCTCTGAACTGGGTTTTCAATTCTGAGAGTCTTTTTACTGCTTTCTTGTTGATTGGATGAACTACATAGTGCGATAGTTATTGAACTAGTTCAGACAAACTCTTTAGGAAACGTAAACATAAATAATAATATTGTGTTCGTTAGGTATCGGTTAAATTGACTTTAAATCATTCAAAAGTAATTGGACTTAGGGCTTTAGTTGCCTAATTTCAACTCATTCATACTAATTATTATTATTATTATTATTATTATTATTATTATTATTATTATTATTATTATTATTATTATTATTATTATTATGATTATTATTGTTGTTGTTGTTGTTGTTTTGAATTACAAGACTTTGATGAGTTATTTTGATATCTTATTAGTTATTTTATTTTTTATTATATTTAAAAAATTTATTATATTATTATACATGTTGTAATATTCTAAATAAAATAATTACAATGTTTACTGATACAATTCTACTCATTTTTCAGAAAATGAACCAAACACACCAAGACATTTTTCCAGAATGCAACCAAACACCATAAAGGAAAATGTTTTCTGAAAATTACTCATTTTGCAGAAAATATATATTTTCCAAAAGTCATTTTTCTACTTTTCAAATGGACCCTAAGAAAATAAATTCAATTCAATTAATTAGTTCATTATATTGTTTTATCTAATAATGCACCCCCCCCCCCCCCGCCCCCCCTAAAAAAAATTGTAAGAACTATCCCAAATTTAATGCAAAACATGTAATATGACTCATTCAAAGTCGTTTCTTGGGTTGGGCGAATACAAATTAATTAAACAGTTGTGTTTCAAGCAATAATGGAGTGCTTAGAATTTGGTTCACTGAAAAAGCTTTCTTAATTAGGTTCAGCAGCACTAAAAGGACATTTGGAAAATCAGTTTGTAGTCCGGACGACATTTTCGTGATGACTTCTTTGTCGATAACCCTCTTGACTTGTTTATGGGCGGACAAAGATGTGATAAAGGCACTAAAATGTTATAAGACTTATTTTTATCTGATGGGTACTCGCACCAATAATCTACACATAAAGAAAGTTTTGTATTGAAAAATTAGACAGAAACAAATAAATTTTATAATAATATAAGTTAAAATTAGCTAATTGATGTTTCCAAAAAAAAAAAAACAAAATAGTTAATTGATTACAAATAATTCAACATCCAATAGCAAAAATAATGAAACATGCCGTTAAAGACTCTGTGATCGATCAAACGGCATAATTGTGGTTCTCTCAAATGAGAGATCACAAATTTGAACTCCTGAAACATGTCACATACCATTATTATGGACTATTATATAATAACAGAGTTTACTCAATTCACACTTTCAAATACTAATTCTGGTCTCATGTCACCCAACAAAAAATTAGCTAATTGATTAAATAATTCCGTTGACAAAATCAAACATGACATAAATGCATGCGGACAATTATGTCAAGTATGGCCCTCAAAGTCACCCACTCACCCTCAACGTGAGAATGCTCAGAACCTTAGTCTTCGACAACAGTCAACTACCACCTTGCCTCACGTTCAATTGTTCAATTTTATTTTCTATTTGAGAAAATTTCAATTTTATCTATGGAGTATTGTAGTACTTATTACATTTTGTTATAGTACGTTTTTAAATTTTACTACACCGCATTTTGACTTTCATTTGCTTATTTTCAATTATATATGACTATATGTTTAAATTTTTATCAATTTACTCTTTAATAATATTGACAGTCACGTATCATTATTCAAAAGAAATGAATAAAAATGTTATAATAATAATAATAATATTATTATTATTATTATTAGTAATTAAACCAAGTCAGAGAATTTAATAAAAACAAACATGGGTGAGTCATGTATGTTAATGTAGAACATGCCTAGATTATAGGAGTAGTACATGGAGCATTAGCTTCCTATTTATTAGCTTTCTCTTAGTATAAATATGGGGTGTATTTTCATTTGTTAAATCATCCCAGTGAATAAACATTATTCATTCTAATCTTCCTCTCTCTCTCTTCCTATTTATATATTATTATATATAAATACATAGATATATTATATATAATATATATATTATATTTAATATATCTTACATTTGGTATCAAAGCCAGTCAATTCAACCTTTCAACCCCGAAATATTTCCCGTAGTGAAATATGGCAACAAATTTCAATATTGTATGGTCGGGTCCCAAATTGGACGGTAAACTCGATTACAATTATTTGCAAATTATGTTGTCCACACATTTGCAAGCTCAAAATCTTTGGAGCTTTGTTGATCCCGGTCTACCCGAAGGAGCTGATGCAGCCGCTATACGGCGAGATAAATTGGCCTTGGGTCAGATTCACCAAGGTGTTCATTATTCCGTTTTTGGGCAATTAGCTCGTGCTCAAACAGCAAAACAAGCTTGGGACATCTTAAAGGTGTCACACAAAGGAGTCGATCGGGCACAGAAGTCTAAGTTACAGTCGTTGAGAAGGTTGTACGATAATTGTGAGATGACCTCTACAGAAACAGTAGATGCGTATTTCACTCGTCTTATTGATATGGTGAATAAGATGAGGCTATATGGAGATACGATTGAAGATGGTGCAGTGGTTGAAAAAGTTCTTCGAACTATGCCAATGAAGTATGACCATGTGGTGGCTTCAATAACAGAGTCACACAAAATCGAGCTCTTATCAATTGCAGAGCTGAAAGGTATGGTAGAAAGTCATATTGACAGGATTGCGTCAAAATCGGAACCACTAGCTGAAGAAGCTTTGAAGAGTCAAGTCACCCTTAATGTGACTGGCACTAATCAAAGAGGTGGAGGATCTGGTAGAGGTCGTGGAAGAGGAAGAGGAGGTTCTGGTGGAAGAGGTCATGGTAACTTCAACCAAGGAGGAGGACGTGGTAACTCCAACCAAGGAAGAGGTGGAGGTAATACCAAACAAGGTAAATTTCCATTTCATTGCTACAATTGTGGCAAGTATGGGCACAAGATTGCAGATTGTTGGTATAATGAGGACAACAATCGTGGAAATCAAGCAAACATTGCTGAAAATACTGCTGAAAAGTCTGGTGAGAGTTCTGAAACTTTACTTTTATCCAGCGATAGTTTTTCTGCAGATAAAAACATATGGTTCTTGGATACTGGGTGTAGTAACCATATGTGTGGGAAGAAAGAATTGTTTTCTGAACTGGATGAATCAGTCCGGTCTGAAGTGACATTTGGCAATAAGTCAAAGGTACCAATTTTGGGAAAAGGTAAAATCTCTATTCAGTTGAAGAATGGTACTCACAATTTTATATCCGATGTGTTCTATGTTCCTGAACTACACCAAAATTTGTTGAGTTTGGGTCAGTTGTCAGAAAAAGGATATAAGATACATATTGCTCAGGGGTGTTGTACCAATGAAGATGCTAAAGGAGTTTTGATTGCAAAGGTAAATATGTCCCAAAATCGACTATTTCCTTTGAAAATTAAGCATACTCTCCTTGATTGCTTTAATTCTGAAGTTTGTGATGATAATTGGTTATGGCATATGCGGTTTGGGCATTTTCATTTCTCTGGATTAAACTATCTTGCGAGAAAGGAACTTGTTTCTGATTTACCTGTTGTGAATGTCCCTGATCGTATATGTGAGATTTGTGTGATTGGGAAGAAGCATAGAGATCCCTTCCCTGTGGGCAAGTCAAGGAGAGCTACAAAACAGTTGGAGATTGTTCACTCAGACCTGTGTTCGTTGGAGGTTACCTCACATGGAGGTTGTAAGTACTTTATTACTTTCATTGATGATTTCAGTAGGAAAACATGGGTTTACTTTCCGAAGCAAAAGTCTGAAGCATGTGATGTTTTCAAACAATTTAAGGCTTTTGTTGAAAAGCAAAGTGGTTATGAAGTTAAAATCTTGAGAACTGATAGAGGTACAGAATATATTGCTTGTGATAATTTTCTGAAAGAAAAGGGTATTCAGCACCAAATGACAGCTAGATACACTCCACAACAAAACGGAGTGGCTGAGAGGAAGAATAGGTCAATCATGGATATGGTGAGGTGCATGTTGAAATCCAAGGATCTGCCTAAACCTTTTTGGGCAGAAGCTGTTGCTTGTGCTGTCTATGTGTTGAATAGGTGTCCAACTAAGAGTGTCCGTGATAAGACGCCCGAAGAAGCTTGGAGTGGGAGAAAACCCTCTATCAAATATCTCAAGGTTTTTGGATGTTTGGCATATGCCCACGTGCCGGATCCATTGAGAAAGAAGTTGGATGATAAAGGTGAGAAGTTCATATTCATTGGTTATAGTGACGCTTCAAAGGCTTATAAACTATACAATCCTGAAACTAAGAAGGTTGTTATAAGTCGTGATGTCACTTTTGATGAATATGGTGCCTGGGATTGGTTAGCTAAAGATGAAAGTTCAGTTGTTATTCCTGTTGTTGAAAATATTGTTTATGAGCAACCGATTCCAGATAATGTCCAGTCTCCTTCACAGCCAGAACCGTCAGTTCGACGATCTCAGCGCGAGCGCCACTTACCAGCTCGCTTGCAAGATTATGTTTTGGGTTGTGATAATGACCTGTCTGATGAAGAGATTATTCAATTTGCTCTCTTTGCAGATTGTGATTCTTTAACTTTTGAGGAGGCTGCTACAGAAACTCATTGGCTTAAGGCGATGGATGAGGAGATACGTGTCATTGAAAAGAATGGTACCTGGGAGTTCACAGATTTACCTCATGGGAAGAAGCCAATTGGAGTCAAGTGGGTTTACAAAACGAAATACAAGTCAGTATATCCAACTTGAAGACGGAGACATTTTTTCAAATTGAAGAAGGAAATTGGGATGACCAATACATCCAAATTGGTTTAAAGGAGGTAATGTTATAATAATAATAATAATAATAATATTATTATTATTATTAGTAATTAAACCAAGTCAAAGAATTTAATAAAAACAAACATGGGTGAGTCATGTATGTTAATGTAGAACATGCCTAGATTATATGAGTAGTACATGGAGCATTAGCTTCCTATTTATTAGCTTTCTCTTAGTATAAATATGTGGTGTATTTTCATTTGTTAAATCATCCCAGTGAATAAACATTATTCATTCTAATCTTCCTCTCTCTCTCTCTTCCTATTTATATATTATTGTATATAAATACATAGATATATTATATTTAATATATCTTACAAAAACCCATGACTATCCCCTTATATTAAGTAATCAAAGCATGATACATAATAGGAAGTAAAAAATGAGATTGCGGTCCTGTTTTGTAAAATAGTTAGCCTATCATCTAATTCTGACTTATTTTACCACTATCAATTGTTTGACTTGGTTAAAATATCAATATAAGTGTTTGGTTAATTAGCTTTTTGTAACTCCAAAATGCTAAAATTTAAAAAAGCTGCTCAAAGCAACTTTTTCAATTAGCTTTTTGAGAAAAGAAATTATACCAAACAGCTATCAACTAACAGCTAATTTACCAAGCACCTTTCTACAATCAGCTAATGTTATCAACTAGTTATACATTTTAATTAATTCAATCAGCTAACAGCTAACAATTATCAACTAACAATCATTTACCAAACATGAACTTCATGTAGAATTACTCTAATTAGATTCAATAGCACTGAAAGGACTTTCTACTGGCATGAGTTTGTTGAAGAGGAGGAGAAAGAAAAACGAAAGTGGAAAGCACTAAAATTGTATAAGACTTTTTTTTGGAAGCCGTAAGGCATATATTAACGAATGAGGGAAGCTAAACAGTCATGAGCGACATAGTCCCAATACATAGGGTGTTCCTGATCAAAAGCTACCGTAGCTAAAGTATGAGCATGTAAATTAAGCAATCTAGAGATAACATTTAGCGAGTAAAAGGAAAAGAGGGCTAAAATCGCCCGGCATTGGTCCTCCACCACCCCCATATATGATAGTATAGTTGTAGGACCAGAAAGAAAGTGGCTTCTGAGCTCTGAGCAATCTGTCAAAAAATCCACGTCCAATTCATTTCGCTCCCTCAGCCAAGATAAGGCTTTCTTGCAGGCTAGTGCCTCCGCCATAAGAGGTGAGAAACAACCTTCTAACTTGCCATTCATTGCCGCTTTGAACGAGCCATCCGGGTGCAAAAGAACAACACCGTACGTTGCATCTCCCGAGTGCGGCCGGTATCCTCCATCGAAATAACATAGCGGTCGACCTTGCGGAGTTGGCAGTGCCGAGGGTTGGCCGTGGCAATGCGCTCGACCATTTGCGTGAGTATAGGCTACCAATGTGGCAGCCACCCGCCTCCATACTCCATCCGCCCGTGGCAGCAAACCCCTCCACACGGCGTCGTTCCGGGCGATCCACAGGTGATACAGGACTGCTATGATCATGCCGAATTGCTCCTATGTTAAATTTGTCATAACGCTCATTAACCATACTGGGAAAGAAGAAGCAATAACATGTGTAACAGGCAAACCCGAAATATTCCACACTATTTTAGAATAGACACATGAAGTTAGTGTATGCATAACATCCTCATGTAATAAACCACACATAGGGAATGTTGGGTCTACTTCTACCCTCTTTATAATCAGGTTATTCATAGTAGGGAGAATATCACATAGAGCTCTCCATAAAAAAAGTCTTCCATTTCGGGGGAACCTTCAATTTCCATAATGTGATCCATTTATCAAAAGTACCAGGATCATGTTCATAATCCCCAACAATCTGCCTATATGCACTCTTAACAGAATACATTCCCCTCTGGTCCATGTACCAATACCAAGTGTCTTCATAATCCGGGCTTACAGGGATCCTGGAAATACGAACCACATCATCTGGGTCAAATAAATCATTTAAAATATGGGGATCCTAGGTCTTTGTCTGTTGGTCAATCAAACCCACCACTCTAGCTTCCCGCAGTTCCACATGCATTATCATTTGTATTAAGGGACTAGGATCATCTGGTAACTAGGGATGTCCCCAGATCAACGTATTCTCCCCATTTCCTATTCTTCTTCGAACCCCATAGCAAACCATACCATGTGCCGCCATTATACTCCGCCAACAATAACTTGGGCAATTCCCAATCTTGGCATCAACAAAAGAGGTCGTCAAGTAATACCGTGCTTTATAAATCCTGGCAACAAGAGAGGTTGGATTAGTGAGAAATCTCAATGCCTGCTTCCCAAACATAGCTAGGTTGAAAGCACGAAGATCCTTAAAACCCAAACCCCCATACATCTTAGGGACACATAACTTATCTCAGGCCTTCCAATGGATTCCTTTATCCATTCCTTTCCCCCACCAGTACTTGTTCATTGTTCTCTCAATAGATAAACAAACTGACTCAGGTAGCAAAAAAATACTCATCGAAAATGTAGGCATAGACTGGGCTACACTTTTCAACAGTACTTCCTTCCCAGCCTGGGACAATAATTTTTTATTCCACGAACCAATCCTCTTCTTGATTTATCCTCCACATAGGAAAAAACTGCTCTTTTATTTCTCCCAATAAAAGATGGTAGACCCAGGTACTTACCAAAATTGGGGGCTTGATCCACTCCTAAACAATCCGCCACCACTTCTGTTGTAGATAATGAACCACAATCGATTTAAATATCCCTTAAAATAATATTTATATATATACACACGAAATATATATAAAATATTATTGGATATATATATCCGAAATATATATATATATATATATATATATATATATATATATATATATATATATATATATATATATATATATATATATATGCACACAAATATATATAAAACGGATCCAAAGGTTATATATACGTATATATCTACGAGAAAGATATAACAATATATATCAACCAAAAGGAACTTATAATCCTCAGATTATAACTCCAAATCAACAAGAAAGAACGGATTTTTGCCTAGAGCATAATCCTAAAACAAGAAAGAAGGAGAAGAAGAAAGAAATGTACGAGTTAGGCGAGTGCCTTTCTTTCCTTAAAACCTTATTTGCCACCTCCCAAAAGTGCTAGGAGCGTTGTGGCCTAGGCTTCCCAGGATAAAACGTACAACGGTTCGACGTTTGAGCACCCAAACGAACGAACCCGGCGAACAAGAGCACGGGCAAACCACAGCTTCAAGAATGGAGTAGAAGCAGAAGTATTTTGAGGCTTGGAAAAATATTTTTCTTGTGTGTTGTTGTTACTTTTTCCTTAGAAAAATTCTGCTGCACTCTACCCCTTCTTATATAGGGAATGAGGAGTCAATAACCTTTATTATGGCATTTAAGGGCATCCCTACAACTCTTGTAACGGCAACCATTAACATGGGTGTTAATTCAAAAATTAAAATTGAAATTAATTCAAAGAATTAATCCCATAACAGCTGAATTAAATCCCAACAGTCACAAACAAGAGCTTCAGGCCAAACTTTCTGCCTAAGTAGTAGTTTCGGCCATCAGGCCGAAACCACTACTTTCGGCCTACTACACGAAACATATGATCAAGTTTCGTGGTGGCCCAAGTGGCCCACGAAACAATTGTTTCATTTCACACGAAACAAGAAACAAGAAACATTGTTTCATTTCACACCACGAAAGTTGCATTACAGTGAATCCATTTCTCACTGTTTCACCTCGAATTAGTGAAACCATTAACTAACTTTCGGATTATTTCGTGGCTAAATTGGATAGGAAAATTGCGCACACGAGATTAGGCTTGATCCAAGCTTTTTCGATCTCATTTTTGGGATTTGATTTGCACCCCCCTACGCGCGAGAGAGAGCTTTTATGTTATACAATTCAATAAGCTTAAAAATAGCTCATGTATAAATAGTGGGGCAAATTCTCTTCCCAAACCAATGTGGGACAAAAGCTCACATTTTCCCTTCATTTTCCAACTCAAATGGGTCTACTTTGAGAATCAATATCTCATTCACCCATTATCCGTTTTGAGCGTACAATATATCAATCTCTTCGTCTCACCACGAAGAACCCGAACCCACTTTGACCCGACCCAAATCGGAAGTGGACCCCATTGATAATTGTACCACAAAATAGCCACTTAATATGCCATTTTATGCCATTTTAAGCTATTTTTCCAACAATCCCCCACATGAATGAAAAATTGATTTTCAGGGTATTTTGAAATCGGAAACAAACTGTGTTCAACGGTCGATCCCTGCATAGGATAGGTAGGGATCACTATACCCTTTGAACCTTCCCTTGTAAAGATATGTTTACTCTACTGGCTGTACGGTAGAACGCGATGTCTTTGAACCGACTGCCGTTTGTGTAGACGATGTCATATCTCACACAGGAACCTCCCAACCATGCTCTGTTCTCATGAGTGTGCCCATTTTGGTCGTGGGTCACCGTCCTGGTTCTGCAAGAGTTTGTGAAGAATTGTGCCCATCAATTCTCCTTTGAAGCGACCCTCACTTCTCTCTCACATAGGTGATTCTTTTCCGAGTATCCCGCCTACTCACACATGTCAACCGACATTCGAATCATTAAAGCATCAACATGCTAACCTTGCGCGGGAGTCACTGTTCTAACGAGGAGTGGTAGGGAGTCCGAGACCCCCACAGTGACACGCTCCGTTCTATAATTTAGTTGTCCCATTGAACCTAGGTGCCAGCTAGGTTGGGTATCCACTATAGAACTTTTAGTCCAAAGGCTTTAGACCCATTCCTCGTTCCAACTTCTCCACAACCATTTGCTTACCCTCGAGTTAGCGAGTTAGCGGCCGCTACGTTATCTTTTGACATCACGTAGTCAATAGAGATAACCCTTGTTGTGAGAAATTGTTTAATGGTATTATGTCAACGACTTATAGGTCTAGACTTACCATTCCACATCTAACTCTGTACTTAACCAATTTTGGATTGACTATCGCAATGCACACAAATTGGAGGTACGAGTTTACCACTAGGAACATTCTCGAAATAATGGCATAGCCATTCGGCCTACTCGCTCGCGACACGAGTGTAAGGCTCTCAGCTTTGATCCCGTCGGATCTTAGCTATCACAAATTCATTTCGAGAATTTCCGTCCAACCGACTGCACTG